>NW_026087820.1:0-407066 GCF_022539395.1 Myiozetetes cayanensis | reverse complement strand
CACCTTGGCAGTGGGGCAGGTTGCAGGGTCTGCTCTGGGTGCCGCCCCCCTCCCGCACTCTCCCCCGCGCAGTCCCGGCGGCGGCTCCGGCTCGCGGGGGTCTCGGGCGGGTGCAGGTGTGGGAGCAGGGTCCCCATGGCCCCCACGGCCCCACAGCGCCGGTGGGACCGGCGGGGACCACCCGGCCGCCCCCTCCCCTTCGGGCCCTGCAGGAACAGTCTGTCAGTGCGGCAGCAGGGGCGGGGACTGCGAGGGGGCACGGGGGGGCAGTGGGACCCTCACCTGGGGCTGTGGGGCCGAGAGCTGTGGGGCTGAGAGCTGTTATGGGACTGAGATCCCGTGTGGGGCTGAGAGCTGCTGTGGGGCCGAGACCCCGTGTGGGGCCCAGATCCCGTGCGGGGCCGGGCTCTGCTGAGGGGGGACAACCAACCCGGTCACACTGTCTGGTCCCCGAGTCGGGCTGGGGTCGTGGGACCCCGGGCTGGGGGCTGTGCCCACTGAGGCCGTGGGGCTGCGGTCGTGGGGCTGGGGGCTGGGGGGCCGTGACCCACCGGCGCAGGGGGGGCTCGGGCACGTCGGCCTCTCCGTGGGGGTCCCGGTGCAGGGGGCTCCGGGGAGCCCTCGGGGGGCACAGCGCAGGCGGCCCCCAGGCACGTGCTGGGGGCAAAGGTGGAGTCAGAGGGGTGCGGGGGACAGGGGGTACCAGAGGGGGAGTCGTGGGAGGGGCTGTGGGTGGTGGGGAAGGGTCGCGGAATGGGGGGAAGGACGGGGGCCTGGAGGGTGGGGAAGGGCCGGGGGTGGTGGGTGATGGGGAAGGGGAACACGGGGTGGGGGAGGGCAGCAGGTGATGGTGGGGAAGGGTCGTGGGGAAGGGCAGAAGGTACGTGAAGGTGGGGGGGAAGGACCCCCGGGGGTGTCCCCCCTCACCAGCGGGCACAGCCCACGTGGACGGTCCCTCCCGGCGGCAGCTCCAGGATCGGGGGGTCCCCATGGGAGGTCCCCGAGGGCTCCGGGCCCGGGGGGTCCCGGAGGGGGTCCCAGGGTCCCCCCACCGCAGCAACGCGGCCGGCACCGAGCAGGGGCACTGCTGGGGCTGAGCACGGGGGTGGGGGGCGCCCGGGAGGCACCCGGGGACCCCAACCCACCCCGGGGGGCACCCACTCTCCTGGAGGACATCCATGGGGCACCCACTGTCCCATAGAACCCCCAGGTGTTCCCTCCGGGGGGGCACCCACAGTCCCACAGAGCCCTCACGGAGCCGCCCTAGAGCCCCCACCCGCGGGGCACCCACGTAGCCCCCATGAACCCGGGGAACCCCACCCAGGAACCCCCAACCACCCTGGGGGGCACCCAGGGATCTGTGGACCCCCATTTCACTCCCAGGAGCCCCTCCCCGCCAGTCTCCTCCCCAGATTTTGGGATGGCAGCACCCTCGGAGGGGGGACAGGACCGATGGGGGGGCAGCACTCATGGGGGGTCCCCGGGGGGGGGTCTCACCTGTAGGCAGGTGCGGTGGTGCAGGAAGGTGCCGGGGGGGCAGTGACACCCCTCCTGACACCCCCCCGCGCACCCCACGGCCCCGCCCAGGTGGGCGCAGCTCCGGGGGCACCCGGAGCCCTCCCCGCACTCGCTGAACGTCCAGCCCGGGGGGCACCCCGCTTCTGCCCCCCCAAACACAGATCCCCCCCTTAGCGCCTGGGGGCACTGACCTCTGCCCCCCCCGAAAAAAAACCCCTCAGTACCTTGGGGCACCCGGCCCCTGTCCCCTCCCCAACCTCCCCCCAGTACCCCGGGGGGGCCCTCCGCCTCTGCCCCCCCCAAACACCCAGCTCTGCGCCCCACGGGGAGGGAAGGTGTGTGGGCCGGGGGGCTCTGGGGGTCTCTGGGGAAGGGCTATGGGACAGAGCAGGTCTGTGGGGCGGGGTCTCTGGGTCAGATCTGTGGGTTGGGGGGGGTCTCTGGGTGGGGGTCTCTGCGTTGGGGGCCTCTGGGCTGGGAGACCTCGGCTCAGATCTGCGGGTGGGGGTCTCGGTCGGGGGTCCCGCCCCCCGCACTCACCGCGGCACACGTGGCTGTGGCAGCTCTGGCTCTGCAGTGCCGGCCCCGGGCACGGGGGGGCGTCACAGCCCCGGCGGCGCCAGCGCTCGCCCCCCCCGCAGGGGGCACTGCAGCCGCTCCAGGGGCCCCACGGCGACCACCGGCCACGGAGGGGGGGCGGGACCCCCGCGGACAGCGGGACCTCGGGGGACAACAGGACTCCCGGGGACTCCGGGACCCCCGGGGACAGTGGGACCCCCGAGGACTCCGGAAATTCTGTGCCCCACGACGACCACAGGCCACGAGGGGAGTCCGTGGGCTCTGGGGACTCTGGGGGCTCCAGGACCCCCAGGGAATCTGGGACCCCCGGCCCCGGGGACTCTGGGACCCCGGCAGCTCCGAGGACCCCGGGAGCCAGGAGGACTTTGTGCCCCACAGAGACTCCGGGACCCACGGCGAGTCTGGGGCCCACGGAGACCCCGGGACCCACGGCGACCCCGGGGACTGTGGGGTCTCTGTGCCCCACGTCACCTCTGTGCCCCAGGGCGCTCCGGTGCCCCCCGGTGACACGGCGCTGCCGGGCTCTGGGGACACACGGACACGGGGCACTCGAGGGGCCGTGGGGGCACTCGGGGGTCCCGGCCCCGGGTGCCCCTGTGAGGCCGGGGAGGTTCGGGGGTCCCGGGGGTCTGGGACACTTACCGGGGCCGCAGGGCTCGGGGCAATCCTGAACCTCCCGGGGGGACCCAGCGCAGGGGGCACCGCCGGGCACGGCCGCGGGGTTGGTGGGAGACCTGTGGGGAGCGGGATGTGGGGCAGGACCCTATCGCCGGGGGGCAGAGACCCTCTCGGTACGGGACAGAGACCCCCAGCCCCGTGGCACAAGACCGTCTTGCTATGGGGCAGAGATCCCCCCCTTATGGAGTGGGACCCCACTCCCGTGGGGCAAGACCCCTTCAATATAGGGCAGGACCCCCTGCTGTGGGGCAGGACCCCCGCTATGGGTCAGACCCCCCTCTGTGGGGCAGCCTCCCCACCTGAAGCGCTGCCGGGTCCCGGTGCTGCAGTCGCAGCGGGTCCAGGGGGTCCAGCGCGACCACCCGCAGGGTTCGGGGGGGCTCTGACTCCCAGGGAGCCCCAACACCCCGGCGGGCCCCCCACACGCGCTGGAGGAAAACGGGGGTCACCCCAAATCCTGGGGGGTCCCAACAACCCCGGGACCACAACCACAGGTTTTGGGCATAGGTGGGTTTGGGGGGGATTCGGGGTACCCGGGCTCGACGCAGTTACGTTCCCACAGGACCAGCCCGGGTGGGCATCGACAGCCTGGCGGGGGAGGGGGGTGAATTTGGGGGAGCTTCAGTTTCTCCTGAGCCTCCTGAACCCCTCAATTCGCCCTCAGCCCTCCAAGAGCTCCTCAGCTCCCCAAGTTCCTTCCGAGCCTCCCAAAATCCCCCCAAGACCCTCTGTGCCCTCCCACAAGCCTCCCCCAGACCACCAAGACCTCCACCTCCCGAGCCCCTCAAGACCTCCCAGACCCTTCCAAGCCCCCCTGTCCCCCTCAAGTGCCTCCTGGACCCCCAGGGCCCTCCCAAGTTCCCAAGCTCCCCTAAAGCCCCCTGCCCTCCCCTCGGTCCCTCCAAGCCCCCTCAAGCCCCCTATATCCCCCCCAGATTCCCAGGCCACTCCCAAATCCTCCCAATTCTCCCCCCGCCACCCCTGCCCTGCCCAAGTCGCCTCCCCCCGAGACACCTCAAGACCCCCCGTGCCCCTCAAGCTCTCCCCGCACCCCCTCCGCACTCCTCCGACCTTCCTCACAGCCCCCGGGCACGAGCTGTTCCTACTCGGGCCTGTGCAGGTAGGGGCACGGAGGACCCCAAATCCTCGCACCCCCCCGGGGGCACCAGCAGCATCGAAGGGGGGCAGGCTAGGGGGGCAACGGCAGGAGGGTAAGTGGGAGGTCTAGGGGACTTAAGGGGATTTACGGGGCTCAGGGGAGACAGGGTGGGCATGGAGGTGTTTGGGGGCGGGGGATGGGGAGGATTTGGGGGCAATGGGGGCTCAGGAATCTGAGGGCACTGGGGCTGGCAAGGGGGGCATAAGGACAGGGGGAGCAGAGTTGGAGGTGTCTTCCCACTCCCGCAGCCCCCCCGTGCCCCCCCGTACCTGGCCCGTCCCCGCAGGGCCGCAGGTTGCAGGGTCGGCTCTGCAGGCCCCCCCCCTCGCACGGCCGCCCTCCGTTTTTGGGGGTCGCTGCAGCTGCGGCGGCGGCTCCGCTGCCCACCCCCGCACGGGGCATCGCAGGGTCCAGGACCCCCAGGGCGCCCACCCGCCCGCAACTGGGGGGACACGGGGGGTCAGGCGGAGTCAGCATCCCCTCACTGCCCCTTGGGAGGGACCCCCTGCAGCCCCCAACCCCGAGACCCCCGCCCTTGGGGACTCCCTTGACACCCCAACCCCAAGACTCCCCCAACTTTAAACATCCTCCCCAGCCCAGGGATGGGGATCCCAAACCACTGTGGGGGTCCCGAGCTTTGGGGGTCCCGCCCGTTTTGGGGGTCCCACTCCGGAAATGGGATTAGTTCCACCCCACGGAGGGTCCGGATCCCCGGGGGTCCCAGCCCAGAACGGGGGTCCCAGCCCATTGTGGGCTCCCACACCACAGTAAGGGTCCCGCCCATAGCGGGGGTCCCGGGGGTTTGGGGGTACCTGGGCAGGCTCTCAGGAAGCAGACGCGGGTGTCGATGTTTGGGGGGTGGGCGCAGCCGCCCCCGGGCGTGGCTCCCCCCCGGCGCCGCAGGGCGACCCCCATTCCGCAGGAGCGGCTGCAGGACCCCCACCCTCCCCAGGGCGGGGGGGTGCAGCCTGGAGGGGAGGGAGGGGGCCGTGTGACCCCCACGTGTTGGGCCCCCACCCCACCCCTGAACCCCCAATCTCGGTACCCCCAAATCCCCAACCTTGGAACGCCCCAGCCCACCCCCCACCCCCACCCCACCGCCGCCTTGACCCGGGCGCTGCCGCCCCTCTGGGAACCCCCATCCCTGGGGGTGCTGTTTCGAGGGGCCCGTCTGTCCCCCCACCCCGGGGTCCCTCACCTGGGGGCGTCTCGACGGGGACCCCCGTGGGAGCCGGTGAGGGCAGCGCCCGGAGCTGGGGGGTTCCGGGGGGGGGCGTGGCACTGCCGGGGGCTCTCGGAATCTCCTCGGGGAGGGTGACGGTTCTGGGGGTGTCCCCGGCTGCGCTGGTGGACTCCGGGGGGGTCTCGGCACTTCTGAGGGTCCCCGAGGGAAGCCCCCCGAGAGCGGCCGTGGCGCTGGAGAGAGCAGAGCATGGGAGGGGGCTCAGGGGGACCCCCGCCGGTGCCCTCCGGACTTGGGGACTCCCAGCTGCCAGGACCCCCGAGTCCTGAGCCTTCCCAACCCCGGTGCCCACCCGTACCTGGGGCTGCCGGGGGGCTCGGCCGGCGCGGGGGGGGACAGTGCTGTTGTCATCGCGGGGGGACTGGCCGTGGAGGTCGCGTTGTCACCTGCAGCGGGGACGGACACCGGGGCGATGGTCGCAGGGTCACCCCCGCTCCCTGGCACCTCGGGTCACTCCCGCTGCCCCCGGGACCCCCCGGACTCCCCCACTCACCCGCGGGGGTGCAGGAGCAGCAGGACCCACCGTCACCTTCCCGCAGCACGTGGCCCTTGGGGACACCGACAGCGTCACTGTCACCGCCACCTGGGGCTGCCCCCCGCCCCCCGCGCCTCCCACTCACCTGGGGACAGCCAGTGTCGCGGAGGGGACAGTAGGGGACACAGCGGACCCCCCCGCCGGGCAGGCACTGGCACACCTGGCAGGGCCCTCCCCGCCAGCGCTCGCCGGGGACGCGCCACCGACCCCGCTCGTGGCACCGCCGGCACGGCCCCGTCTGGCACCTGCGGGCGGGGGGGGCGTCACACACCTGGGGGACCTCCCATGCCCCCCACGACCCCCCCCCGGGCCCCGCTGACCGTCGGGCCTTGCGGTAGATGCCGCGGCAGTGCCGTCCCCCCCCGCGCCGGGGGGGGTTCGAGGGGCTGCGGAACGACCACTGCACGCCGGGGGTCCCGCAGGTGCCCGCGCACGCCCCCCACGGTGACCACGACGACCATCCGCAGTCCACTGGGGGGGCACCGGGTCACAGGGGGTCCCGTGGCACCACCGCAGTGACACCCGGCTGTCCCCACGGCACCACCGCGGTGACACCCGGGCACCGGGGGTCCCCCTGGCACACGGCCCGGCGCCGGGACCCACCTGAGCAGCCGGGGAGGGGGCGGCAGTGTCGCAGCTGCCCCTCGAGGCAGGTGCAGAGGCGGCAGCCGAGGGGCACCGGCACCCCCGGGAGGTACGTGTGCCCCCCGGCCCGGCACGGGCACTCCCGCGGCCACACGCACCGGGCGGCCCCTGAGCCGGGCTCGGGAGCGTCCAGCACCTGCCCCGCCGGGCACCAGCACCCTGTGGAGGGGAGGGGGCTCAGGGGCTGCCCCTCACCTCGGGGTGCCCCCCCGGGGTCCCCCTCACCTGGGCGGCAGGGCGGGGGTCGCGGGCAGGTGACGGCGGCGGCCAGGTCGGCGCAGGAGGCGGGGCAGGGGGCGCAGGGGAGGGGGCGCAGCCCCCCTGAGCACTCCGAGGCGTTGGGGCACCCCCCGGGGGAGCAGGGGGCTGGGGGAAGAGAGGAGGTCAGCCACGGAGACCACCTGTCCCACAAAGCCCCCCCCTCTATGGAGCCCCCCATCCCACCGGACCCACCTGTCCCACAAAGCCCCCCGCGCTGTGAAGACCCCCCACCCACGGAATCCCCGTCTATGGAGCCCACCTGTCCCACTGGGACCCCCCAGCCCACTTGGCCCCCCACCACAGTGTCCCCAGAGCCCTCCTGGATCCCCTGCCCGCCCCAGACCCCCCTCCCTCTCCGCACCCACCCATCTCCAGGGCTCCTGGGGTCCCCCCAGGCAGCTCCTCGCAGGCTCGGCCGCCGTTCTGGGGGGGTCGACACCCCCTCCTGCGCAGCCGGACCCCCCCGCAGCCCCCCGGGCAGTCGGACCAGGGTCCCCACGGGCCCCACTCGCCGTCCACTGCGGGGGGCGGGGGGCGTCAGGGGGAGCCTCGGAACTCCCCAGGCCCCCCGGGCTGTCAAACCCCCTGTGAAGCCTGAACCATTGGGACCCCCAAATCTCTCGGTGTCCCATGGGACCCCTCCAACACCCCCGGTCCATGGGACCCCCACAAATTCCCTGAACTCCCTGTGCAGCCTAGGCCATAGGGACTCTCAAATCCCTCAGGCACCCCATGAGATCCCCAAACCACCCAGACGCCCCCCAAAACCCCGGGGTCCCACCGTTCCCCCCCGCTCACCCGGGCAGGCTCAGTGGAAGCAGAGTCACTCCTGCCCGCGCTGCCCCCGGCACCCCTGGGACCCCAAAACCCCATCCTCTCCACCCCCCAAACCTCCCCGGGTGTCCTGGACCCCCAGCCCGCGGGTCCCCCGGCTCACCTGGGCAGGCCCGCTGGAAGCAGGGTCTCTCCTGCTCGCGCGGCCCGCGGCACCCCCGCAGCAGCCCGGGCTGACCCTGGTGACACCCTGCGCCGGCGCTGCCCCCGGATCCGCAGGGCGGCTGCAGGACCCCCAGGGACCCCAGGGACCCCACAGGCCGCATCCTCGCCTGTCCCTCCCCGAGCCACAGTCCTGCACCTCGTCACACACCTGCGGGGACACCGCGGGGACAGCGGGGGACAGCGGGGGGAGGCAGGGACAGCGAGGGGTGACATCAGGGAGGTCGGGGACACCGGGGTGACATCGGAAAGGAGTCGGGGGACACCAAGGTGGCACTAAAAAAGAGTCGAGGGGACGCCGGGACACTGGAGTGGCACGGGGGTGACACCAGGAGGGGGTTCGGGGCATCGGGGACACTGGTGGGAGGGTCGAGGGGACATCAGGAGGGGTCAGGGGTTAGGAGGGTGGCACTGGCTGGGGGACACCGGGGAGAGCCGAGAGGACATCGAGGTGACGTCAGGAGGGGTCAGGGGACACCGGGGTGGCACTAGAAGGGGGGCCCCGGCCCCCCTTGGCCCTCCGTTACCTGCTGGAAGGTGACACATTCGCCCCCCCCGCAGTCGAACTCGGCGCAAGGACCCCCCGGGCTGCTCCCGGGACCGCGGGGCTCTGCGCGGGGGGGGACATGGGGGTCTCTGAGAGGTCCCCGGGGGAGGGGGGGGCTGTGGTGGGGAGGATATCCCCGGTCGAGCCCCCTCCGGTGGGGTCCCTCCACTGCTGAGCCCCCTGTCCCACCCCCCGGGTGTCCCCGGGGTCCCGAGGAGCGGATTCGGGGGGACCCCCAGACCTCCCTTCCCCCAGGTGTCCCCAGAAGTGACCGGGGGTCCCGGGGGTCTCACCGCACAGCTGGGGGTTCTCATCGGCACTGTCGCGACAGTGGGGGACGCCGTCGCAGAGGTGACGGGGGGGGACGCAGGTGGGGGCGCAGGGGGCGTGTCCAGGGGCGCAGGGGGGGTCGCAGGGCAGGTGTCCGGGGGCGCAGGGAGGGTCGCAGCCCCACTCGTCGCTGCCGTCGGGACAGTCGCTGTCGCCGTCGCAGCGCCATCCCCATGGGACGCACCCGGTGCTGTCACAGCGCAGGGACCGGGGGGCACAGGGCGCTGGGGAGGGGGACACGGGGTCGAGGGGAGCACAGGCGCCGGGACCACCCACCCACGGGGACCACCCACTCCCCTACCGCCACTGGGGGGCACAGAGAACCCCCCAGAGCCACAGGACCACCGACCCGCGGGGACCACCGGCCCCAGGGCGTGCCCGACTCTGGGGAGTCCACGTGTCCCCCAGAACCCACCCACCTGTCCCTGGGCCCTCCTGTCCCACCGGGACCCACCAATCCCACGGAGCTGCCCCACCCACAGAACCCGCTCACCCCATCCGGCCCACCCGCCCCCAGAGCCCACCCACCCCTCGGAGCCCACCTGTCCTCTCACACCGAGTCCCCGGCCACCCCCAGGGGTCACCAGGGCCCCCTCACCTGCCGAGCCGTTGGCAGTGCTGGTCACAGTGTCGGTGACGGTGCCAGTGTCGGTGACAGCGGCGGTGACAGTGGTGGTAGCCGCAATGACAGTGTCAGTGACGGCGGTGCCAGCGGTGCCAGCGGTGCCAGAGGCGGTACCAGCGGTGCCAACGGTGTCAGTGACGGCGGTGCCAGCGGTGCCAACGGGGACAGCGGTGCCAGGGGACAGCGGCGCGGGGGGCAGGGCCACCGCGCACCCCGCCGGACTCTCATCCCAGCCGTCGCGACAGTCGCGAGCGCCGTCGCACACGGCGACCTCGGCCACGCACGAGCCGTCGGGGCAGGGCACGGTCCCGGGGGCGCAGGTGGCCCGCGCTGGGGACAGGGGGACAGCGGTGACACCGCCGCCGTAGGGGGGGATCTCCAAAGCGGGGGTCCCAGGTGGGGCGTCCAGGGGGCGGGGGCTGCCGGGAGGGGTCCCCAAAACGGGGGTTCTCAAAGAGGGGTCCACAGGTGGTCCCGGGATGGATGGGTCCCCAAAGCGGGGGTCCAGGGGCGGGAACTGCCAGGGTGGAGGGTCCCCAGAGGGGAGTCCGGGTAGGGGATGGTGCCGGGGGGGAGCCCTGGGTGGGGGAGTTACGAGAGGGGGTCCCGAGGTGGGGGGGGGTCCCAGGGTGAGGATGACACTCAGGTGGGGACCCCAGGGCGGTCCCGGGGTGGAGGGGTTCTGAGCTGATACCCAGGTAGGGGGTCCCAGGCCGGGATTTCCAGGATTGAGGGTCCCAGGGTCGGGGTTCCCGGGTCGGGGATCCCAGACAGAGTTCCCAGGGTGGGGGACCCCCCCGTTCCCCTCACCGGGACAATTGGCCTCGTCGGCACCGTCGGGACAGTGGCGGCGGCCGTCGCAGAGCGCGGCGGGGGGGGGGCAGCCCCCCCCGGGACACGGCAGGTGCCCCTCGGGGCAGGAGCAGCCGCGCTCGTCGCTCCCGTCCCCGCAGTCGTCGCGGCCGTCGCAGCGGTGGGGGTAGGGGACACAGCGGCCCCCCGCGCACCTGAACTGCCCCGGCCCACACCGGGGGGCACAGCCTGCAGGGAGGGGACCCCCGTGTGGGGCACGGACACCCCACAATGGGGCACAGACACCCCACAGTGGGAACAGACACCCCACAATGGGGCACGGACACCCCACAATGGGGCACAGACACCCCACAATGGGGTACAGACACTCCCGCAGCGAGGAACAGACCCCCAGGACTGGGGGATTTAGATCGCCCCATCGTGGGGCACAGACCCCCTCCCCCACCGTGGTCCATGGACCCTCAGGGTTGTGGAGCTCAGGGACCCCCGCTATGGGCCACAGACTTGGAGGGTTGTGGGACTCAGACCCCCCTCTGTGGGGCACAGGCAATTCTCTGGTTCCCAGGGACCCCCCCGGGCCCCCCCCGGACCCCCCGCGGTCTCACCCTCCTCGTCCGAGTGGTCCCCGGGGGGGCAGTCGAGCCGCCCGTCGCAGACGCGGGCGGGGGGGAGGCAGCGCCCCCCGGCACAGGCGAACTCGGGGGGGGCGCAGGGCTGGGGGGGACACCCTGCCTCGTCCCAGCCGTCGGGGCAGTGGGTGACACCGTCACACCGGGCCCCCCAGGGCAGGCAGCGCCCGCCGGGGCAGCGGGGCTGGTGGGGGGCGCAGGGGGGGTCGCACAGCTCGTCTGAGCCGTCCCCGCAGTCGTCCTCGTTGTCACAGAGCCAGGCCCCCGGCACGCAGAGACCCCCCTGCCGGCACCGGAACTCCCACGGGGCACAGCCGGGAACGGCGGGACACGGGGACGGGGTCGGGGGGCACTGCCAGCGCCCCTCGAGACACGTGCTGGGGGGGACACATCAGACACACGGGGGGCCAAGGGGACCAGTGTCTCAGTGTCCCCATGTCCTGATGTTCTGGTATCCCACCATCCCAGTGTCACAGTGCCCTGGTATCCCAGTGTCCCGTTACCACGGTGTCCCGATGCCCGGGCATCCCAGTATTCCCATATCCCAGTGTCCTGGAGTCCCAGTATCCTCATATCCCAGCATCTCTATGTCCCAGTGTCCTGGAGTCCCAGTATCCCAAGACCCCAGTGCCCCCATGTCCCTGTGTCCCAGTATCCCAGTGCCCCCATGTCCCTGTGTCCCAGTATCCCAGTATCCCAGTGCCCCCGTGCCTCACCAGTTGCTGCAGCCCTGGGTCACCGTGGCTCCAGCTGGGAAGGCGAAGCCGTCCCAGAAGCAGGGACAGGATTGGGGGTCCACACACGCCCCATCTGCCGGGGGTGAGGGGGACATGGGCTGGCACCAGGACCACCGCCAGCCCTCCTGCCTCCCTCCAGGCCTCCTCCAGCCCCCTCCTCCCTGCCCCAGCCCCCTCCTCCAGCCCCTACCTCAGCCCCCTCCCAGCGCCCCCCAGACCCCCCATCCCCCGCCCCCTCCTCACCGTGCAGGACCTGCCCAGGGGGGCAGAAACACCCCTCGAGACACCCCAGGGCCCCGCAGAGCTCGGGGGGGTCCTGGTCGAGGTCCCGGCAGGTGGGGGGGCAGGGGGGGCCGCAGGGGTTGTACTCCTGCCCCCCCTCACACTGTAGGGCTGCAGAGAGTGTGGGGGGGTGTTAGGGGAGCTGGGACCCCCCAGCACACAGCCAGGACCACCCATGACCCCCAACTGGGATCCCCCGACCCACATCCAGGACCCCCTGTGACCCAGAGCCTGGATCCCCCTCCCACCCCATGGGGGGCTCCTGCACCCCCAGCCCCATCGCCCAGCCCCCATCCCTGGCACATCCCACGGGGGCCCCAGCCCGGACCCCTCTGTTTTCCCCAGTACCCTCCAGCACCCCCGGACCCTCGGGACCCCCTGGCCCTCTGTCCCCAGGCTCACGGAACAGCCCCTGGCTCACCAGGGCAGGGTGGGGCTGGGACCCCCCGGACTCCCGGTACCCCCGGCCCGCCCCGGTGCCCTCCGGTGTGGGTACTCACGGCACAGCCCCTGGCTCCGCCAGCGCAGGGGCCTCCCCCGCCGGCCGCACTCCTCGGCGTAGGCGGCCAGGGCCGTGCACAGGCACTCGCAGTCCCCCCCGCTGTCACACCTGGGGACACGCAGTGGGACAGGGCCCGGGACCCGCCCCTGGGGCCTGGGGACCCCCCGGCCCCCCAAACTCACCCGCAGGCGTCAAACAGGCACCACTCGTAGAAGCGCTGGGGGGGCACCAGGTCGTGGCAGGGGCTGAAGAGCTGGTGCCGCAGGACCCCGCAGCGCCCCCGCGCCCAGGCTGCACGCTGCGGGTTGTCCTGAGGGGGACACACCCCTTCAAACCCCCCCGTGTCCCCCACGCGGGACAACCCCCCATGTCCCCCCATCCTCCCCCCCGTGTCTCCCCGTGTCCCCCCATCCAGTGCCGGTGTCCCCCATGTGGCACAGGCCGAGTGCTGGGGGCTGTCCTGGAGGGGACATACCCCATCAGCCCCCGTGTGTGTCCCCCATTCACTCCCCCGTGTGGCCCTGTGTCTTCCCATCCACCTCCCGTGTCCCCCTGTCCATCCCCTGTGTCAGGCCCCCACGTCCTCCTGCGTCCCCCCGTGTCCCTCTGTCAGCCCCCCACGTCTCCCTGTCCCCCCCGTCCCACGTCCCCCGTGTCCCCCCGTACGTCGCAGGGGTGCTGGCGGTGCCCATCGGCCTCGGGACAGAGGGGGCTGAGGCGCCAGGAGTCCCCGAAGATCTCGGGGGTCGCCTCGAGAGCCCCCTCCCGGCTCCCGAAATCGTTCTCGGCGTCGCCGTCGAAGTTCCCGCAGAGCCCGGCCAGGCGCCCGCGGAGCCGCGGGGACACGCGCACGTACACGCGGGTCCCTGGGGGGCACCGGGGAGGGGCGGGGTCCCCGTGTGACCCACGGCACCAGGGACCCTCCCCATGGCACGGGGGATCCGCCATGGTGACCCCTCCGTGGCACCACCAGTATCAGGGAATCCCTCATGCCCCCCCCGTACTGGGGACCCCCTGCACCCCACCCGGGTCTCACCTCTGTCCCAGAGTCCCTCCACTCCGGTGCCACCCATGTGCCCCTGGGGGGGTCCCACCCCTCTCCCAGAACCCCCCAGTCCCATGGCCTCCCATGACCCCCCAGGGTCTCACCTCCGTCCCACAGCATGGTCACCTCCATGGTCCCCCCATAGCCTCCCAGAGCACCCCGTGGCCCCCCGGGGGTCTCACCTCCGTCCCACAGCACGGCCACGCCCAGGCGCGTGAGGAGCAGCAGGAAGAGCCCCGCGCGCTGCAGCGCCAGCCCCGACCCCCCGAACACCTTGGGGTGTCGCACGGCCACCCCGTTCACCGTCACCTCCCGCCCTGCCAGGCCGGCACCGACGGTCACCCCCACGTGTCCCCCACGGCCCCCCACAATCCACCGTGTCCCACTGTGTCCCCTCATGTCCCCCCGCGTGCCCCACAAGGTTGGGATGTCACTGGAGGTCACCCTGCCACGTCCCCGTGTCCCCCACGGCCCCCCATGGTCCCCCTCGTGTCCCCCGTGTCTCTCCATGTCCCCATCCCCCTGCAGCCCCCACCCTACCACGGGCAAGCCAGGATGTCACCGTGGGGGACCCACACATGTCCCCGTGTCCTTCCCCTGCGTCCCCCTCTCCCCCCTCAGCCTCAGCACGTGCACCACGGTGTCCCCCATGTCCCCCTCTGTCCCTCATGTCCTCCCATGTCCCCGTGTCCCCCCGCGTCCCCTCACCCCTCAGCATGTGCACCACGGTGTTCCCCATCACCACCACCACGGACTTGGTGCAGGTGACGCCGGTGGCCCCGCAGGGGACGTTCTCGACGGTGACAGCGAAGAGCCCGCTGGCCTCCCGGGCCAGCAGGTACTCGCAATCCCCCGCGAAGGTGAAGGCGCGGCCATCGAAGGTGACATAGTGGGGGTCCCCGGTGGCCACGCACGTCCCCGCGCACTCCCCGCGCCCGCAGTGCCACCGCTGCCGCCGGCACACGCTGCGGGACAGGCTCGGTGCCACCGCGGGGTCACCGGGGGCAGTGGCACGGGGCTGGGGGTGTCCCTGAGGGGCTAGTAAGGGTCTGGGGGTGTCCCCATGGGGGTGGGAGGGGTCTGGGGAGGCTGGTAGAGGTTTGGGGGAGTCCCCGCGGGGGCTGGAAGAGGTCCAGGGAGGCTGGTAGAGGTTTGGGGGTGTCCCCGCGGGGGCTGGAAGAGGTCCGGGCGTGTCCCTGAGGGTTGGAGGGGTCTGGCGGTGTCCCCGGGCTTTGGCAGAGGTCTGGGTGTCACCACGGGGCTGGCAGGGGTACGGGTTGGTCTGGGGGTGTCCGGGGGTCCCACCAGGTGTTGCAGTCATGGGCGATGGTGGCGTTGGGGGGGTACAGCTGCCCCCCGTGGTGACAGGGACACTCGTCCGGCGACACGCACTGCCCATCCTGCAGCCAGACCGGGGTGAGTGGGGCTCGGGGGAGTCCCCCATCCCCACCCTCCCCCCGGGGGGGTCACGCACCAGGAATAGGGTCCCGGGGGGGCAGACGCAGCCGTCGGCGGGGCCCCCGCAGGTGCCGCTGGGCTCGGCGGGGTCGCAGCGGCGCAGGCACGACCCCGGCGCGTGGAGTAGCCCCGGGGGCAGCGCGGGGCGGGGGGACACGGGGCGGGGGTGCAGCGCCACGACCCCCCTGCGCACACACTGCGGGGGGCCGGGAGGGACCCCTGTCCCACTGGGACCCCCGAGACACGGTCCCTGCACCCCCATCCCCATCCTTCAAATCCCACTGAGCCCCCTCACCACTGCCTCCCCTCCACCGGGGTCCCGTGCCCCCATCTCCAGCACCCCCAACCCATCGAGCCCCCACAGCAGTAACCCTCCCCACCCAGCTTCAGCCCCCAGCACCCACATCCCACTGAGACCCCCACACCCTGGTCCCCACATGCCCATCCCCACCCTCCAGCACCCTCAACACGTCGCCACTCCCCACACCCCGGTCCCTGCACCTCAAATCCCACCAAGCCCACCATGCTCCAGGCCCCCCACCCCCATGCCCACACCCCAGCACCCCAAATCCCACTGTCCCCCACAACAGGCTTCCTGCATCCCCATCCTCATCCCCCAGCACCCACATCACACCGAGCCCACTCCCCCGGGAGCCTCCTCCTCCCACCCCCCGGGGTGTCGGGTCCCCGTCGCTGTCCCCGCGGTGGGACACAGGACAAAAGCCCCCCGTCCCGCAGGGGGTCACACCGGGCCGGAGGGGGTTTCATCAGGTGTCACCGGCACCGCCATGTCCTGCCCGGGTGACTCTGTCCTGTGGGTGACCCCCCGGCCCCCCAGACCTCCCCGGGCCCCCAGATTTCCCCAGGACCCACCAGGCCTGGCAGCCGCGGTGCAGGCGGGCGCCGGGGGGGTACAGGCGGGCGCCGCGGGGGCACGGGCAGGCGGCGGGGGCACACACTGGTCCCCCTGGGCCAGCAGCAGCCCTGGGGGCAGCGGCAGCCAGGGACACAGAGGCTGTCCGGTGGGGGACAGTCCCCAGCGCCGGGGGGCTCCGAGCAGGAACGGCCGCAGGGACCTCCACAGTCCTGGAACTGCTGCCCCCCGGGGCACGGCTCGTCTGGGGGGAAAAGAGGGGTCACGGGGGTGTTAGGCGTGTTACCTCATCCCCTCCCCTCCCTTCCCCTCCCATCCCCTTTCCCAGTCCCGTCCTGTCCCACCGCAGAGGCTCCGGTTCCTCCAGTGCAGCTCTGTCCCCTCCCGGGCACATTCCCGGCCGTAGGCTCCGAGTGCCGAGCACAGGCAGCGCTCCGGCTCCTGCTCCCGGCAGGAACACACGTCCCAGCGGCACAGCTCCAGGAACGGCTCCGGATCCACGGCGCGGTGACACGGCTGTGCCGGGGGGACACGGTCACAGCCCCGTCACCCATCCCCGCTCCCCGCTGTGCCGGGGGACACGGTCACAGCCCCGTCACCCATCCCCGCTCCCCGCTGTGCCGGGGGGACACGGTCACAGCCCCGTCACCCATCCCCGCTGTGCCGGGGGACACGGTCACAGCCCCGTCACTCATCCCCGCTCCCCGCTGTGCCGGGGGGACACGGTCACAGCCCCGTCACCCATCCCCGCTCCCCGCTGTGCCGGGGGGACACGGTCACAGCCCCGTCACCCATCCCCGCTGTGCCGGTGGGACACGGTCAGCCCGTCACCCATCCCGCTGTGCCGGGGACATGTCACAGCCCCGTCACTCATCCCCGCTCCCCGCTGTGCCGGGGGGACACGGTCACAGCCCCGTCACCCATCCCCGCTCCCCACTGTGCCAGGCCCCTCACCTGGAACGCCGGCCCCAAGAGCACGGCGCAGGCAGCCTCGGCGCGCTCCCGGCTCCCGGGAAAGACGTGGCAGGGGTCGGGAATGCCGGGGCCCAGCGCCGGGCAGGCTCCGGCCGCACGGAAGGCGTTGGCGAAGTCGGCGACTCCCGGTGCCACATCCCCCTCCGGCGTCGTGAACTCGTCCCGCTGGTCCCCGGTGAAGGTCCCGCAGAGCCCCCGCACCTGCACAGATGTGTCACGGTGAGCCCACCGGCCCCTCATCTCACCACACCCCCATCCCACGGGATCCCACAGGAACCCCATCCCACCGGGAGCATCCCGGGGGCCCCGGGGGCCCACTCACCGTGCCGGCCATGGCGGGCTGGAGGGTGATGTAGGTGTGGGGGGTCCCCAGCCCCCAGAGCAGGTGGGCGTCGGGCACCTGCAGGTGCAGGAAGGCCGAGGACGCGCGGCGGATGCTCAGCCCAGCACCGGAGAAGGGCAGTGTCACCTCCTGCCCGGCCACTGTCACCTCCCCTGAGGGGGACAGCGGTGGCACCATGGGGGTGGGCATCAGGATGTACCCATCACTATGGGGACAGTGGGGGCGGGCACTGGGATGGCACCCACTGCCATGGGGACGTTGGGGACATTGGAGACAGGCATTAGGATGGCTGCCACCAGGGTGCAGGGATGACCCCGGTCCCAGTTCGGTGCTGCCCAGGTGTGTCACCTGTGCCGTGCAGACGGGCCGTGGTGCGGCTGGTGGTGACAGTGAGGGTGCGGGGACAGCCGAGGGGCCGGTGGCTGTCACAGTGCTCGTGCTCAGCCGTGATCAGCAGCCGCCTCCCCACGAAGTCCTGGCGGCCAGAGACACGGTGACACCCCCGGGCAGAGCCCTGCCACGGCGGCCACCGCGGCCACCCCCACAGCCACCCCCGAGTCCCCCCGGCCCCTCACCTCCACCAGGGTGTGGGCGCAGGGGGCCGGGAGGGAGAAGCGGCGGCGGTCGAAGGTGACGAAGTGACGCCCCCCCAGCACCGCGCACTCGGCCGGGCACCGCTGCTGCTCACAGCGCCAGCGCCCGCCCTCACACGTGCTGGGGACACCGGGGACACTGGTCACCGGCGGGGAAACTGGGGGGGGCACTGGGGGGAGGAGGGACACGGTAGGGGACACTGGGAGGGAGGGGGACATGCTGTAGGGGACCCCGGGGTGGGGCACACACCACAGGGGACACTGGGGTAGTGGGGGACATGTCACAGGGATGCCGGGGTAGTGGGGGACACCACAGGGGACACCAGACTGGGAGGGCACGTGCCACAGCCGACACTGGAGTGAAGAGGGTACATCACAGGGGACACCGGGCTGGGCGGGGGGACACGCCACAGGGACACTGGGATAGTCGGGTCACCGCAGGGACACAGCAGGGGATCCCGGGCTAGGGAGGGGACACGCCACAGGGATCCTGGTGCTGCCCATCCGCCGGGTCCCCCTCCGATGGCTGCTGTCCCCGCGGTGTCACCCACCAGCGGTTGCAGCGCTGGCGGATGCTCTGGCCGGGCCCGTAGCGCTGTCGCCGGTGGTGGCAGGGGCAGGCGGTGGGGAGGACACAGACGTCCCCGTCCCGGGCCAGCCCCGGGCCGCACTCGCAGCCGCCGTGGCAGTGGCGCTGGCACGTCCCCTCCTCGGCGCTGCCCGCGGTGGCACAGGTGACCGGGCACAGGGACACGCAGTCGGAGAAGCGCTGCCCGGCGCCGCAGCGGCGCTCTGCCGAGGGGACACCGCGGTGGCACCGGTGGCACCGTGGGGAGGGGTCGAGGAGGGTCCCCCCCGCAGTTCCTACCGCAGAAGCCGGGCCGGCGCCAGGTGACATCGAGCTGGCGGCGGGAGCACTCCCGGGCGTAGGCGGCGAAGGTGTCGCAGGCGGCGGGGGGCGGGGGGACGGGGGGCGACAGGGGGTCGGGGGGAGACAGGGGAGCGGGGAACGCCAGGGGACCAGGGGATGACAGGGGACGGGGGGGTGACAGGGGACCGGGGGGGGACGAGGGTCCAGGGTCCCCGCACAGCAGTGCCAGACACGCTGCATAGAACCCGCTGGGGTCCACCTGGAGGGGGGTGGAGGTGAGGACCCCCTATAAGCCCCTGGGAACCCCCAGACCCCCTAGAATCTTCCAGGAATCCCCGAATCCCCTAGACCCCTCCATGACTCTCCAGGACCCTCAGAACTGCTCCCGGACCTCCAGGGACCCTCCTGAACCCCTTGGAGACCCCCTGGACCCCTCAGAACCCCCCAGAACCCACTGGGACCTTCCAGTATCCCCCAGGACAGCACAGGACACCTCCAGGATCCCTCAGGACATCCCGGGACACTCCCAGGACCTTCCCAGTACCCCCCCAGACCCCTTGGGACCCCTCCCCCAGGCCTCCCGACCCCACTCCAGGAGCCGCTGACCTCGCCGTGGCACTGCCTGAAGGGCTGGGCCAGCAGCTGCCCACACGTGGCCACCGCAGGTGCCACCTCACCTGGGCCACACCTGGAGCCTCCCTCTGGCACGTCCCTGCACGGGGGCTGAGCAGGGGGGGTCCCTCAGCGCGGGGTGACACCCGGGGACCCCCAAATGGGCACGGGGGGGTCACCCCGCCCCCGGGTGTGTGGCACTGCCCAGGTACCTCTGTGCCAGCCACCGGCACCTTCCAGGCGTTGCCAAAGGAGGCGGCAAAGGGAGCGACGTCCCCACTGGGGCTCATGAAGTCGTCTGGGGGGACAGGGAGGGTGGGGGTACAGGGGGTGTCCCCCCAGTCCTCACGTGGGGTGGGGTGGCACTGGGCAGGTGGCACTTACCCACGGGGTCATCGGTGTAGGTGCCGCAGAGCCCCCAGGTGCCCCCGCGCAGCTCGGGCTCCACCGTCACCGTCACCGCCAGGTGCCCGTCCCAGGCCACCCGCACGCCCAGGCTGCTGGCCACGGCCACCCAGTCCCCTGGCCAGGTGACACCGAGCCCTGCAGGGCGGGATGGGGCCGGGATGGGGACAGGGATCCTGGTGGCAGCTTTGCCGCCACCGCTGATCCATCACAGAGTCCCGGTGCCACCCAGGGTCACTGGGGGCTCATCCCCACCCTCCCAGGGGCTGGTGGCCTGGGGGACGCACCTCTGTGCAGGTAGGGGTGTCCCTCCAGCACCGCCACCCCGTTCACCGACACGTTCCGTCCCCGGGCCACCAGCGTGTCTGTCCCAAAGGTCATGTGCAGCACCTGGGGCAGCACCGTGTCACTGGGATGGCACCGGGACACACAGCTGTGTCACAGCCATCAGGGGTGGCACCGGGACACACAGGTATGCTGGGGACACCAGGGATGTCACTGGGGCACAAAGGTGTGCCGGGGACAGTGGGGATGGGGACAGGACACTCAGGTGTGTCACAGCCCCTGAGGGCAGGAACAGGACCCATCTCAGCACCCACCCCACAGGGACAGGACCCATCTCAGCACCCATCCCACCTCCCGGCACCTGTCCCCAAACCCATCCCAGCTCCCAGCACCCATTCCCGCCCCCAGCCCCATCCCACCCCCTGGGGATGACCCCGTACCCGGGGGTGGCCGAGGCCAATGGTGACGTCCCAGGTGCCGTCGGTGGCGGTGGCCAGGCTGTACCGGCAGGTCCCGGCGAAGCCGAAGTGCCGCCCGTCGAAGGTGCGGAACCGCGTCCTGGCCCAGGCCTGGCACGTGGCCGGGGGGCTGCGGTGCCGCGGGGACCCTCCGTCCCCGCCCAGGGGCAGGCGGGTGCAGGGCAGGCAGGGCCCTGTGTCCCCGGTGTCCCCGGGGTCCCCACGGCGCCAGCTGTGCCCCCAGGGCTGCCGGCAGCACTCGGAACGGCTCATGGTGCTGCCGTTATGGCCACTGGCACCATCCTGGCACTGCCACGTGCCAAAACAGCGGCCCAGAGAGCCCGGGCCTGTGGGGTGGGGTGGCGTTGGGTCACACTGGGTGACACGCGGAGGATGGTGCCCATCCCAATTCCCATTCCAGCACCTATCCCGGACCTCATCCCAGCACCCATCCCAATTCCCAGCATCCATCCCAGCATCAGTCCTGACTCCCAGAACACATCCTAGATCCCATCCTGGGTCCCATTCCCGCTTCCATTACCCATCTGAGCTCCCATCCTGGCACCTACCCCCGCTCCCAGCACCCATCCCAGCACCCGGTGGGAATGACACAGTGGGAATGGCACCGATCCCGGTTCCCATCCCAGCTCCTGTCACCCATCCCAGCTCCCATCCCAGCTCCTGGCACCCAGTGGGAATGGTGCAGTGGCGATGGCAGCCTGGGGACATCCCACAGTGCCACCCCCACATCCCCATACCCTCGGTGCAGCGGGGGCCGCTCCAGCCGGGACAGCAGCCGCGCTCTGTGTGACTCCGCACCACCGGCCGCGTCTCTGGGGGGCTGTGGGGAGACCCCGGTGTCACCAGGTGCCACCTCAGTGCCACCCAGGGTCACCCCGTGCCACGTCTCCCTGGGCTCACCGGTAGATGTAGCAGAGGGAGGGGCCAGTGCTGGTGTCCCCAGGGGTGTCAGTGCCAGTGTCCCCAGGGGGGGCGGTTTTGGTGTCCCCAGAGGGGTCCCTGTGGCCCTGGCGCGTGCGGTCCCTGTCCAGCTGCCACCCGGCCAGGCTGTACTGGTACAGAGTGGCACACGGCACCGCGGCCTCGCGGCGCGGCGTCACCTCCTCCTGCTCCGTCACCTGCACCAGCCGCTCGCACCAGCGCCTGCCGGGCACACACCGGCATCCAGCCGGGACCCAGCACCCATCCCACATCCATCCCAGATCCATCCCAGCACCCATCCCAGATCCATCCCAGATCTATCCCAGCACCCATCCCAGCACCCATCCCAGCACCCATCCCACATCCATCCCACACCCATCCCAGCACCCATCCCAGCACCCATCCCACATCCACCCCAGATCCATCCCAGCACCCATCCCAGCACCCATCCCACATCCATCCCAGCATCCATCCCAGGTCCATCCCAGCACCCATCCCAGCATCCATCCCAGCATCCATCCCACATCCATCCCACATCCATCCCACATCCATCCCAGCACCCATCCCACATCCATCCCAGCACCCATCCCAGATCCATCCCAGCACCCAGCTGGCACTCACCACCCCTATCCCCACTCCTGGCACCCATCCCAGCTCCCAGCCTGCATCTAAGCACCCATTCTGGGATGCATTGGCATCCATCCCTGCTCCCAGCACCCATCCCAACTCCTGACATCCATCCTGGCTCCCAGCACCCATCCTGGGATTCATCCCATCTTCCAGCACCCATCCCATTCCCCGCTCCCATTTCCCATCCCAATTCCCATTCCCAGCTCCTGCCCCCCATTCCCAGCTCCCAACCCACATTCTCAGTTCCTATCCCTCAGACCCAGTTCCCACCTCCCATGCCCAGTTCCCTTTCCCACCTCCCACACCCATTCCCAGTTCCTCACCCCGTGGCTGCCCCCACCACCGTCACCCACAGCACCGTGACAGCCACAGCCGCCCTGGCCACGCCCAGACAGGTCACTCCAGCCATGCCAGATCTCACTTTTTCCTGGAAAAGTGGGATCCGGGTGACTCCACTGTCACAATTCCAGGGCCACCCCTGTGACTGGGACCCCCCAGGTACAGGAATGCTCCCAGTGTCACCCACCCCGATGTCACTCACCGGCCCCAGCTCTGGCGCTGCTGAGAGGCTCTGGAATTTATGGAAAGTCCCCAGAAGTGCCACCAGCTGAGGAGACACTGATTGGGCCCAGCTGGCAGCTGGGGGGAGAACACGGTGACATCAGGGTGACATCTCCCTGTTTCCTGGGAGAAGGTCATGGCATGGGACATCCAGGATCCGGCACGGGGCGGGGGACACGGATGTGGTGGCACTGCGGGTCCTGGTCACACTCGGTCCCCTTTGTTCCCATGTCCCTGTCCTGTGTTCCCCTCTGTCCCCCTGTGTCCCCCTGTCCTGTGCCTTCCAATGTCCTTGTCCTGTGTCCCTCTGTTTCCCCTCGTGTCCTCCTGTGTCCCCTCATATCTCTGTTTCATGTCCCCTCCATGTCCCCCCAGTGTCCCTCCATGTCCTTGCACCATGTCCCCCAGATATTCACTCCCTGTTCTGTGTCCCCCCATGCCCCCCCTCCCACTCTTGTGTCTCTCCATGTACCCCTGTGTCCCTGTGTCCCTGATCCGTATCGCCCGATGTCCCCTCACGTGTCTCCATCTCCCTGCCCTGTGTCCCCTTGTCCCTCCATGTGCCCCTGTGTCCCTCCATGTCTCTGCATGGGGTGCCCCCATATTTTCACTCCCTGTCCTGTGTCCCCCATATCCCTGTCCTCTGTCCCCCCATGTCCTCCCCAGTGTCCCCCAAGTCCACAGTCTCTGTCCCGCGTCTCCCCCATTCCCTCCGTGTCTGTCTCGTGTCCTTGCCCTTGCCATTGTCCCCTCCGTGTCACCCCCTGGGTCCCCATGTCCCTGTCCCTTATCCCCCTGTGTTCTCATGCCCCTCGTGTCCTCATATCCCTGTCCCTTGTCCCCGTGTCCTCCTGTCTCTGTCCCGTGTCCACCCCGTGTCCTCATGTCCCTGCCCGTGTCCCCACGCCCCCCCATCCTGTCCCCAGCCGTGTCCGCGTCCCCTCCGTGGCGAACACACCGGGTACGGCACGGGGCGGGGGGTGCGGAGGGGCACGGGGGTCACACGGGAGGGGACAATGGGGGACACGGGGGTGGACAGCCAGGGCGCGGCGCGGGGGCGGTCCCGGGGGCGGGGACCGGCGGCCACCGCGGGGGCGGGGCCGGTGGCGGCGGCGGCGGAGCCGGTGGGGCCGGGCGTGCCCCGAGGCTGCGGGAACGGGGGGCACCGCGACCGGGACCGGGACCGGATCAGGGCCGCGACCGGGACCGGCGGGGTGGGTGCGGGAAGGGAGGAGGGACCGGGGGTGGTGCAGGATTGGGGGCGGGGACGGGAAGGGCGTGGGGCGACAGTGGGGGACAAAAAGGCTGTGGTGGGGACAGGGGGACTGAGGGGCTGGGGACTTGCCTGGGGACTGAAAGGGCAGGGATGGCTTGGGTGGGGTTACGGGGACCTGCGGGGGCGGAGAAGAGCGGGGGGGTGAGCTGCTGAGGGAACCAGGACGGGGAAACCCCCAGTGGGGGACCCCGGGGCGTTTCCTGGGGTAGGGGGTCTGAGACCCCTCTTCGCTGGGAGGAGTCAGGGCTGGCGGGGACCCCCTGCACGCCTCCGGATCCCCATCACTTGGCTGGGGGGCTCCGCGGGACCCCCGGCCCCCCGAGCGAGCCCACGGCTCTTGCCTCCCACAGCCCCGCTGAGCGCTCAACCCCCGCACCCCACGGAACCCCCCGGGACCCCCGCAAACCCTCCTTGAACCCCCTGGAGCCACCATGCAGGACAGCGTTGACCCCCACTGTGCCCTGGGTACGTGCTGGGGTCCTGGGCGTCCTGGGGAGCCCAACCTCTGGGGAGGGTGCAGGGGGATCCCCAGTTCGGGTCTGGGGGTCTCACCTGGTGCTACCCCCCACCCCCTGCAGGTCCTACCGTGGCCAAGGTGGAGCTGGAGGAGATGCAGGCACCGGGATGTGCCAGCTCAGGTGGGCACTGGGGTCCTGGGGGGTGTCAAGTGGGCACCAGGGTGGTCCCGGGGCACTTGGGGCCACCCTGGAGCAGGGAGAAGACCTGGCTGTGTCTCTTTGTTCCCGCAGTGTGGCCGGTGGTCCCCAAGGTGGAGGTGACCCCTGAAGGTGATGGGGACAATCTGGAAGACCCGGAGCTCCACGGCTCAGGTGAGGAACACGGCTGTGACACTGGCACTGCCAGGGGTCCCCTGGGAACACCAGGGCCACATGGTCACTGTCACCCCGTCCTGGGGCTGGTGGCAGTGCTGAGTCTTTGGGTGGCAGTCACCGTGTCCCTGGTGCCGCTGGCCTTGATGGTCACTGTGTCCCAGGGCCGGTGGCAGCTCCGGGTCCTCGGCTGACAGTTACTGTGTCCTGGTTCCGATGTCCGTGCCGGGACATCCCATCCCTGGCACGGCCCCTCCGTGTCCCCGCAGGGCACTGGCTGGTGCGGAAGGTGAAGGTGGAGGAGGAGGATGAGGACGAGGCCTGGGCAGCCGGAACTGAGGCCCCCTGGCTCCGCAGCCGCTTCCTGGCGCCGTCCCCCCCATCCTGCTGGGACACCCGGAATCGCCGGTGCCTGCAAAGCGGAGGAACCGTGCCCGGAGGAGCTGGGATACGGAGTGCTGCCAACCTGGGGGCTGGGGCAGCGCCTGGATGGCACCGGGATCGGGATCGGCTTCAGCACCGGGATCGGGATCGGCCCTGGGATCGGCATGGGCCTCGGGATGGGCCCCGTCCCCGTGGGGCACGAGCGCTGCCCCCAGCTCACCCCGCGGCCCTTCTCCTGCTCGCAGTGCGGGAAGGCCTTCGGGAAGAAGGCGCACCTGACGCGGCACCTGCGGGTGCACACGGGCGAGCGCCCCTTCCCCTGCCCCCACTGCGGGCGCCGCTTCCGCCAGCGCATCCACCTGCGCTCCCACCTGCGGACGCACACCGGGGAGCGGCCCTACCCCTGCCCGCGCTGCGCCCGCCGCTTCCGCAAGAAAACACACCTGGACCGGCACCTGCGCACCCACACCGGGGAGCGGCCGCACCCCTGCCCGCGCTGCGCCCGCCGCTTCGCCCACCGCCAGCACCTCCTGCGCCACCTGCGCCTGCACGGCGAGCCTGCCCAGGGGCACCGCGACGGGCACGGGGAGGTGCCCCCCGAGGAGAAGCTGCTGCCCTGCCCGGGCTGCGAGATGAGCCTCACCTGGAAGCAGAGCCCGGCGTCGCACCCGCGGCTGCACGCGGGGCTGGCACCGGTGCCGGGGGATGGGAATGGACACCTGGATGGACACCCGGATGGGGGCGGGGACAGGGATGTCCCTGCCGAGGAGAAGCCTCTCCCTTGCTCCCAGTGCGGGATGAGCCTCAGCTGGAAGCAGAGCCCGGCACCACACCCGTGGCAGCACCTGGAGAACCGACCCCTGGGCTGTGCCGAGTGCGGCCACGGCTGCGCTCAGGACCCCCAGCACCCACTGCAGGCACCCAGTGCCCGGGACCCCCAGCACCTGCCACAGGTGCCCAGTGCCAAGTGTGGCCGTGGCCGCACCCAGGACCCCCAGCACCCGCCGCAGGCGCCCAGTGCCCAGGACCTCCAGCACCTCTCACAGTCCCCACAGGTGCCCGGTGTCCAGGACCCCCAGCGCCTGCCAGAGGTGCCCCCCAGCCAGAGCCCCTTCACCCAGAACCCCCAGCACCTGCTGCAGGTGCCCAGCACTGAGCACCCCTTCACCCAGGACCCCCAGCACATGCCCCAGGTGTCCCCTGCCCAGTGCCCATTCGCCCAGGACCCCCAGCCCGCCCCACAGGCACCCCCTGCCCAGCGCCCCTTCTCCTGCCCACAGTGCGGGCGCGGTTTCGGGCGCAAGGCTCACCTGGCGCGGCACCTGCTGGTGCACACGGGCACCCGCCCCCACGCCTGTGCCCGCTGCGGGCGCCGCTTCAGCTCCAAGACCAACCTGGGCCGGCACGAGGCCGTGCACACCGGGCTGCGGCCCCACCGCTGCACCCGCTGCGGCCGCGGCTTCACCCGCAAGACTCACCTGGAGCGCCACGAACGCACCCACGGCCGCACTGGCACGGGGATGGGCACTGCTGGCACAGGGACTGGCACCGCCACCAGCTCTGGGGTGGGCACAGGGACTGGCTCCGGCATCACTGGGCCCCAGCTGGGCTGGCCAGAACCCCCCACTCTCTGCCCCTGAGTACCGGGATGTGCCAGGGGGTCTGGTGGCTGCCAGCGCCACATCCTGAGCACTGGGATGTGCTGGGAGGTGCCAGGGGGTCTGGTGGCTGCCAGTGGCACATCCTGAGCACTGGGATGTGCCAGGGGTCCTTACAGCTGTCAGTGATGTGTCCTCAGCACGAGGAGGTGCCAGTGCTGAATCCTGGGCACTGGGATGTTCTGGCATGTGCCAGGAGCTTCTGTGGCTTCCAGCAGTGCATCCTGAGTACCAGGATGTGCTGGGAGATGCCAGGACTCTGAGGACTGTCAGTGGTGAGTCCTGGCACTGGGATGTGCTAGGGGACCTGGTAGCTGCCAGTGGTGCAACCTGAGCACTGGGATGTGCCTGGTTCCCTCGTGACTGCCAGTGCTGCATCCTTGGCACCCTCCACTGGCATGTGTTAGGAGGTGCCAAGGACTTCGGTGGCTTCCAGCCCCACATCCTGAGCACCGGGATGTGCCGGGACGTGCCAGGACACGCCGGTGGCTCCAGCCGCTGCCGGTGGTGAGTCCTGGACACTGTGATGTGCCAGGATGTGCCTGGGGGCCTGGTTGTCTGCCAGTGCCACATGCTGAGCACCGGAATGTGCCGGGATGCACTGGGGGTCCCATCGGGAGGGCCCCCAACAGGATTCCGGCCTGTTCTGCCGCCCGTGGCTCCGGGACGGCCGAACCCCCGGCTGAGGCCGGTGGGGGCGACACGGGGGAACCCCCGCCCGGGGATGGGGCGGTCTCCTGCCGGGGCTCTGCCGCGGGCCGGGGACAGCGGGAATGAACCGAAACTGCCAATAAAGCCGTTTTTATGGAACGTTCAGGGGGCCGGGGAGGGGTCCATGGAGGGGATAAAGCGGGAGGGGGCAGAGGAGCCGGGAGTGTGGGCGGGGCCAGCGGTGGGACCCGCCCAATGGGCGCGCGGCCTGGCCGGGGGGCGGGGATTCGTCTCCATGGCGACGGGGGCGGGGCCTCGGGGCCGCCGGAGCCGCCGCGGTGAGCGCGGGGGACAGGGGGGCTTTGGGGGTACCAGGGGAATGGGAGCTCTGACGGGGCATGGGGGACACGGGGGGTTTGGGGGTACCAGGGGAATGGGAGCTCCGACGGGGCATGGGGGGACACGGAGGGTTTGGGGGTTGGGGGTACCAGAGGGAATGGGAGCACCGGCGGGGCATCGGGGGAAGGAACGGAGAGGTGTGGGGGCTCTGGGGTTTACGAGGGGAATAACGGGGCACTGGGGAGGCAGCAGGGGGTCTGGGGGATGGGGGGGCCACTAGGGGAGGAAATAGGAAGGGTCTGGGGGTGTCCGTGGGGAATGGGTGGGCTTTGGAGGGGGTAACGGGGGCACTGGTGGGGGAACACCGGGAGTCTGGAGGGATCTGGGGCACTGGGGAGGGAAGGGGGTGGTCTGAGGGGTTCTGGGTGGTCCCAGGGCACCGGGATGGGGGCAGGCCGGGGTCCGGGGGCTCCGCATGGGCTCTGGACCTGTCCCTGCGCTCCAGGTCCATCCCCCAAGATGTGCCCCACATGTGCCCGTGTGCACCCAGGTCCCATCCAGATGCGTCCCCCTTGTGTCTCCACACCCCAAGCCACCCCACGGCACCCGTGTCACCCCTGAAAGGTTCCCCAGTAGCACCCCCAACCTCTTTCCGCTCTCAGACCACCCTGCGGGGATGGAGGGGCTTGGGAGGAGGAGGTGACACCCCTAGATGTGCCCCACGTGTCCCCCTGTGTTCCACACATCCCCCCCGTGTGTCCCAAAGACCCCCAGCTCTGCCCCACGCACATTCCCACTCACGTCTCTCACATGTGCCCATGCCCCAGGATGACCCCCAGCCCCTCCCGGGCTGTTCCCCAGTGCCACCCCCAACCCCTTTCCCCCTCCCAGGACCCCCCCGCAGGGATGGAGGGGCGCGGGGAGGAAGCGCCGGTGCCAGACCCGGACGTGTCGGAGCCGTCGGAGGAGGAGGACGAGGAGGAGGAGGAGGAGGAGGAAGGCTCGGGGGTGTGCGTGACCCCGGCCCTGCTGAAGGCCTGCACGGGCGAGTTCTCCCTGGAGTCCATCCTGCTGCTGCGGCTGCGGGGCCGCGGCATCGCCCACCTGGGCTGCCTGGCCGACTGCTCCAACCTGGAGTGGCTGGACCTGTCCGGGAACGCCATCGCGGCGCTGGCCCCGCTGGCCGCGCTGCGCGCCCTGGCCGTGCTCAACCTGGCCGGCAACCGCGTGGCCAGCGTGGAGCCGCTGCGGGGCTGCCGCAGCCTGCGCCAGCTCAACCTGGCCGGCAACCGGCTGCGCAGCCTGCGCCAGCTGCGCTGCCTGCAGGGGCTGCGGCACCTGGAGAGCCTGCGCCTGCGGGACCCGCTGGCGCGCCTCGGCAACCCGCTGTGTGCCGCGCCCGCCTACCGCGCCGCGCTGGCCGCCATGCTGCCCGGCCTCAAGGCCATCGACGGGCAGCGCGTGGCCGGCCGCGGCAGCGAGCTCTTCCGCCTGTGCCGCGAGCTGGACGCCGCGCTGGACGGCGGCGCCGCGGCCGAGGGGCCGGCGGAGCCCCCCCGCAACCCCCAGCCCTGGGTGCAGGAGGGGTTCTGGGAGCCGCGGGCGCCGCGCCGCAGCGCCGTGCTGGAGGAGGCCACGCGGCAGCTCGGGGAGGCCCTGCGGGAGTGCCGCGAGCTCGGCCGGCGCGCCGACGACTCCATCGCCCAGGCGCAGCGAGCACTCGGCCGCCGGCACCCCGGCAACTACGGCTTCTGAGCCACAGCGGGGCCCAGCACCTCCAAATGGGGCTGGGGGGGCTCCAAATGGGGCTGGGGGCACCCAGAGACACCGCAGCCAACACCGGGACTGGGAAACCACCAGAGACACCGCAGCCAGGAGCCCTGGAGTTCTGAGCTGACTCCGTATAGGGTTGGGGGCTTACAAGTGGGGCTGGGGGGTCCTAAAATGGGGCTGGGTTGGGCCAGATGGGCCTGGGAGGCACCCAGAGACACTACAGCCAACACTGGGACCATGAAACCACCCAGAGATACCACAGCCAGGAGCCCTCAAGTTCTGAGCTGGGAGGGCCTGAAACAGGGCTGAGGGGCTCCCAAAATGGGGCTGGGAGGTCCAAAAGGGGCTGAAGGAGCTCCAAATGGGGCTGGTGGGCACCCAGAGATGCCACAACCAGCACTGAGCCCATGAGACCACCCAGAGCCACCATAGCCCAGAACCTTCCAGGTCTGAGCTGGGGGACTCCCAAATGGAGCTGAGGGTCACCCAGAGCCCAGAGCCCTTGAGTTCTGAGCTAAGGGGGCCCAAAACAGGGCTGGGGAGGTCCCAAAATAGGGCTGAGGAGCTCCAAATGGGGATGGTGGGGCACCCAGAGCTACCATAGCCAATACTGGGACCACGAGACCACCCAGAGTCACCACAGACCACTCTGGGTCGTGAGACCCCAGAGCCTTCATTTTCTAAGCTATGGGACTCCAGAAACAGGACTGGGGGACCCCCAAAGTCATCACCAAAAGCTCACACCAGAAAACCACCCAGAGCACCACAGCCTGGCACCTTGGGGTTCTGACCTGAGGGGTCCCAAACAGGGCGGGGGGAGGGGAGCATCCAGAGCCACCACAGTCCACAACAGGACCAGACCACTCAGAACCACTACAGCCAACACTGGGACTGGGAGACCACCCAGAGCCACCACCAGTCTGGCACCTTTGGATTCTGAGCTGGGGGGGGCCCAAAAATGGGACTGGAAGACCCCCAGAGCCACCACAGCCCGCACCAGGACCATGAGACCACCTAGAGCCACCACAGCCTGGCACCTTCAGCTTCTGAGCCATGGGATCCCAAAACCGGGGCTGGGAGACCCCCAGAGCCACCCCTGCCTGGCACAGAATCACCAGAGGACACAGCGGAGCTGCAGGGAGCCTGGCCTTGGCTGTGGGACATCGTGGGGACCAGGGGATGTTGGGGGGACATCCTGGGCACAGGGGACATGGTGTCAGTGCAGTAAACACATCCCACCCTCTGGCGTCCCTGTGTTCTGTGGCCTCAGGGGGACTCCCTTGTACCCACTGCTCAGCCCGGGCCCACGGAGTCCCCTCCCATCCCCGGGGAAAATGGGCGGGGGGTGGCACAGAGGGTGGTGACAGGGAGCCCAGTTCCCTCCCAGTTCCCATGAGGAATAAGAGCCGGGACAGCCGAGCCAGCACTGGGTTTACTGGGGAGCAGGGACAGGCAGGAGGGGGGGCCACACCCGGGACCCTCCTCGGTCATGCGGTGCTGGGGGGTGACAAGCGGGGGGGGCTGGGACCCCCATGGCAGCATCCGTGGGTGCCGTGGTGCCTGGAGAGGGGACATGGGGAGGGAGGGCTGTGACGGGACCCTCATGTCCCTGTGTCCCCAGCCCAGGAGGTTCTCGGCCACATCCCCGTCCTGGGGGGTTCTCCAGCCGTGTCCCCACTCAGGGGATTTCTCCAGGTGTGTCCCCTGTCCCCATCCCAGGGAGTTCTCCTGCCCACGGCCCTGTCGCAGGGGGTGTTCCCATCCCAGGGGGTTCTCCCGCCCACGACCCTGTCGCAGGGAGTGTCCCCATTCCAGGGAGTGTTCCCATCCCAGGGGGTGTCCCCATCCCAGGGAGTTCTCCCGGTCATGCTCCTGTCCTGGGGTTTCCCCTTGTCCCCATCGCAGGGGGTTCTCCAGGTGTATTCCCATGTCCCTGTCCCAGGGGGTTCTCGGGTATGTCCCTGCCCCAGAGTGTCCCCAGGGTGTCCCCGGGGTGTCCCCCGGGTGTCCCCATCCCCACCTATGCTGGCAGCCCCCGGGAGAAGGCGAACATTCCGGGCAGGTACAGCGCGTCCCCTCCTTTCCCGGCCTCCTCCACCGCCCGGCACTCGGCCTCGTCCCGCTGCCGGATCTCCTGCGGGCACAGCACGGGCTGGCACCGTGTGGAGACGCTGGGGGGGCGCAGGGGGGCACTGAGGGGACGGGGCACCTCACCTTGGCCGCCAGGTGATGGGCGGGGCCGCAGTTGTGGTACTTGTCCAGCACCTTGGGGACGTCACTGGTGTCGAACTTGTAGCAGGCCAGGCAGGTTGGCTTCCGCTGGGGACACGGCGGGATGTCACCCTCCCCGGGCCGTCCCAGCCCCTGGCACCCACCCTCACCCCCTCCATCCCAGCCTGGCACGCGCAGGGTGGGAACGGGGAGTCCGGGGGTGCTCTGGGGACTGTGTCGCACCCAGGATAGGGCCCAAGGGAAGGGACACCCTGGGATGTGCCCTAAGGGAAGGGGGACGTTCCAGCACACGGCCCAAGGAATGGGGACACCCCCAGGATGTGTCCCAGGGGACGGGGAATGCGGCCCAAGGGAGGGGAACACTTGGAAAGTATCCTAAGGGAGGTGGGGGGACACCTGGGATGTGACTCAGGGGAGATGGGGTCACTCAAGGGATGTGGCCCAAGGGAGGGGAACACATCCCATGGTGTGGGACGTGCACCAAGCCATGGGAACGCCCTGGGCTGTGCCTCAGGGCAGGGGGGACAGCCCAGCACGTGTCCCCTCACCCGGTTCTCCACCACGCGGCACTGCCGCTGCGGCCCTCGCTTCCGACACGACGTCTGTGCCAGGCCCAGGCGCAGCTGCACGAACGTTCCCGAGGGATCCTCCTGCAGGAACACGGTGGGGAAGGCATGGGAGGGACCCCAAAGCCCCTGGCAAGGATCCCAACCCCCAGAGGGACCTCAAACGGCATAGTGTCCCACAGAAATCCAGCCCCTGGAGGAATCCCAACCCTGGGAGCAACCCAAAGCCCCCAGAGAGACCCCAAATGCCAGGAGGGACCCTGAGCCCCACAGATCCCAACCCCGGGGAGGGACCCCAAACTCCAAAGGGACCTCTTCCTGCAGACTCCCAGGAAAATCAGCCCCAGCAATGACCCCAGGGTGTCTCCAAGGTGGGTGAGTGGCCCAAAGGGGGGGTGCCCAGAGCTCCCTGCTCTTCTGGGCATGGGTGGTGCTCCAGGGGGCACCAGGATGGACCTGGATCTGTTAATGAGTAACTGAGCTCAGCCAGGCCCGGCCAGCGGGGCCAATCCCAGGCACCCCGGGACACCCTGGCACCCACCGCCAACCTGTCCCCTCTGGGATGCCCACCCCACTCCCCTGACCCCCTTGTCATTCCCACGGCCATCCCAGATCCCAATCCCAAACGTTGAATCCTGAATCCTGGTACTCACCCCCATCCAACTCCCACTCCCTAGGGGGCACTCCAACCCCTTCCCCACTCCCTCTGGGACACCCCAACACCCTCCCCACTCCCACGGCCATCCTGGATCCTTCACCCTGAATCCCAATCCCAAATCCCATTGCTCAACCCCTCAGTGATCCTCTCCACCACCTGCTCTCTTCCAGGACACCCTGGGACACCACAACACCCTCCCTGTTCCCGTGGCCATCCCAAACCCTGAATCCGAGATCCTGAATCCTGAATCCCGTTACTCACCCACTCCACGATCCTCTCCACTGACTGCTCCGTCCGGGGACACCCCAAACACCTCCCCATGCCCTCTGGGTCACCCCAACCCTCTCCCCATTCCTTCCAGGACATCCCAACTCCCTCCCCAACCCTCTCCCAGTTCCTGTGGCCATCCTGAGCACCAGATCCAGATCCTAATCCCAATCCCTGCTCCCCCACTCCGTGACCCCCCCTAACTGCCTGCTGCCTCCTGCACACTCCGCCTCCCTCCCTCTTCCCTCCGGGGCACTCCAGCCCCCTGCCCGGCCCCCTCCCCGTTCCGTGGCCATCCCAGCCCCGCTCCCGCTGCTCACCCTCTCGATGACCCCGTCCAGCTCCCTCTCCCTGAAGAGGAAGTGCACGTTGCTGCGCCCGTGGAAATATTCCAGCACATCCCGGACCACGCGCCGCTGGAGCGGGGACTGCCCCGCGGCCACCGCGGCCACCGCCAGGGCCAGCGGCAGCCACAGGGACAGCGGCAGCCTCATCCCGCCGGGAATGGCCTCACGGAGCCGCCGGCCGCTGGCGTCGGGCTGGCATGAGCCGATTTCCTGGGATCTGCCCCCAAATCCGCCCCCGGGACGGCCCCGCGAGTGACCGGGAGGAGGGGCTGGAACGGGATGGGGGGAGAGACCCCGGGAATGGCGGCGGAGTCCGCTGGGAATCACGTCCTGCCCCCGGGAATCGGCTGCTGCCCCCGGGAACGGCTCCTGCTCCCCGGGAACGAACTCCTGCACCCCCGGGAGCGGCTTCAGCCCCTCGGGAACAAACTCCAGCTCCCGGGAATGGCCTCATGGCCTGCTGGGAGTGACATCCCGGGAACAAACTCCAGCTCCCGGGAATGGCCTCATGGCCTGCTGGGAGTGACATCCCGGGAACAAACTCCAGCTCCCGTGACCAACTCCAGCCCTATGGAATGGCTTCACATCCCACTGGGAACGACATCCTGCCCCGGGAAGGGGCTCCACGCCCTGGGAACAGGCTCCTGCCCCCCTGGAATAGCTCCTGCCCCGCATGAATGGATTTGTGTCTCACTGGGAATGACACTGTGCCCCTGGGAATGTGTCCTGCCCCCCTGGAACAGGCTCCTAAACACCAAGAACGGGCTACAACCCGCTGGGAATGGGCTCCTGCCCCTGGGAACAACCTCCTGCTCCCCGGGAATGTCACCACGTCCCGCTGGGAATGACACCCTCCTGCCAGGAACAGACTGAGCTACTGAGCCACTCCTGGCCACTGTGAATGGTGTCCCGGCCCCGGGAATGAGCTCCTGTCCCCGAGAACAGCCCCTGAGCCCTGGGAATGAGCTCCTGTCCCTGAGAACAGCCCCCTGAGCCCCGGGAATGAGCTCCTGCCCCCGGGAACAGCCCCCTGAGCCCTGGGAATGAGCTCCTGTCCCCGGGAACAGACCCCTGAGCCCGGAATGAGCTCTTGTCCCCAAGAACAGCCCCCTGAGCCCTGGGAATGAGCTCCTGCCCCTGTCCCGAGTGTCCCTGTCCCGAGTGTCCCTGTCCCGAGTGTCCCTGTCCTGGATGTCCCTGCCGGGGAGCAGCAGGGGGGAGAGCAGGAGAGATGGGGGAGGGTGTCGGGTGGGGGACACAGAGGGGACCGGGGGACACTGGGGAGGACACGGAGAGGCTGAAGGGGTGCAGGGAAGGGGTGGGGGCGACACAGGGGGGACACAGGGTGGGCACCGGGGGGAAAGTGGGGGGCACTGGGAAGTCATGGGGGGATACAGGAGGGCACAAAGGAATCACTGGGGGAGGCACTCTGGAGCCACGGGGGGACAATGGTGGGCACGGGGGCACTGGGGAACACTGAAGTTACTGGGGGTTACTGAAGGGCACTGGAGGTGACACTGGGGGGCACTGGGGGGTCACTGAAGGCACTGGGGGCACCGGGGGCACTGGGAGATCACTGGAGGCACTGGGGGCACTGGAGGATTACGGGGGCAGTGGGGAATCACTGGGAGGCACTGGGGGCACTGGAGGATTATGGGGGCAGTGGGGAAGTCACTGGGAGGCACTGGGGGCACTGGAGGATTACGGGGGCAGTGGGGAATCACTGGGAGGCACTGGGGGCACTGGAGGATTACGGGGGCAGGGGGAATCACTGGGAGGCACTGGGGCACTGGAGGATTACGGGGGCAGTGGGGGAATCACTGGGAGGCACTGGGGCACTGGAGGATTACGGAGGCAGTGGGGGAATCACTGGGAGGCACTGGGGGCACTGGTAGAATCGCTGAGGGGGCACTGGGGGCATTGAGGACGCTGGGAGAATCACGGAGGGGCACTGGGGGTGACACTGGGGGCACTGGGGATCACCGGAGGGCACTGGAGGGCACTGGGGATCACCGGGGGGGCACTGGGGATCACTGGGGGTACTGGGGGATCACTGGGGGCACTGAGGGGATAGCTGGGGGATCACTGGGGCACTGGGGCACTGGGGGATCACTGGGGATCACTGGGGGCACTGGGGGCTATGGGGGTACTGGGGCACTGGGGAATCACTGGGGATCACTGGGGGCACTGGGGATCACTGGTGGCACTGGGGATCGCTGGGGATCACGTAGGGCACTGGGGGCTATGGGGTACTGGTGGCACTGGGGATCACTGGGGATCACTGGGGGCACTGGGGATCACTGGGATCACTGGTGGCACTGGGGATCACTGGGGGCATTGGGGGTACTTGGGGACACTGAGGGCACTGGGATCACTGGGGATCACTGGGGAATCATTGGGGGCATTGGGGGCACTGAAGGGCACTGGGGGCACTGGGGATCACTGGGGGCACTGGGGGATCACTGGGGATCACTGGGGCACTGGGGGATCACTGGGGATCACTGGGGATCACTGGGGATCACTGGGGCACTGGGGATCACTGGGCACTGGGGATCACTGGGGATCACTGGTGGCACTGGGGGCACTGGGGATCACTGGGGATCACTGGGGTTACTGGGGATCACTGGGGATCATGCGGTACTGGGGGCACTGGGGATCACTGGGGGCACTGGGGATCACTGGTGGCACTGGGGTACTGGGGATCACTGGGAGGCACTGGGGTACTGGGGGCACTGGGGGTCACTGGGGGTACTGGGGCACTGGGGATCACTGGGGATCACTGGGAATCACTGGGGATCACTGGGGGTACTGGGGGCACTGGGCGGGTCTCCCGGCCCCTCCCATCCGGTCGCAGCCCGTGGTGCCGACAGGGGGCGCTGTCTCACGCCCCGCCCCCGGCCGGGAGCGGTCACGCGGCGGGCGTGTCTGTCTAGATGACATCATTGACGCGTTTACGTCAGATGACGTGTGACGTCATCGCGTCGCGGGACAGCGGCGGCCCGTGAGTTTCCCTGGGAGAGGGCTCGGGGTGTCACGTGACCCAGGGGCACGGAGGAGGGGTTGGGGTGCCAGGGGGTTTGGGGTCTCAGGGGTGCCGGGAGTGCTTGGGGGCTCAGAGAGGGGTCGGGCTGTGTTTTGGGGCGGTGTTTTGGGGTCTCAGGGGTGCCGGGAGTGCTTGGGGGCTCAGAGGGGGGTCGGGCTGTGTTTTGGGGCGGTGCTTTGGGGTCTCAGGGGGGCAGCAAGGGGACGGCGGCGAGGTCCGGGGCTCCCGCGGGAGCCTCTCGGGGGGGCCCGGGAGTGCTGGTGTTGGGGGGTCACCCCGAACCCCCCGACCCGGACCGAGGAGAACCGGGACCCCCCGAACCGGGGCCGGGGGCTGGGATTGCTCCCGGGGCTGCTCCTCGTTAACGAGGGGATTCCACATTCCCGGCTCCTGCGGCTGTCCCGGCTGGACAAGGCCAGGCTGTCCCGGGGCTATTCCTGACTGCCCAGACTGGGCTGTGCCGGAGCCATTCCCAGCCCCCGGGGCCATTCCCAGCTCCCGGGGCCATTCCCAGCTCCCGGAGCCATTCCCAGCCCCCGGGGCCATTCCCAGCTCCCGGGGCCATTCCCGGTTGTCCGTGAGATGTTTGTTGTACCGGGGCTGTTCCGGGCTCCCGGGGGAGTTCCTGGCGCCGGGGCTGTTCCCGGCTGGATAAGCCGTTCGGTGCTGGGGCCATTCCCGGCTCCGGGGCCATTCCGGCTGCCACTCCCGCTGTCTCCCATCCCATCCCGAACTACAACTCCCAGCTCTCCCGAGCTCTCTCGGTTCGCAGCCGGATCCGGCCCCGCTCGGCCCTTCCGCGCCCCAAATTCCGGGGGGAGGAGGAGGAGGAGGAGGAGGAGGGGCGGGGGGGAGGCCGAGGCCGCTCCGGGGCCGCAGAGCTCCTCGGGCCCGGCTCCCGATCCCGCTCCCGATCCCATCCTGTTCCCATTCCCACTCACATTCCCGCTCTCCCAGGACCCTGCTGCGGCCATTTGAGCGAGTCGGTGGCGGAAGGAGACCAGGAAAAGGACGGGAAGAGGCCGGGAAAGAGCCCGGGAAGAGCCTGAGGAAGAGCCCGGGAAGAGGCTGAGAAGGAGGCCGGAAAGGGGCCGGGAAGGGGCCCCGGGGCAGCGATGTCTGCGGGGGGAGCGCCCCAGGTACGGGGGGTTTCCCGGCGGGATCCCCCGCGCCGCCTCCGCCCCGGGACATTTGGGGGGGACGTTTCGGGGAATTCCCGGGGCCGGGAACTCCTCCCGTGCTTTTTTTCCTCACACCCCTGGAACCCTCCAAGCGTTTTTCTGGGAAATCGGCGCTTTGGGAAGCCCCGGAGCGCGGGGCTTCCTCCGGCTCTGCCTCCACCAGGCTCTGGCGCTTGGGAACATGAGAGGAATTCTGGGGGCACGGGGGGAGTGGGGGTTTGGGGGTTTCAGTGTCACTGGAAAAGCAGGATCGGCTCCTCAGGGAAGGCTCCTCCCTCAGTGCAGATCCTGGGTGGAGAAGGATCCGTTGAGGGGGTCAGGGAGGGGGGAGTCAGCTCCCAGCTCGGGGGCAGGGATCTGGTTTGGAGGGACAGGAATCAGATTTAGGGGGCAGGGATCAGGATGGGGGAACAGGGATCTGGTTTGGGGGGGCAGTGATCTGGTTTGGGGAACAGGGATCTTTGGGGACTTATCCCTCAGCTCTGGGGGCTCTGCCAAGCCCTGCTTGCTCCAGTGGGGACACAGGCACAGAAGAGCCACCGCTTCTTTACCCTGGGGGAAATTCCAGTGGGTCCTAGTGCTGGGATTTTCTCTGGGAATGAGCCCATGAGCTGGGACCCCCCCGGAGGACATGGGAGGGTGGGGTGACATCCCTGTTACCCGGGCAGGACACGCTCCAGTGCCGTGGGCTCCATCCTGGAGTGAGGGGCCTGGCCCTGGGATTCGGGATGTGGGAACAAGGGGAGGATCCCTGCCCGGGGAAATGTCCCAAACAGACACAAAGGGGCCCCAAATGGCCCCCAAATGCCGCTGAGCTGCTGCCCCCTCCCCAGCCCGCCCACGCTCTGGATCTGCTCCCGTATTCCCGGCTGAGCCCGGCGCCGCGGGCCGGATCCCAGCTGGATGCCGTCAGCGCCGAGATCTCCTCGGATCCCTGCACAGGTGGGTGGGGGGCACGGGCAGGGGACACCGTGAGATGGGGGGTGGGGAATTCTCTGTTCAGAGCCCAGTGCATTTTTGTGGGAACTTTGAACTGGGATGATGAAAGTGTTCCGGGGGATTCCCAGAGGTGGGAGAGGCTGCGGGAAGAAACCAGGAATGGCTCCGTCCCACCTCACCTGGAGCCTGGTTCTCCACAAGTGGCTCCATCCCCCATTCCCAGAGCCCAGTTCTCCTGGGAGCGGCCCGATCCCGCCTTCCCAGTTCTCCCAGTGGCGGCTCCATCCCTGATCCTGGCTCTCTCGGTGCCAGCTGTGTCCCCGTCCCCAAATCCTGGCTCTCCCCGTGACAGCCGTGTCCCCCCAGGGTACCGGTTCTTCAAGCCGGTGGGTTTGTTCGGGATGAAGCCACCGGAGGAGCCGTTCGGAGCCGCGCGGACGGGCCCGGAGGACTCCAAGGCCCTGGGCAGCCCCTGCGCCGGTGAGTCCGGATCCACGGGAATGGGGGAGCGGTGAGATTGGAGGCTCCAGGGAAAGGATGGGCTGGCACCGTGTGAGGACATTTGGGGCCTTCAGGGACATTTTGGGACCAGTGGGGGGGCCATTCTGGGCCAGTGTAAGACAGTTTAGGACTATTCTGGGTCAGTTTGGGGCTGGTTTGTGGCCATTTTGGGCCAGTTTTCAGCCATTTTGTGGCCATTCTGGGTCAGTTTGCAGCCATTTATGACCAATTTGTGGCCATTTTCGGCCAGTTTTGACCAGTTTTGTGGACCAGTTTTTGCCATTTTTGGACCAGTTCATGGCCGTTCTCAACCAGTTTTGGCCATTCTGGGCTGATTTTGGCAATTTTGGGCCAGTTTTTGTTATCCTGGGGCCCATTCTGGGCCATTCTGAACCGATTTGTGGCCATTTTATGGCCAGTTTATGGTAGTTTAGGGCCAGTTTTGACCAGTCTGGGCTAGGTACTGGCAGTTTTTTCCTGGCACTGGCCCAGCACCACTGTGGGCGAGGCTGAGGGGTGCAGGAGGTTGGGGTGTTCCACAAACTGGGGAGTGCAGTGGGTTTTGGGGGGGAATTTGGGGGCACTTTGGGGTGTCACAAACTGGGAGCTTTGAGGGGATTTGGAGGCTGTTGGGGGAGCCACAGACCACTGCGATTCCATGTTGGGAGTCCCACATGGAGTGGGGGGGGCTGGGTCCGAGGCCTTCCCACTCAGGACAGCCTGGAATTCCCCAAGAGTCGGGCTGACTCTGGGATCTCTCCGGTGCAGTGGAGCCCGGGCGGGTGAGCAAGGTGGAGCCTGAGGAGAAGCCCGGGATCGGCGCCGGCTCCCTGGAGCTGTTCCCGGCCGCCGGCAGCAGCTCCGGCCGCTGGTTCCCCGGTGGGCAGCGCGGGCCCGAGCCCCCCCGGGACCCCCCGGCCACCCGTGCCGGCTGCTGGGGGGCCCAGGGGGGCGTCCCCGGCCCCTTCCGCTGCGGCCAGTGCGGGAAGGGCTTCCGGCAGAAGCAGAGCCTGGTGACGCACGAGCGGATCCACACCGGGGAGAAGCCGTTCCGGTGCGGGGACTGCGGGAAGAGCTTCAGCCAGCGGCCCAACCTGCTCACGCACCGGCGGGTGCACACAGGCGAGCGGCCCTTCCCCTGCGCCCAGTGCGGCAAGAGCTTCTCGCAGAAGGCCAACCTGCTGGCCCACCAGCGCATCCACGGCGCCCACCCCGACGAGGGCAAGGCGCGGGCGCGGCCGGCGCGGGGCTGCGCCGAGGACACGCCCTTCGTGTGCCCCGAGTGCGGGAAGAGCTTCCGGCAGAAGCCCAACCTGATCACGCACCGGCGCATCCACACGGGCGAGCGGCCCTTCTCCTGCTTCCTGTGCGGCCGCAGCTTCAACCAGAAAACCAACCTGGTGACGCACTACCGGGTGCACACAGGTGAGCGGCCCTTCGCCTGCGCCCAGTGCGGCAAGCGCTTCACCCAGAAAACCAACCTGGTCACGCACCAGAGCACCCACACCGACCTGCGCCCCTTCCCCTGCGCCCAGTGTCACAAGTGCTTCAAGGACAAGGTGTCCCTCAAGGCCCACCAGAAGACGCACGTCCCCCGCCAGCGCCGCTGCCTCGCGCGCGGCCCGGCCCCCGCCGCGCCCTTTGGGGCTGCGCCCGCCCTGCTGCCCCCCACACCCACCCCACAGGACACCCCCTTCGCCCCTCTCCCGCCCGCCCCAAAGCCCCCTGAGGGCACCGAGCTGTTCCCCTGTGAAGAGAAGGGCTTTCCCCCCCCGCCCCCAGGCGAGCCTCCCTTCCCCTGCACCCACTGTGCTGATGGCTTCTGCCCCAAGGTGCCCCTGCTGCGGCCCCCTGAGGTGCCCCCAAACTTCTCCCCCGGCCCCCCCCTCCTGGGGCCCCAGGGGGCGCAGCCAGGGCTGGGGGACGCCACAGCCCCCCCAGAGAAGCCCTTCATCTGCAACCAGTGCGGGAACAGCTTTGGGCTCTGGCTCGCCCTCGTTGCCCACCAGAAGAGCCACGCGGGGCACAAGCCGTGCCCCGGGGCCCCCCCCGAGCCCAGCCCCGGTGCGGAGCTGCCCCCTGGGTCCCCCCCGGCACGGGCAGGCGAGGCTCGGCCCTGGCCGTGCCCCGAGTGCGGGCGCAGCCTGGCGCAGTGTGAGCGGCTGCTGCGGCACGGGCACGGCGCCGGCGGGCGCGGCCCCTTCCGCTGCGACACCTGCGGGAAGCGCTTTAGCCTCAAAACCAACCTGGCCACACACCAGCGCATCCACACAGGTGAGCGGCCCTTCACCTGCGGCGTCTGCGGCCGCCGCTTCAACCAGAAGGGCAACCTGGTGACGCACTACCGAGTGCACACGGGCGAGCGGCCCTTCGCCTGCACCCAGTGCGGGAAGCGCTTCGCGCAGAAGCCCAACCTGCTGGCCCACCAGAAGACCCACCTGGGCCGCCAGCCCTTCACCTGCCTCGAGTGCCCCAAGCGCTTCAAGAGCAAACTGTCTCTGCGGGTGCACCAGCGGGTGCACGCGGGGCCCCCCGGCACCGCCCCCGGCAGCGCAGACCCCGCCGGGGCCCCCTTCCCCTGCGGGCCCTGCGGGGAGGCCTGCGGCGAGCACGGGGGGCTGCCGGTGAACCCGCGCGGGCGGCCGCACTCCTGCCCCGAGCAGCGTCGCCCCTGCGCCGAGCACCATCACCCCTGCACGGAGCAGCACCGCGCCTGTGCCGAGCAGCTGCACACCTGTGCCAAGTGCCCCTGCGCCAAGCGGCTGCACCCCTGCCTCGAGCAGCCCCGCCCCTGCGGCGAGCAGCCCCACGCCTGCGAGCGGCCCCACGCCTGCGAGCGGCCCCACACTTGTGAGCGGCCCCACACCTGTGCCGAGCAGCCCCACGCCTGCGAGCGGCCCCACACCTGCGCCGAGCAGCTGCACCCCTGTGCCGAGTGTCCCCACGCCTGCGCCGAGCGGCCCCACGCCTGCACCAAGCAGCCTCACGGCTGTGCCGAGCACCCTCGCGCCTGCGTGGAGCAGCCCCACGCGTGCGGCGAGTGCCCCCACACCTGTGCCGAGCGGCCCCACCCCTGTGAGCAGCCGCTGCCCTGCGCCGAGCAGCCCCAGCCGTGCCCCGAGTGCCCCCACGGCTGCGCCGAGCGGCCGCACACGTGTGCCGAGTGCGGGAAGCGGTTCCGGCAGAAGGTGAACCTGGCCGTGCACCTGCGCACGCACACGGGGGAGCGCCCGTTCCGCTGCGCCGACTGCGGCAAGGGCTTCAGCCAGAAGGCTCATCTGCTGCGGCACCGCCGCACCCACGGCGCCGGCCTCGTGCCCGCCTGCTCCGCCGGGGACCCCCTGGGCAAGGGCCTGGAGCCCCCGGCCCTGCTGCTGCCCCCCTGCTCCCGCGGGGCCCCCCCGGCCCGGCCCGACAGCCCCTCGGGTGCCGCCGACATCCTCCTGCAGCTGATGCAGGACGAGCACCCCCCGGGCCCCGGAGCCCCCCCGGTGCCCCTGTGCAAGTGCCCGGGGGAGGGTCCGGGCCCCAGGGCACCGGGGCTGCCCCCCCCTTGCTGCTGTGCCGCCTGCCTGGCCCCCCGCCCTCCCGAGCCACCCCGGGGGCAGCTGTGGGCCAAGGCTGGGGGCTGCACGCGGGCCTTTGAGGAGAAGCAAGTGCCGGGAGTGCCAGGAGCGGCGGGAGCGCCGGAGCAGGAGCGTGTCGAGGAGAAACCAGCCCCGTGTCCCAGCTGTCTGTAACCCCCTGAGACCTGCACAGGGATGTGCACCACGATGCACACCGGGGCCCCTGCCAGGACCCCCACCCCTGCCAGGACCCCCACCCCTGCCCCCTCACTGGGACCCTCACTGGAACCTTCCCTGGCTGCCTGTGACCCACAGCAGGACCTGCACTGGGACCTGCCCTGGCTGCCTGGGACCCCCCTGCACCGGGACCCTCAGCAGGACCCCCACGGGCAAGGGCCAGCCCTCAGCTCTCACACTCACCCACACCGGACCCTGATGAGCACGGAGCCGAGGGGTTGGAGCCAGGGTGACACCTCTGGCTGGACATGGCACTGGGACTTGGAGGAGCCTTGTGGGGATTGGAGGGGCCAAAACAGAGCCAGACTGGGACATGGCACATTTCTGGCTCGGGAGGACACCAAAGGACCCGAGGGGGTAGCACCAGACCTAGATCTGCCACATTGAGTCCAGCCACATAGACTGGGAAGAGCTGGATCCAGTGGCTTAAAAGTTGCATCCACTGGAGGCAGCCATGGGATGAGAGGGCTCCCACTGCTTCCAGAACCTTCCAGGCTGTTCCAGACTGGATGGCATTCCACAAGGACATGGTCGGGATGGAAGAGCCAAGCCCTGCCAGTGCAGGAGTACTGAGGCCCTTTTTCCTGTTGGGTGGCCTGGGATCCCCAGTCCAGCTCACACAGAAGAGCTGGGAGAGCACTGGGAAAACAGCGAGGAAAATGGCCTGGAAAGGGTCAGCTCTGCTTCCAGAAGGGACCTGGAGATGCCTCCGGTCCGGGGGGAGGGGGGGCGGGGGGGCAGCTTGTGCTTCTGCTTGCTCTGGATAACTGCGCTTTGGGACTCGATATTGGTGGGGGCTGGGAGGGCTTCCAGGGCCACGGGGGCATGGGATGCTTGTTGGGCTTTGCTTGGCATCTCTGAGTCCGCCCTGCTGTGACAGAGCCAGTGGGCAGGGGGCTGCAACTTCGGGCAGAGCTTTGGCCACGGGCACTGGGATCTGCCATTGCTTCATCCCAAAGGGAATAGGATCTTCTGAGGGGACCAACACGGGGACAGCCACCGCTGGAGCCCCAGCCGGGTGAGGGTCCCACCCCAACTCTCTTCTTCCCCCCAGCTCTGCTCTCTGCAATTCTATTTTTTGAGGTTATTTAAAATAAAAGCTTCTGATGGCTCCAGCGGCTCTGGGTGCTCTGTCCAGGAATGGGGGGACACAGGGATCTCCCTGGAGCCTCAGTCCCAGCCTGAATCTGTGCCAGCAGCAGCCCCAGGACCATCACCGTGACCAAGGGGCCACTGGGACAGTGACAGTGCCGGGACCTTCCAGCGTGCTCTGTGGCCACCAAATCTCCCCTGGACACCAGGTGGGAGCTCAGGGCCCAAGCCCAAGGCTGGGGTCACTGTCACATCTGCTGGGATGGCACTGAACCCCCCCATGCTCCTGGAGATGGACAGACTGGGGGTCTCGCACTGAGGGCTCTCACTGGGGGGACACACTGGGACACAGACAAGCCCTGTCCCGGTTGGGGGCACTTGGTGTCATCCTGGGTGGGTTCTGGGAGGTTTGGGCACACGGGCTACAGGGGCAAGGACCTAGGGGGGCTTTGGTTGTTCCTGTCCTGGTGTGGGACCCTCCTCTGGCGTGGGACCCTCCAGTGTGAGACCTCAGGTTGGGACCCTCTAGAGCAGGACCCTCCGGTGTGGGGGCTCCCAGACTCCCGGAGTAGCCGGGCCGGTTCCTCGCGATTTGGAGGGGGTGGAGGGTGGTCTTGGAGAGGAGGGGGAGTGTCCCCGAGCAGCCCCGCTTGGGGGGCGGGTGATGCTGCCGGGGTGGGCGATCGCGGCCGCCACCGCCTCGGCAGAGCTCCCCAAACCACGCGGGGATCCCCCGCCCGTGGGTGCGGGGAGGTGGGTGCGCGGTACTCCAAACCCGCTCCCGGCACCGCCCCCGCCCCGCCCCCGTTCCCCTCCCCAACTCCCGGTGCCCCATCCCGTGTCCCGGTGCCGCCCCCAGCCCCCGTTCCCCCTCCCGGTGCCCCTCCCGTGTCCCGGTGCCCCCTCCCGTGTCCCGGTGCCGCCCCCCAGCCCGGCCCCCGTTCCCCCTCCCGGTGCCCCCTCCCCAACTCCCGGTGCCCCATCCCGTGTCCCGGTGCCGCCTCCCGTGTCCCGGTGCCGCCCCCAGCCCAGCCCCCGTTCCCCTCTCCCGGTGCCCCCTCCCAACTCCCGGTGCCCCATCCCGTGTCCCGGTGCCCCCTCCCGTGTCCCGGTGCCGCCCCCCAGCCCGGCCCCTTCCGCCGCCGCCATCGGGCCCCGCCCGGAGATGCAGAGGGTGAGTGCGGGGGGGCCCGGGAGGCGCCGGGGGCTCGGGGTCCCGGGTGCGGCGGCCCCGCTGTCCGGGCGGAGGGGCAGGCCCAGGGGTGGGGGCTCCGGCGGTCCCCGCGGAGGGGGCTGGGGCCGGACAGGGCGGGGCGCGATTAGCGGGGCGGGGAAGGCGGGCACGCAGAGTCCGGGGGGTGGCACCCGGAGGTCCCCACGGCCCAGCATGTCCCCACGCATCTCCCCAGAGCCCCGGGAGCCCCCACAACTCGAGGGGTCCCCACAGTTCCTCCCGGGGATCCCCACAGCCTCAGGGAACTCAGAGCCCCAGGGGTCCCCACTCACCTCTAGGGTCGCCACAGCCCCTGAGGTCCCTGCTCCTCCGGGGGGTCCCCACAGTTTCGGAGGTCCCCACAGACCCGGGGAGCTCCCCAGCCTTGGGGGTCCCTGCTCATGAGTCCTCACAGCCCTGGGGGTCCCTACAGCCCCAGGGAGCCTCAGGGCCCCGGGGGTCCCCACTCCTCCCTGTGGGTTCCCCACAGCCCTGGCGGTCCCCCCAGTCCCCCTGTGCTGACTGTGGGGGCTGGAGAGGCCCCAGGACAGAAGCCTTTGAGACCCCGGGGGGTGTTGCAGCCTTGGGGTGACATGCAAGGGGTGCCCAGCGAGGGGTCGGTGCCACCAGCCCCCCTGAGCCCCCGCTGTCCCCCCAGGGGGTGCCTCCCGAGGTGTCTTTCGAGGAGGTGGCCATTTACTTCTCCCCCGAGGAGTGGGCAGAGCTCCTGCCCTGGCAGCGGGCGCTGTACCGGGAGGTCATGGCTGACAACTATGACCTGGTGGCCAGTCTGGGTGAGGGGCCGGGGGGGCACCGGGCTGGGGTGTCACAGGGCTGGGGGCATGGAGGTGGGGCTGTCACCGGGTTGGGGGCATGGAAATGGGGGTGTCACCGGGCTGGGGGCATGGAGATGGGGGTGTCACCGGGTTGGGGACGTGGAAATGGGGGTGTCAGCGGGCTGGGGGCATGGAGATGGGGGTGTCACTGGGTTGGGGACATGGAGGTGGGGGTGTCAGCGGGCTGGGGGCATGGAAATGGGGGTGTCACTGGGTTGGGGACATGGAAATGGGGGTGTCACTGGGTTGGGGACATGGAGTTGGGGGTGTCAGCGGGCTGGGGGCATGGAAATGGGGGTGTCACTGGGTTGGGGACATGGCTGGAGGCTGAACTGGGGGTCTAGAGGCTTGGACAGGGGTCAGAGGCTGAGGTGAGGGTCTGCAGGGGGTGAGGGTCTCAGCCAGGGGTCCAGGGGCTCAGCAGGAGTCCAGGGCTTGGCGGGAGGTCTGGAGGATGAGCTGGGGGCCCAGGGGCTCAGCCAGGGGTTCAGAGACTCATCTGGGGTGTGGAGGCTTGGCCAAGGATCTGGGGGCTGAGCCAGGGGTCTGCAGCCCAAGTGCCCTGGAGGAGTCTGACCTGCTATCTCTCAGTGCAGGGAGGGCCCCAAGTGCAGTCCTGGGTGTGAGGAATAAAGGCCCCAGACATCCCTGCCCTGCTGCCCCACAGCCCCCCATCTGCTGTGCCCCCCCCAACTCCCAGTGCAGCCCTGGCCTGATAGTGGTGACAGTCCCCCAGTGACACTCACCAGGCATTTTGGGGGCACTGAGAGTCTCTTTCGTGCACAGACTCTGAGTCCAAGTTCATCCACATGAAGGAGGAGTCGCCCAGGGAGGTCCCCTGTGCTGGGGGGGACAGCGGAGCCTCTGAAGTCTCCAGCACTGGTGAGTGATTGGGGACATCCTGTGGGGACACCCTGGGGTGTCGCTGTGCCATGAGGGGCTGGCCGGGGCCAGACCCCCTGTCTGACACTCACCTGGACTGGGTGGGAGTCCCCTCCAGCCCCCTGGGTGTCACGGGGGTGGGCGAGGGGCTGGCAGTGGGTCTGGGACCGCCCGTGGTGACACTCTTTTCTCAACAGGCGCCCAGGATGGTTCTGCCAGCGAGGAGGATGATGACGGCAGACACTGGGAATTAGTGTTCGGTGCCCCCCGCTCCGGCTGGCGTGGCACCACCCCGGGGGGCTGCGCCAGGGACCCCCCCCGGGAGGAGCCGAGGCCGCCCCCGCGTGACAGGCTCGGGCTGAGCTGCGGGGCCGCGCCGGGGGCGCCCCGGGCCGAGCCCCCCGCCCCGGGCCCGCCGTTCCTGTGCGGGACCTGCGGCAAAGCCTTCCGGCACCGCCGCAACCTCCTCACGCACAAGAGGCTGCGCGGGGGGAACCGGGCCCGGCACGGCTGCTCCGAGTGCGGCCGCGCCTTCTGCCTGCGCGGGGACCTGCTGCGGCACCGCGGCTCCCACCGCGGGCTGCCCCCCTGCCCCCGCTGTCCCCAGGGATGCTGCGGGCACCGCGCGGCGCCGGGCGAGGAGCGGCCCTTCGTGTGCGGGCGCTGCGGGCGCGACTTCGCCTGGAGGGAGAGCCTGGAGCTGCACCTGCGGGACCACCGCCCCCCCGAGCGCGCCCATCCCTGCCCCGAGTGCGGCCGCGCCTTCCGCAGCCGCGGCCACCTGCGGCTGCACCGCCGCGCCCACACCGGGCACCGGCCCTTCCCCTGCGCCCGCTGCGGCCGCGCCTTCGCCTCGCAGGCCAACCTCAGCACGCACCGACGGCTGCGCCGCCGCTGCCGCCCCCCCGCCCGCGGGGACCCCCGCCCCGAGGAGAGCAGGGACCCCCGGGGGGAGAGGGACCCCCACGAGGGTGGGAACAGGGATCCCTGCAGGGAGGAGAGCAGGGACCCCCAAAAGGATGAGAACAGGGATCACCATGGGGATGGGAACAGGGATCCCTGCAGGGAGGAGAACAGGGACCTCCACGGGGAGAGGGACCCCCAAAAGGATGAGAACAGGAATCACCATGGGGATGGGAACAGGGATCCCTGCAGGGAGGAGAACAGGGATCACCATGGGGATGGGAACAGGGATCCCTGCAGGGAGGAGAACAGGGATCACCATGGGGATGGGAAAAGGGAACCCTGCAGGGAGGAGAACAGGGACCCCCAGGGAGATGGGAAAAGGGACCCCCACAGGGAGAGGTACCCCCAAAGGGATGAGAACAGGGACCCCTTCAAGGAGGAGAACAGGGACCCCCATGGGGATGGGAACAGGGATCCCTGCAGGGAGGAGAACAGGGACCCCCAGGGGGAGAGGGACGCCCATGAGGGTGGGAACAGGGACCCCTCTGGGGAGAGGGACCCCCACAGGGAGGAGAGCAGGGACCCCCATGGGGAGAGGGACGCCCATGAGGGTGGGAACAGGGACCCCTCTGGGGAGAGGGACCCCCACAGGGAGGGGAACAGGGACCTCCATGGGGAGAGGGACCCCCACGAGGGTGGGAACAGGGACCCCTCTGGGGAGAGGGACCCCCACAGGGAGGGGAACAGGGACCTCCATGGGGAGAGGGACACCCACAGGGACAGAGATCCCCTCGGGGACCAGGACACACGTGGGGATGGGGACTGCCATGGGGACAGGGACCCCTTCAGGAATGAGGACCTCCTCAGGGACAAGGGTACCCTTGTGAGATGGGGACACCTTCCAGGACAGGACCTCCCTTGGGGACAGGGACTCTCTCGGGGATGGGGACCTGCTCAGGGATGGGAACCTCCTCAGGGACAGTGTCACCCTTGGGGACAAGGACCCCCTCAGGGATGGGAACCCCCTTGGGGCTGGGGGTGACCCAGGGGGTGCCCAGCAGTGGCCACAGGATGGGATTGTCCCGGTGCTCCCACGGACGTGACGCTGCTGGTGCCGCGGCCCATCCCAGACACCTCAGAGCCATGAGCACCTGGGGACCCCTGGAACCCCTGAGGGGCTTCTCTGCGTCCCTTTGGACCCTGAGGTATCTTCAGGCCATAGAAAATCCCCCTGGGTTGTGTCTCCATGTTCCCTTTGGTCATTGAAGTGCCTCCAGAACTTGGAATGTCCCTCCAGGGCACTTCCCAGTGCTCCCAGTCCCACCAGTGCCCTGCCCTGGGTCTGTGTTTAAAGCTGGGAGTTTCTTTAAGTCTGTTTATTCTGATCATTGTCATTTATTTATTATTTTCTATTTTATTAAATTCTATTTGTATTATTCCAGTTCTTCTAATTCTTCTCCTTCTGTTCATTCCTGCTCCCTCCATACCCACTGGCACCTGCCGGGACACAGATGGAAAACCCCCCGGTCGTGGAGGGTCCTGTGACAGTGGGAGCCACCACATGTCGCCCCAGTGCCCCCCCAGTGTCCCCCCCCCCAAGAAATAAACCCCAAACTGGGGGTTTAATGCAGAAACAAGCAAAAAATTCAAATGAGGCTCGGAGTGGTTCGAGGGCACCGGGGGGGCACCCACGTACCTGGGGGGGCACCTGCAGCCCCACAACCACCCCCAGTACAGCCCAGTACATACAGGACAGCCCCAGGGCCACTCCCAGTACAGCCCAGTACATACAGGACAGCCCCAGGGCCACTCCCAGTACAGCCCAGTTCACCCAGACCAGCCCCACAGTCATTCCCAGTACAGCCCAGTTCCCACAGCACAGCCCCACAGTCATTCCCAGTAAGCTGGAGGCTGCTCCGCGCTGGGAGCACTGGGAGTGTCCCCCAAGCTGGATGTCACTGAGCAGTGGGACAGATGGTGACATTCCCACAGGAATGGGGACAGACACCCCCCTCCCCAACTCCATCTGCCCACAGAGCCAGGAAGGAGGATGGGAATGCACTGTGGAAACTGGGACACCACGAAATCAGGGAATTGCTGAGGTGGGAAAACCGTGGGAGACCCCTCGAGTCTGCTGATCCCCGAGGCCACCACTGCCCCATGTCCCCAAGTGCCACCACTGACCGTGTCCCCAAGTGCCACATCCCCATGACTGTGAAGCCTGCAGGGCCACACAACCCTTTTCAGGAGGAATAGTCCCAAAATATTCCCAAAATCCCACCTACAACCCACCCCCTTGTGCCACTTGAGGCTGTTCCCAGCATTCCCAGCCCGGCACTGGGAATGTCACCCTGTCACCTCCCTGCCACCCCCGGGTGTGACAACGCCACGGCCCCTGTGGCTTTTTTGGGATGTCCCAGTTCAACGTGCTGGGAGCACACGTGGAGGATCCTCTGGAATCCAGGTCGGAAGGACGGGACGCAGAGGGGGAGGTGCTGGGCCACGAGACCTTTGTGCTCCAGGACTCAAATAACCAGGAAAAATCCCAATTTTTCCTCTTTGATTTTTGCCTTTCGGGTGAAATCACGAGGCTGGGACACGTTTTTCCAACTAAATACCTGAAATTAGAGCAGAGCTGGAAGCATGGAGGGCAGTTGGGATGCTGAGGTGTCCGTCACTCCCTTCCAGCACCCTTGAGGATGCAGATTGTTGGGACTAAACCTCCTTAGTTTTCCATCCCTGGAACTGAGCTCCGGAGGGAGGGGGGGTGGTGGATGTGGCTCATCCCGGGATCTGCAGAGCCTTTGGCACCTGGGGGGTCTCAGGCTGCTCCAAGTGATGGGACTGAGGCCTGTAAAGGACATTTCCTCCCATTTTTCCACATCCTCGGGGATCACACAGCCCCTCTGCCCCCACAGCAGCTTTCCCAAGGGAAATACAATTCCCAAACCAGCTGGTGCCCTAGGATGCTGGAATTCCACTGGCCTGATCCCCTGACCCTGGAACCATCCCATCTGAGTGGGGCAGCAGAGCTGAAGGTTTTGAGGAATTGGAAAAAACAATTCAAATCCTACTAAAAGTGGGGTTTTCCATAGAACAAAGTAAAGGGACCTGCAGAGGAGATTCAGGTTTTGGGAATGAAATGGCAGGATAGATGTGGTGAGATCCCAATGGATAACAGGATAACAGTGACATCCCCACCAACTGACGGGAAGGAAACACAAGGATTTTGGGACACTGTGGGATTCTGGAGAATGCACATTCCAGATTCCAGTGTGGTTGTCCACCCTCTCCTTCCCAATGGACCCTCAGCAAGTTTTGTGGAATTCAAACAAGAGATTTTCCACCCTGTCCCCTTGGACCTTCCTGGAGCCTCTGGCACAAAGCACAGGACACTCCAGGTCAGCTTTTGGAGTCAGGATTACAGAGGATCCCAAACCCACGATGCTCCAATTGGAAAAGGGATCCTGGAGGCTTGTGAAGGAGGTGGCTGGCACCGAACCCCCACTGCTCCTGCTATCCCTGCTGGGGTGGGGGTTCAGGGGGAGGGTCTCCATGGTCACACAAAGAGCTGGGAGAGGAAACCCCACTCGTCCAGGAACCTTGGAAGTGACCGTGGACTCCCAGAGGTCCCAGACAGTGGAATGTCACCGGAGGAGGGGGTGACACATACTGAGGAGGCCTCACTGAACGTGGATTACCAGGGAAGGAGGAGCAATGTCCCCTGTTTACTGATGGGATGGAAAGCAGCTGGATGGAGTCCCCCATGACAGGTTATGGGAATTCCTGAAGGAAAGGGTGAATGGAGTCAGTCTGCAGAGGAAAAGGTCTCCAGCTGGTCCTGCACATTCCTGAAGGAGGGAAACGGTCAGTGCTTTGTCCCTGAGTCAGGGGTGGTGGGAATGCCCCGTGGGGCGGGGACAGTGACGGGATAACCGCGAGCCCAACCACCTGCACTGGCTCGGGGTGGGAAGGCATCGCTGCCCAGGAGGAGAACCCGCTGTGGAGCTGGGTCAGGCACCCAGGAGCTGCCCCTCGGAGGAATCCTGGGATAACCAGCAGCTGGATCGGGCTGGGATTGAAGCGGCTCTGCTGGGTTTGGATTGGCAACACTGAGGGGAATTATTTCTGACTCTGTGGGCTCGTGACACCACAGGACATCCTGAGGAGATGGATCCACAGAGCTTATCCCGGAGCTTTTCTGTGCCAGGATAAAGCTCCTGCAGTTGGGACAGCCCTGGGAAAACAGTGTTTGGAACTTCTGAACACACTTACCCCATTTTGGGGCTCTTAAAACCTCTTTTCGGGTTTTTTTAAATTACTTATCCCTTTTTTTTTTTTTTTTTAAAACCACCTGTCCTGCCCTTTTAATGGTCTTTAAAACTCCTCATCCCATTTCTGGGGGCTCTTAAAAGTTCTTATCCCATTTATTGGGGGACTTTAAAATCCACTTAACCTGCTTTTTAAGACCATTTGACCCATTCTGTTGTGACTTTTAAAGTGACTTATCCTGGCAGGTTTTTGGCTTTTTAAAACAGTTTTGAGGGCATTTTAAAGCCACTTATTCCCATTTATTTTAAAATTACTCACCCTGGGGTGGGTTTTTGTTTACCTTTTAAACCTCTTATCCCATTCTTTCGGAGTTTTTAAAACTGCTTTCTCCTTTTTTCAGGGGTTTAAAAATTACTTTTCCTGGTTTTTTTTTTTGACTTTAAATACACTTATCCCTACTCTTGGGGACTCTTACAACCACTTGTTCCATTTTTTTGTGGTTTTTAAAAGCACTTAACCCAGTTTTTGGAACTTTTAAAAGCACTTCTCCCATTTCTTGGGGTTTTAAAGTTGCTCAAGACATTTTTAAAGGGCATTCAAGCCACTTATTCCAGCTTTTTGGCTTTTAAAATTACATTTGGTGGGGTTTTTTTGTTTTTGTTTTTTGCTTTTAAAACCACTCATCCCAGTTCTTTTTGGCTTTTAAAATGACTTAGCCCAGGGTGTTTGTTTGTTTGTTTGTTTGTTTTTATTTTAAAACCACCTTGTCCTGTTTTTTGGAACTTTTACACCTACTTATCCCATTTAGGGGTTCTTAAAACCACTTACCCCATTTTCTGGGCTTATAAAATTCCTTATCCTGGGGTGGTTTTTTTGCTTTTAAAACCACTTGTCCTGGTATTTTTTTTTTTTGGTCTTTAAAACTGCCAACCCCATTTTTGGGGGCTTTAAAATCCACTCAACACTTTTGTGGGGTTTTTTAACCCACTTACCCCATTCTTCTGGCTCTTTTAAAATTACTTAACTTGAGGTTTGGTGTGGGTTATTTTTTGCTTTTTAACCCACTTCTCCCATTCTTTTGGGTCTTTTAAAACCACTTATCTTCTTGGGAGGGTGTTAAAAATTATTTATCCTGTTTCGTTGTGGTTTTTTTTGGTTTTCTTTTACTATCACTTATCCCATTTTGGGGGCTTTAAAAACAACTTGCCTCAGGGATTTTTTTGGTTTTTAAAACCCCCTTGTCCTTTCTTCCTTTTTTTTTTTTTTTTTTTTTTTTACTTTTAAACTCGATTATCCTTTTTAGGGGCTCTGGAAATCACTTATCGTGTTTGGTGGGCTTTTAAACTGACTTACCCTGGGATTTTTTCGCTTTCAAACCCACACATCCCAGTCTTTGTCTGATCTTTAGAACTGCTCATCCCACTTTTGGGGACTCTTAAAACCTCTTGTTCCATTTTTTTGTGACTTTAAAACCCACTTAACCCAGTTCTTGGTGCTTTTCCAAGCACTTATCCCAGTTTTGTTTGTTTTTTTCTTTTAATGCCACTTATCCCATTTTTAGGGACCTTTATATTCACTTAACCCATTCTTTTGGGGATTTTAAAATTATATATCCTGAGGGTTTTTTTTTGCTTTTAAACCCACTTATCCCCAGTTTGAATGCTTTTACAATAACTTACCTGGAGTGGTTTTTTTGCTTTTTAAACCAATTATCCCTTTTTTTGCAGGGGAGGAAAGGGGGGTGTCAAAAGGGACTTATCCTGGGGTGGGTTTTTTTAGGCTTTTAAAACAATTTATTCCATTTTTGGAACTTTTCAAACAACCAATTTTTTATTGATTTTCTTATTTCAAACCACTTACCCCAGTTTTGGAGCCTTGTAAAGCCACTCATCCCATTTTTGAGGGGTGTTAAACCCACTTACCCCAATTTTTTTATTTTTGGTGGTGGTTTTTTTGTTTTGTTTTATTTTTTTTTCTTGGTTTTGTTTGGTTTTGTTTTTTGGGGAGGGTGTGTGTCTTTTATTTTATTTTTTTTTTTTTTGCTTTTAGAACAACTTATTCCAGGATATTTTTGGATTAAAAGCCCCCTTGATCCCATTTTATGGCTTTTGCAATGACTTATCCCTCGGGGTTTGTTGTTTTTATCACCATTTTCCCATTTTTTTGTAGTTTTAAAACCCCATTAACCCAGTTTTTGGAACTTTTAAAGCCATCCCCCCCACACACTCTTCCTTTTTTTTTAACCCACTTTTGGGGCTTTCAAAGCTGCTCATCCCATTTTTTAGGTCACTTACTCCAATTTTCTGGTTCGTAAAAGAACATCTTGGTGGGATTTGGGGGGAAAGGTTTTTTTGTGTGTTTATTTCTGTTTTGATTGTTTTGCTTTTTGTTTGGTTGGGTTTGGAGAGTGTAGGTGTTCTTTTTGTTTGGTTGGTTTGGTTTTCAATTTCTTTTTATTTTCTTTTAAAACCACTTCTCCCCATTTTTTTGGCTTTTTTATTTTTTTATTTCAAAATGACTCTCAAATTACAGCCCCCTTTTTTTTTTTTTCTTGTAAAATCACACCCCAGTTTTGGGGGCTTTTAAAATTCCTTGACCTGGGTGTTTGGTTTTTTATTCTTTGAAAACCACTTATCCTATTTTTAGGGCTTTCAAAACCATTTACCCCCTGGGTTTTTTTCCTCTATAAATTATTCATCTCTTTTTTTTTTTTTTCCTTTTTTTTTTTTTTGCTTTAAAACTGCTTATCCCTATTTTGGAGGGTTTACAAAAACCACATCTCTATTTTTGTCTTTTAAAATCACTTATCCCTTTTTTAAAAAAAACAAAAAACAAAAACCAAACAAAACCCACACACATCCTGGTTTTGTTTGTTTTTTTCCCTTGCTTTTAAAACCACTTACCCTTTTTTTTCTTTTTGCTTTAAAAATGATTTATCCTGGTGTGGGATTTTTTTTTTGTTGGTTTGTTGTGATTTTTGTGTGTTTTGGGGTTTTTTTGCTTTGTTTTTTTTGCTTTTAAAATTAATTAACCCATTTCGGGAGGGGTGTTAAAACAGTTTATCCCTTTGTTTTGGCTTTTAAAGTGACAAATACTTGGGGAATTTTTTTCTTTTAAAGCTCCTTCTTACATTTTTGGGGCTTTAAAACCCACTTACCCCATTTTTTCCTTTAAAACCACTTCTCCTGGTTTTTTTCTTTTCTTTTTTTTTTTTTTTTTTTTGGATGTGTTTTTTTTTTTTTAATTTTCTTTTAAAATTGCTCATCACATTTCTTTGCCTTTTAAAACCACTTACTCTGTTTTGGGGGCTTTAAAAACTGCTCATCCCATTTTTGGGGGGCTTTAAAACCACTTGTCCCCTTTTAATTCTTGTTGTCTTTAAAACCACTTATCCAGTTCTTTTGGGGCTTTAAAGACATTTATCCCTTGTTTTTCTCTTTCCTTTAAAAATGACTTTTCCTGGTGTGGGTGGTTTTTTTTTTAGTTGGTTGGTTGGTTGTTTTTTTCTTTTAAAACCACTTATCCTGCTTTTTAGGGACCCTTAAAACTACTCAATATTCTTATGTGTCTTCAAAATCCATTAATCCCATTTCATTTTAAATTTTTAAATTTTATTTTATTTTATTTTGGTTTATTTTATTTTAATTTTTTTATTTATTTTATTTTATTTTATTTTATTTTTTTTTTTATTTATTTTATTTTATTTTATTTTATTTTATTTTATTTTATTTTATTTTATTTTATTTTATTTTATGGGTTCTGGCATTTAAATCCACTTATCCTGTTCTTTGTGGCTTTTAAAACCACTCATCCCGATTTGGGGACTTTTAAAACCTCTTATCCCATTTTTCTGATTTTTAAAATAACTTATTCTGTGGATTTTTTTGCTTTTAGAACAATATATTCCTTTTTTTTTTTTTTTTTCAAACCACTCATCCCATTTTGGGGGACTTGTAAAATTTTTTATCCTTTTTTTTTTTTTTTTTAACCCACTTCCCATTATTTGGGGGCTCTTAGAACCAATTATCCCAAACTAGGGGACATTTCCCCACTGCTCCTCCTCTCTGAGACCTTTAAAACCTCTCATCCCAATTTGGGGGCTTTAAAAACTGCTTAGAGTGGGGTTTTTTTTGCTTTTAAAAGCACTTACCCAACTTCTTTTGGACTTTAAACCCACTCATCTTATTTTGGGGGACCTTTTAAAATCACCTATCCCAGTTTTCTGGCTTTTAAAATGACTCATCCTGGGGCTTTGGGTCTTTAGAACCACTTATACCATTTCGGGTCTTTTAAAGCCACTTATGCATTCTGGGGGGGGGGGCTTTTAAACCAGTTTATGCCATTTTTTGGCATTTAAAATTACTTATCCTGTTTGTTTTTTTTTTTGTTTTTTTTTGGGGTTTAAACCAACTGATTACAATTTAGAGTCCTTTTAAAACCATTTATCCCAGTATTTTGACCTTTAAAATTACTTATTCTGGGTCTTCTCGTTTTTAAAACCTCTCATTCAATTGTTGGGGCCTTAAAACACCGTATCCCATTTTGGGGGCTTTTAAAAGAGTTTTTCCTGTGGGTTTTTGGCTTTTAAAACCACTCATCCCATTCCTTGGGCTCATAAATTCACTATTTCCGAATTTTTTGATTTTTTTAAAACAACTTTTCTCTTTTTTGGGGCCTTTAAAAACCAATTATCCCCCTTTTTTTGCTTTTATTCCATTTATTCCTGGTTTGTGAGGGGGGCGTGGCTAAGGGAGGGGGCGTGGCCGATGATGCGTTACCATGGGAACGGGATGCAGCCCTGGCGTTGGGGGGGGTCCAAGCCCCCTTTCCAGGTGGATTTTGGGGGCCGGAGAGTCGTTTCCATGGGAATGGCAGGGTCAGGGACGCGTTTCCATGGAGACGAGATGGAGCCGTGGGGATGGGGGAGTCAAAGACCCTTTTCCGTGTGTATTTTTTGGGGGGGGCTCCACACCCCCTCGGCCCCCCCCCGGCAAAATCTGGGAGCCCACGGTCTCCCGTGGGATATTCCCGGCTCTTATCTCGCCTCATCCCTGGAATTTGATCGCTCGGAGTCCCCCCAGGAGCGGGGAGGGGCAACGACCGGGCGGGCCCGGAGCGCTTGTGACCCCCCCGGGTGATCATTAACCCGCGGGGGGGGGCTCGGGTGTCCCTCACCCCCCTCCCGCGGGGGCGATGCGGCGGAGAGAGCGCAGGTACGGGGGTTGGGGGGCACGAGGAGCAGGGTTGCAGCTCCCCGGGGTGGAGGAGACTTGGGGGTCCTGCTGGTGGCCTTGAACAGGGGCGGGCTCGGGAAGGGGCGGCCCGTGGGAGTGGGGGCGGAGAGAGGGCAGGAACGGGGGCGGTGACCCCTTGGGGGGCGGGAAAGGGGGGTCAATGCCCCCGAGGGGTTGGCAGGGGGGTCAGTGCCCCTGGGGCCGGGGCAGAGGCTGGCACCGCTGCACTGATGGGTCGGCAGAGCCCGGGCAGGTGAGGGGGCGCTTGGGGGGTTCCGGGGTAGGCCCTGCAGGGTGCTCCTTGGGGGCACTGGGGGGCCTCCCCTTGCCCCTCCCGGTGGGGCTCAGTGCTGGGTTGGGGCTCAACAGCCATTCTGGGGGGGGTGCAGAGCTCCCCCTGTCCCGGGGTGGGGTGGTTTGGGGGGTCTAGGCGTGCTTGGGGGGGGACAGGTTTCCAGGGAATCACCCCATGGTGCCCTTGGTTTTGCTGGGAGTCATCATTGTGTCCCCAGTTTGTCTTGGGTCACCCTGCGGTGTCCCCAGTTTCACTGGGATCGTGCCATGATCCTCCCGATTTTCATGGGGTCACCCCACGGTGCCCCTCACTTTCACTGGGAGCACTCCATGGGACCTCAGTTTCATTGGGGTTGTCTGTGCTGTCCCTAGTTTTCCTGGGGAGTCATCACATGCTGTCTCCGGTTTTGCTGGGGCTCATCCCGTGATTCCCCCATTTTGGGGGGGTGCCAGCACTGCTGCTGGTGGCACTGGAGTGTGGGGGCTCAGCTGTTCCCCGTACCCCTCCCGGTGCTGACCCCTCTGTCCCCGTGTCCCCCAGGATGTGGCTGCTGGGTGTGCCCTGGGCACTGACCCTGCTGGTCGGCGCGGCCCCCCCCGGCCCCTCGGCAGCCCCCTGGACCCCGCGTCCATCTTCTCCGACCTGTCCCCGGCGGAGCTCCGGGCCGTGCGGACCTTCCTGATGGAGCGGCCGGAGCTGGGCCTGGCCCCGAGCCGGGGGGGCCCCCTGGCCAAGAACTCGTTGTTCCTGGTGGAGCTGCTGCCGCCCCCCAAGCGCGCCGCGCTGCGGTTCCTGGCGCACGGGGGGCCGCGGCCGCAGCGCGAGGCTCGGGCCATCGTCTTCTTCGGGGCGCAGGCGGAGCCCAACATCACCGAGCTGGCCGTGGGGCCCCTGCCGCGGCCCAGCTCCTACCGCGTGCTGGGGCTCAGGGGGGGCCGTGCCGTGCCCTTCTGGGCTCGGCCCATGACCCAGCTGGAGTACGAGCTGCTGCACGAGGCGCTCGTGGCCGCCGTGGCGCCGCTGGAGCCGCTGCTGCGCGAGGCCACCGGCTTCGGCTTCCAGAACTGCTCGGCGCGCTGCCTCACCTTCTCCGACATCGCGCCGCGTGGGCTGGGCCCCGGCGAGCGCCGCACCTGGCTGGTGATCCAGCGCTTCGTCGAGGGCTACTTCCTGCACCCCGTGGGGCTGGAGGTGCTGCTGGACCACCGGGACCCCGACCCGCGGCGCTGGGCCGTGCGGCAGCTCTGGTACAACGGGCGCTACTTCGGCAGCGTGAGGGAGCTGGCCGAGCTCCACGCGCAGGGGGCGCTGCCCCTGGCCCGCCTGCCCGAGCCCCCCGCCCGCCACCTCTTCTCCAGCTACGAGCCCCGCGGGCGCTTCTTCACCGGGACACCCACAGAGGTGCACGGCGCCAAGGTGTGCGAGCCGCAGGGCCAGCGCTACCGCCTGCGCGGCAACCGGCTGGAGTACGGCGGCTGGAGCCTGGCCTTCCGCCTGCGCTCCTCCGCCGGCCTCCAGCTCTTCGACGTGCGCTTCGCCGGCGAGCGCGTGGCCTACGAGCTGAGCGTGCAGGAGGCCATCGCCTTCTACGGCGGCCACTCGCCGGCGGCCATGCAGACCAAGTACATGGACGCCGGCTGGGCCATGGGCGCCTCCAGCTACGAGCTGGCGCGTGGCGTGGACTGCCCCGAGACCGCCACCTTCCTGGACGCCCACCACCTCCTGGACGCCGACGGCCCCGTGCGCTTCACGCACGCCCTCTGCGTCTTCGAGCTGCCCACGGGCGTCCCCCTGCGCCGCCACTTCGACAACGACTTCCAGGGCGGCTTCAACTTCTACGCGGGGCTGGAGGGGCGGGCGCTGGTGCTCAGGACCACCTCCACCGTCTACAACTACGACTACATCTGGGACTTCCTGCTCTACCCCAACGGCGTCCTGGAGGCCAAGGTCCACGCCACCGGCTACATCCACGCCACCTTCTACACGCCCCAGGGCCGGCGCTACGGCAGCCGCGTGCACAGCCACCTCCTGGGCAACCTCCACACGCACCTCGTGCACTACAAGGTGGACCTGGATGTCGCAGGTGAAGGGCCCCGACAGCTCTCGACACACCCTGGCCATGGGGAGGGTGCTGGAAGGGGGAGCTGGACCCATGGGGTGTTCCAGGGACCAGGGGCCTTGTCCCTGATGGGGGTGGCACCACCTGGGTATCGCCTGGACCCTGTGGTGATGACCACCCTAAATGGTGGCATCTCTGTGGGGTCCCACCTCTCCATGGGGACATCTCTGCGGTGCCCCAGTCTTCCATGGTGGTGGCATCTCTGGAGGGTCCCAGCCCCCCATGATGGCGGCATCTATCTGGTTTCCCAGTCCTCCAAGGTGGCATCTCCGCTGTGTCCCACCCCTCCGTGGTGCTGGCATCTCCATGGGGTCCCAGACCACATCCCTGGTGACATCCCCACAGCGTCCCACCCTTCCTTGCAGCATGTCCGTAGGGTCCCACCCCTTTATGGCGATGCCTCTGTGGGGTCCTACCCCCACGCCAGGGGGGTCTGTGCCGCCGTGTCCCCCCCACTGACCGCCCCTCCCCGCAGGCACCGGGAACAGCTTCGAGACGATGGACATTCGCTTTGAGAACATCTCGAACCCCTGGAGCGCGGGGGCCCGCGTGGTGCAGCCGTGGTTGTACCGGGAGCCGCGGCGCCGGGAGCGAGGCGGCGCTGCCGCTGGGCCGGGCCCCGCCGCGGTACCTGCTCTTCACCAACCCACGCCGGCGCAACCGCTGGGGCCATCGCCGCACCTACCGCCTCCAGCTCAGCTCCCACGCCGGGCCCGTGCTGCCCCGCGGCTGGCGCGAGGAGCGCGGCGTCACCTGGGCCAGGTGGGTGCGGGGGGGCCCGTGGTGGGGGACGTGGCTGCCCCGTGGGCTCTGGCATTGCCAGATCTGTGCCGAGTCACCGGCGTCACTCAGTGCCGTGGGCACGGTGTCTTTCCCTTGGTCACACCTTCCTCTGGTGGCACTTTCCCCTTGGGGACACCTTCTTTTAGTGGTACCTCCCCCTTGGTGGCACCAGACCTCAATGGCATCTTGCCTCAGTCCCTGGGGGTGCCTTCCCTTGGTGCCACCTGACCCACGGAGCCCCCTCGCTCCTGCCGTGGCCCCCCAGAGCAGGTGGTGGCCTCAGCTTGGGGTCTCTGGGGTCCCAGCCGTGAGTGCCCTGGCTGAGGGGGCCCTGGCCCGGTGCAGTGGGGATGTGTCCAGTGATACCCTCTAGCCTGAGAGCCCCTCAGAGGCTGGGGAACCCCCTTGGAAGTGGGTGCCCCTCAGAGCTGGGTGGGACCTTGAAACGAGGGAGCACCCAAAGCTGGGGAACCCCTGAGCCCCCTTGCCGACCCCGTGTCCCTACAATGCGACTGGGCAGGGGGTAGCACAGCCGGGGGGACCCAGGCAGGGGTGGGAGAGAGACCCCCATATGGCTGGGCCCCACTCCTGGGCTGACCCCGCCCCCTCTCCTTCCCAGGTATCACCTGGCCGTGACGCGGCGCCACGAGAACGAGCCGAGCAGCAGCAGCATCTACAGCCAGAACAACCCCTGGGACCCTCCGGTCACCTTCGAGAGCTTCATCCGCGACAACGAGACCATCGAGGACCAGGTGACACTGGGGACGCAGCGCTGGGGGCACAGGGGGATCCCATCTCTTTGGGGGGTCCCCAGATCCAGGGGGTTTCTCAGCTCCAGGGTTTCCCCCACTTCCATGGGGTCCCCCAGCTCCAGAGTCTCCCCAGCTCCTGAGGGGCTTCCCAGGTTTCAGGGGCTCCCCAGCTCTGGGGGGTCTCCCCATTTCCCACTGGTGTCCCCAGCTCCCGTGGGGGGCTCCTGACTGACTCTGCGGTGTACCCCCCAGGACTTGGTGGCCTGGGTGACCGTGGGCTTCCTGCACGTGCCCCACTCCGAGGATGTCCCCAACACGGCCACCCCCGGCAACGCCGTCGGCTTCTTCCTGCGCCCTTTCAACTTCTTCGACGAGGACCCGTCGGTGGCCTCACGTGCCCCCGTCATCGTGCGCCCGCTGGACCCCCCGACCTGCTCCCGCCTGCAGATCCAGCGCTGGACCCCCCCCAGCCCCGGCGCCTGCGTCCACCCCGAGCCCTTCACCTACAATGGCACCTACCGGCCGGTGTGACCCTGGCACACGGGGACACCGGGACACCAGCTGTGGGACGGGCCACGTGCCACCACCTCCTCTGAGCCCAGCACTGGCACCGCGGGGACACTGGTGCCGCCTGGACGCTGGGGTGTGTCGCACCATGCCACACAGCGCCATATGTCATACCATCCAATGGTGCCATGGTAGCACGTCCCACACGTCACTTGGTGCCACGTGCGCTGGGCTGGGCTCAGTAAAGGTGATGTCACCTCATCTGACCCCGGCACTGGCACTGTGTGGCACACCAGTGCCACTGGGACACCGTGGCACGGGATGCGTCACTCGGTGCCACGCAGTGCCATATTCCACCTGTTGGGCTCAGTAAAGGTGATGCCACCCCTCTCCACCATCATGCGGCACACCAGTGCCACCAGGCTCAGTAAAGGCGATGTCACCTCCTCTGCCCTGTCTCTGCCACCAGCGAGATGCCCTGACCTGTCCCTGGCTGTCACAATGTCTAATCACAGTGACATTCCAGGTCATTGTGTCCCCCCCTCCTCCCCGTGGTTCTGTCCCCTCCCCCGGTGACACACAGAGCCCGGGGGGTCTCCGTACGGTTTATTGGGGACACCTACGGCAGGGGTGACATGCAGGGGTGACACAGGACAAACACGGCACACGCTATGGGGGTGGCAGCCCCCTCCCGCCCCGTGTCCCCCTCCCTGTGCGTGGGGTGACACCGCGATGTGACACCCGGCTGTGCGGGGGGAGCGCCCGGGGGGCTCTGGGGGTTCTGGGGGCTCCAAGGGGACACGCAGCCAGGCAGGGAGGGCACACACGTGTCCCCACCCCCCCAGCTGGGACACGGACAGGGACACGCAGGGGGAAACACACGGCCCCACCAGAGACCACCGGTGCTCACACACGTGTGCGGGGGAGCCCGGCAGGGCTGTCCCGGTGGGGGGACACGGCAGGGACACACACACGGATGGGGGGGCAGCACACGTGTCCCGGCACAGCGGGACCCCCCGACACACGCGTGACGTCCTGGGGACAGGACACGGGGACACACCTGTGCACACACCTGTGCACACTCCTGTGCACACACCTGTGCACACACACACCTGTGCACAGCCCTGTGCACACTCCTGTGCACAGCCCTGTGCACACACACACCTGTGCACAGCCCTGTGCACACTCCTGTGCACAGCCCTGTGCACACACACCTGTGCACACACAAAACTGTGCACACACACCTGTGCACACACCTGTGCACACACACACCTGTGTACACACACATGTGCACACTCCTGTGCACAGCCCTGTGCACACACACACCTGTGTACACACCTGTGCACACACAAAACTGTGCACAGCCCTGTGCACACACACCTGTGCACACACACATGTGCACACTCCTGTGCACACACACCTGTGCACACACACCCCTGTGCACACACACACCTGTGCACACACACACCTGTGCACACACACCTGTGCACACACACCTGTGCACACTCCTGTGCACACACACCCCTGTGCACACACACCTGTGCACACACACATGTGCACACTCCTGTGCACACACACACCTGTGCACACACACACATGTGCACACACGCCTGTGCACACCCCTGTGCACACACAAACCTGTGCACACACACACCTGTGCACAGCCCTGCGCACACACACACCTGTGTGCACCCCCACCCCCGCCAGCCCAAGGACCGCGGGGGGTCCCGGGGCGCTCGGGGCTCTGGAAGGAGGAGGAGGAAGAGCAGCAGAATCCGACAGTCCGAGGCAGGGGGACCCGGGGGAGGTCGGATAGCAGGGGGTCCCCAGGGTCCTGAGCCCCCCTGCCGGCACTGGGGGGCAGTGTCCGTGGGGAGCAGCAGCTGGGGCCCACTGGCAGGCCAGGGTCCAGGGGTGGGGGCTCTGGGGGTCCCACATCACCGGGTCCAGGAGCCCCATGTCTCCACGGCTCCGGGGCTCCCAGCTCCCAGAATCTGGGAGTTCCATGTCCCAAGTGTGGGGGTCCCACATTCTGGGGTCAGGAGTCCCAGGGCTCTGGAGGTCCCACGTCTTGGGCGTTGGGGGTCCCACATGCTGGGGTCAGGGGTCCTGTGGCTCCAGGGATCCCACATGCTGGGGTCCAGGGGTCCCAGGTCCCAGGATGTGGGGGTCCAAGGACTCTGGGGGTCCTGCATTGCAGGGTTGGGGGTCCCAGGGTTCCTGGGCTCCGTGGGTCTCACATTCCAGGGTCAGGGATCCTATGACTCGGGGGGTCCCAGGTCATGGTGTCCAGGGGTGCCAAGTTTGGGGGGTCCCACATTCTGGGGTCTGGGGGTCCTGTGGCTTTGGGGGTTCCATGTGCCAGGGCCTCAGGACTCCAGGGGTCCCAGGTCCTGGGGTCCGAGTGCTCCGGGGGTGCCACTTTCCGGGGTCGGGGGTCCCATGGCTCCGGGGGTCCCGTGGCTCCGGGGGTCCCGCCGCGCCCCGGTGCTCCCATTAGCTGCCGGGGTCGGAGCAGTGTCTCTGGAGCGGGGGGGTCCCCGGGGGGGTCCCCGCGGGGGGGGGCAGCGCCCCGGGCAGCGAACGTCGCCGTGGGGGGGGCGGCTCCAGCAGCACCACCACATCCGGGGGGTCCGGGGCACGCGGCGGGTGCGGGACCTGCCGGGACCGGGCAGGGCGAGAGTCAGGGGAGGGACCGGGGGACTCACGCACGGCACCAGGAGCTAGGGATGTCCCACCCCACCCAGCAGCGGGACTCCCTGTCTGTGACCCCAACCCAGAGAAGGGCTGGAGGACACCGTGATGGCCACAGGAGGGGGTGTGCCCCAAATCTGGGGGGCTTAGCGTGTCCCCCACTCGGCACCAGGGATTTAGGGTGTCCCCCCAACCCAGCAGAGAGCCCACCCACAGCAGTGGGGGAACGGAGTGGTGTGGCACAGGAGGGGGTGTACCCCAAATCTGTGGGGGCTCAGGGGTGACCCCAACCCCCAGAGGGGCTGCATAACAGGGTGATGGCCCCCAAAACGGGGCGCACCCCAACCCTGGGGGCTCAGGTGTGACCCCAACCCACAATGGGCTGGAAGAGAAGGTGATGCCCCCAAACCAGGTGCATCCCAAACCCAGGGGGCTCAAGTGTGACCCCAACCCACAGAGGTTGTGACAGCAGGATGACCCCCAAAGCAGGTGCCCCCGAAGCCCAGGGTCCCTTACCTGAGCGAGCGGCCGCAGGGAGGTGATGGGCAGGGGAGGCTGCAGCGGCCCCGGGGGGGGTTGGTGGGGGGAGGTCACGGTGCTGTAGGCAGGGGGCACCAACACCTGGCGCTGCAGCAGGTGCACGATGGACGAGATGTCCGTGCTCAGCCGGGATTCCAGCCTGAAACGTTCGTGGTGGAGTGTGGCCAGGCCGGGATGAGAGGTGGGACCCCCAGCCCCATCCCTCCCTCAGCCCCCCAGGATTCCCAGACCTGCCCAGCACCTGCCCCTGCACCCCTGTACCCCACCAGGTAGGTCAGGTGCCTCAAGATGGCACGGGAATGCCCCATTCCCCCCCTCCTCACTCAGGGCTCTACAGACCCTCCAAAACTCCAGCACCCCCAACCCCATCCCTCCCCCAGCCCCTCTGGACCCACGGCACCTCCCCCTGCACCTCTGTACCCTCTTAAGGTGTGTCAGAGGGCTCAGGTTGGGATGGGGGTCCCTCATTCCTCCCCTTGCACTCAGGGCTCCCCAGTTCCCTTTGGGGGTGGTTGGGGGGCTCCCACAGGGTCACACTGCCCTAAAACCCCCCTCAGGTCACACCTGAACCCCCCAAAATTACCTGTTGAGCTGTTTTTGGAGCAGATCCAAGCGGGATTCCAGGTCAGAGCGCTGGCGGCGGGTCAGGGACGGGGTGGGATTTGGGGGGGCCCCGTGGGAACAACGGGGGAGCTCCTGGTACTGGCGGCCCCGGGTGTCACCCCAAAAACTGAAGATGTTGGAGACCCCCGAAAAGGCGCCTAGAAAAGGTGGGGGGGGTGTGAAGTGGGGTGGGACGTTTAAGGGGGACTGGGAGAAGGATGGGAAGATTGTGCTGGGGCTTTTTGGGGGGCTGTAGAACCTTAAACAAGGAAGGGAGGATTGCCCCCCCCCACCCCATCCTGAGTCCCACCTGCCCTTCTAGGGGGTGCCGGGGCAGGCGCTGGGGGAGGGCAGGTTTGGGATTTTGGGGAGAGTCTGCAGAACCCCGAGTGAGGAGGGGAGGAATGCGGGACCCCCCACCCCATCCCAAACCCCCCCGCCCACCCGAGGGAGGGGGCAGGTACTGGTTGTGAGATGGGGTTCTGGGGGCTGAGGGAGGGATGGGGGTGCCGGGGTTTTTGTGGAGTCTGCGGGACCCCAGCAGGGAGGGAAGGAATGGGGGACCCTCCACCCCAACCCCAGCCCCCCGACCCACCTGAGAGGGGGTTGCACATGTCGCTGCCCTCGTGCTCCTCGGGCTCGGGGGGGCGGGGGCACTGCGGAAGGGGGACAGCGCGGTGGCCCCCGGGGGGGGCGCGGGAGGCTCCTCCTCATCGCTGGAGCCGCAGCTGGAGGGGCTGGGGGGGTCCCACTCGGCCGGGCCTCGGGGGGCGCCGGGGGCCTGACCCCCCCCATTGCCCTCCCGCAGTGCCCGGGGCTTCTCGGGACTGGGAGCGTCTGCGGGGGACAAGTGGGATCAGGGCCGGGGTCCCGGTGACCCTGGGGTCACCCCGGGGGTCCCGGCCCCCCCGACCCCCCACCTTTCTCGGGGCGCCGGCGGAAGGAGAGTTTGCGGCGCCGGAGCCGGGAGAAGCCTCCGTCCAGCTCGTCACTGCCCGGGGAGCCGGGGATCATGTTGGTCTGCGGGGACAAGGGGGCACAGTTGGGGGGCTGCGGGACCCCCCCGCTTTGTCAGGAGCCCCCCAGCTTGCTCAGGACCTCCCAGCCGTTGCTCAGAGTCCTCAGGCTTGCTCAGGACCCCCCGGATCACTCGAGACCCCCGAGATTCCTCAGCCCCCTAGAACTTGCCAAGAAACTCCCACTTGCTCAGGACCCCTCCAACTTGCTCAGGGCCTTCTCTCCCCACTTGCTCAGGACCCCCATCAGCTTGCTTGGAGTCCCCTTCTTTGTTCGGGACCCCACAACTTTCTAGGAAGCCCCAGTTTACTGGGACACTCCAGCCTGCTCAGGACCCTATAATTTGCTCAGGACCTCCCCCCCTGCCCGCCCCGCCCCCCGGGTCCCCGCTCACGTCGCGCAGGTTGAAGGTGATCTCGAGGGTGCCCCAGAAGCGGTCGGAGAACTCGGGGTACATGTCGAGCACCTCGAGCAGGTCCTCGCGCAGGATCTTGTGCAGGTCGCAGTAGGTGAGCGCCCGCACGTCCGCCCGCGACTTCCCCGGCCGCGCGTGGAGATGCAGCGGCTCCCCGAAGGTGTCGTTCTTACCTGGGGGGCGGGGGGTGTCCCGGGGGGTCACTGAAGGGGTCCGCGGGGCTGGGAGGTCCCTGGGGCTCTGGGGTTTTTGGACTTTCCCAGCCACACATGCAGGTACAGTGGCTCCCCAAAGGTGTTTGTACCTGGGGGGGCACCCCAGGAAATGCGAGGTCTCTGGGGGGTCCCTGAGAAGGGCGGAGGGGACTCTGGGGTCCCTGAGAAAGGGTGGTCACTGGGGGAGCACGTAGTGGGTGCTGGGTGGGCATCCCAGGGGCTCGGGGGTGCAGGTGTAGCAGCTCCCCGGAGCTGTTGGTCTTACCTGGGGGTGCAGGAGGGGCACTGGGGGGTTCCTGAGAGGGAGGACACCCTGGGAGGTGGAGGGTCACCCCAGGACAGCGGGGGTTCTTCAGGATGAGCGGGGCCAACACGGGTTGCCCCCAAGCACTGTGGGTCACTCAGGGGCACTGAGGTTGTGTCAGCACTGTGGAGGTCACTGGGGGGATATGTGCCATATGGGGCACTGGGAGGACCCCAGGTGGGGGTCACTCGAGGAAGACTGGAGGGACCACAGACACAGAGGGTCCCCCATGGGACACTGTGAGGTGCCCAGGAGGTGGGGGCTCACCCTGGGGGCACCCAGCGCTTGGGGGGCCCCTGAACAAAGTGGCTGCCCCAGGGGACCCTGTGGGACCCCCAGGCCACGTTGGGGGTCTCACCCAGGATGGCGACGACGACGTCCCCACGCAGGATCTCGATGGAGCCGCGGGAGATGAAGTAGAGCGCGGTGAGCACGTCCCCAGCATGCACCAGCGTGTCCCCGGGGGGCGCGTGCGTGGTCTTGAACTTCATGGCCAGCGCCCGCAGGCAGCCCTTGGTGGCTCCCCGGAACGGGGCACAGTTCTGCAGCAGGCTCCGATTCAGGTGCAGGCAGATGTCGGCCTGCAGGCACTCGGGGAACCCCTTTAGCACCTGGAGGGGGGCACAGGGGTCAGGGGCAAGGCAGGTTTTGAGAGGAGGTCACCGTGTTCATGTGGGTGCTGTTGGTGCAGGACCAGGACTGCTGGAAGCTCTTCCCGAGCAATAGGGGGCTGAGGGTCATGGGGGATTTTAGGGGTCCCTGGGAAGTTTTGGGGGTCTGTGGGGGCATCCTGGGGGGGTTCACTGCATTCATGTCAATGCCACTGCTGTAGGGCCAGGCGTGCTGGAGGAGCTCGAAGAGTGAGGGGCCAGGGGACTGCAGGGGGTGCTGGGGGGCCCTGCTGGGTTTGGGGCATCCCGGGGGTCTCATGGCCTTCATGTCGATGCCATGACTGCAGGACCAGGACTGCTGGAAGCACTCCCTGAGGAGTGGTGGGCTGAGGGCCATGGGGGATTTTAGGGGTCCCATGGAGGTTTTGGGGGCCTGTGGGTTTTGAGTGGCCTCACTGCATTCATGTCAATGCCATTACTGCAGGACCAGGTGTGCTGGAAATACCTGGGGAGAGGCCAGGGCACCATCGGAGGGTTTAGGGGTTCCTTTGGGGGTCCTGAGGGGTCCTGGGGGTCTCCCCACATTCATGTTGAAGCTGTTAGTGTAGGACCAGGAGTGCTGGAAATACTCCTTGAGTGGGGAGCTGGGAGGCCATGGGAGTTTGGGGGGGGATGCAGTGGGTTACAGGAGCCCAGGGCAGGTTTTGGGGGTCCTTGAGGGCCATGGAGGTTTGGGGGGGATGTGATGGGTTCCAGGGGTCCATGGTGGGTTTTGGGGTGCTGGGGGTCTCACCGCGTTCATGTCGATGCCATTGGTGTAGGACCAGGCGTGCTGGAAATACTCCTCGAGGCGCTGGCGCAGCGGGTTGGGGATCTGGTGGAAGCGGATGAACTCGCGCACCCGCAGCATCTGCGTGTGGTACCGCGCCGTGCCCGAGTACAGCCGCTGGATGATGGCCGACACGTTCCCGAAGATGCTGGCGTACATCAGCGCTGGGGAGAGGGCAGGTCAGAGGGGGCTGCACCCCCAAGTCCCCCCTCACCCTCCACTGTCACCTCTGGGGTCCCTGTGTCCCCAGGTGAGAAGGTCTCCCCTGAGCCTCCTCCTCTCCAGGCTGAGCCCTCCCAGCTCGCTCAGCCACTCCTGCTTCTCCAGCCCCTTCCCCAGCTCTGTTCCCTTCCCTGCTCACGCTCCAGCCCCTCAATGTCCTTCTTGCAGTGAGGGGCCCAGAACTGCCCCCAGGATTCCAGGTGTTACCCAGCACAGGAGATGGTCACTGCCCTGGTCACACTATGGTGACACAAGCCAGGTGCCCACTCTTGCCCACCTAGGCTTATGTCCAGCCTCTGTCACCAGCACCTCCAGGGCCTTTTTCACCTTTCCAGCCACTCTGCCCCACATCTGGAGTGTTCCATGGGACTGGTGTGACCCCAGAGCAGAACCTGGCACTTGGCCTGCCTGATCCTCATGCAGGTGTCCTCAGCCCATGGATCTCACTGTCTGGATCCCTCTGTGGAGCCTCCTGCCCCCAACAGAGCCACATCCTACCCAGGTGTGTCACCTGTGGATGGGCCGAGGTGCCCTTGGCATCAGTGAAGGTGTCACACACACACAGGTGTGCACACACAAACAGATGTGTCTCTCACACACATGGAGGTGTGCACACACACAGCTGTGCACCAACAGGCATACAGGTGCACACACAGCTGTGCACACACATACAAATGTGCTCTCTCTCATACACACAGCTGTGCACACACACACAGGTGTGCACACACACACTGGTGTGCACACACATACAGGTGTGCTCTCTCTCACACACACAGGTGTGCACATCCACACAGAGGTGTGCTCTGACACCCACACAGAGGGGCTCTCACACCCCCTGGTCACTCACATCCGATCAACATGACACAGATGGAGAAGATCTTCTCGGAGTTGGTGTTGGGGGACACGTTGCCGAAGCCGACACTGGTGAGGCTGCTGAAGGTGAAGTAGAGTGCGGTGACGTACTTGTCCTTGATGGAGGGCCCTCGGCGGGGGTCGCTGTTGTTGAGGGGCTTGCCGATCTGCTGGCCCAGGGCGTGCAGCCAGCCCGTGCTCTGCCCCTCCACGTTGCCGATGGCGTACCAGATGCAGGCGAGCCAGTGGGCGATGAGGGCGAAGGTGCACATGAGCAGGAACAGCACGGCCGCCCCGTACTCCGAGTACCGGTCCAGCTTCCGTGCCACCCGCACCAGCCGCAGCAGCCGCGCCGTCTTCAGCAGCCCGATCAGTGTCGTTGTCTGCGGGGCGGCACAGGGGGTGAGTGGGGGGAGAGAGACCCCATGGGCACCCAGAAGGGTGAGGGGGGTCCCTGACCCAAGCCAGGCACCTCCAGCCCCCATCCCCTCTCCACACATCAGCAGCCCGATCAGAGTTGTCATCTCAGGTGGAGTGTGTGGAAAGGGGGTTAATGGGGGAGAGATACTACATGGGCACCCAGAAGAGTGGGCCATCCCATCCACACCAGCAGCCCAATCAGTGTCATCATCTGGGGGCACAACAGTGGAGAGACACTCTACAGAACCACAGAAAGATCGGGGGTCTCTGCCCCCAGCCAGGCACCTCCATTCTAGGAGTCTCTCTCCAACAGAGAGAGCCTCAGGTGCCCCCCAGGGCCAGGGCAAAGGGGGTTTGGGGAGGGAGGAAAGGGGACAGTGCTGGCAAAGAACCCCCACAGATCCCTGGAAGGGCAAAGGGTGTCCTGGGTCCCTGCCCCAAAGCTCCCACATGAACCCCAGGTGCCCCCAGTGTCCCACCCCAGAGCAAAGGTGGTTTGCAGAGGACAGGGTGGTCACCAGGGGTACTGGGGGTGTCCTGGGCTGGGGGCACAGGTGGGACCCCCCAACACCAGCCCCTGGGAGGACCTGGCACCCATCCCCAGCCTGGGGGCACAGGTGGGACCTCCAAACACAAGCCCCCAGCACCAAAACAGCACCGCCCACCCAGGGCACGGCCCAGCCAGTGCCAGCACGTCCCCACGTCCCCACGCTCGTCACCTCCTCGGAGCCGGAGCCGAAGATGAGCAGGTCAAAGGGGATGGCGGCCACCATGTCAATGAGGAACCAGCCCTTGAAGTAGTGGATGGCGATCTTGGCGGGGTGACTGACCACCTCCTCGTTGGAGTTGACGTAGGTGGTGCGGAAGTTGATGAGGATGTCGATGATGAACATGATGTCCACGATGAGGTCGACCACGTTGAGGGGGCTGCAGGAGTAGCCGCAGTGGTGCCTCTGGGCCTCCTCCGAGTCGCTGAGCAGGAAGGCGGCCGAGTAGGGCGTGAAGATGGCTGTGTAGATGACGAGCAGCAGGATCAGCCAGTCCCACACCGCCTTGAAGGGGCTGTAGTGCAGGATGGTCCAGCGGTGGATGCGCGGCGCCTGCAGCTTGTACTCGGGGAGCACGTCAGCACCCAGCGACAGCACCTGGGGGGCACATGGGGGTCAGTGCTATACCCCAACACCCCACAGGGCTCAGCTTCCCAGCCCAGGTAGAGGTGGCACTTGGAGATGTGGGTCAGGGGTGGCCTTGGATGCTGGGTCAACATTGGGCATGATAGTCTTAAAATGAACAGTTTTGTAACTCTCTGGGGTGCAGAGGGACCCCAGTACACACCCCGGTGTGAGCCACAAGGGGTGCACAGGGATGACATGGATGATGTGGGGTGAAGGGGAACGGCTGGAGAGCACAGCTGGGATAAGTCCCCCCCAACACCGAGTCACTGCACAAACTCCTCCTGCCCCAGACACCGCCAGGGCACTTCCCACCCCAAATACCCACAGACACAACACTGCCCTGTGCCCCTCACCCTGTGCCCCCCAACTTGGCCACCCCCACCATGTCCATCTGGGGGGGTGCACAGACCCCCCCACCATTTCCATCAGGAGGGCATGAATACCCCCAGCCACCCCCACCATCTCCACTGCGGGGCACAGATATCCCTGTGCCTCCCACTCCCCATGCAGGACACCTGGCACAGCCTCTGAGTGGGACCCCAAGGGTCCCTGGGGGGGTACCTCCCCTCCCTGCCATTACAGAGACTGTTACCATGTGCAGCCCCAAAGCTCAGGTGAGAAATGACAGGGGGTGACCCACAGCCCCCCGGCCCTGTGCCCCGCAGGGGTCGCAGTCCCCCTGCTCCCCACTGGGGTCCCCTTGCCCCACTTCTGCCCCCCCGCCCATGCCCACCACAGGGCTCCCACCCATTGTGGCACTGCAGGGAAAGGGACGGACAGACACCCAATTGGCCCCCAACCCCAGAGACACCTCTGGGGAGCTGGGGGTCTCCTGGGGGTGGCTGGGGGGATCCCCAGTCATGCAGGGCCAGAGCTTTATGTAACCCCCAAACCTCCTCAGACCAGCACCAGGGACGCAGCTGGAGCCTTGTGTGGCCACCACCAGGTCACGGGTGGGCACAGTGCCCCCCTGTCCAACACCCCCCCCCAACCCCCCCAATGCCAGACCCGTCGGTGGGTGCGGTACCGGTACCTTCTCCTCCTGTCCGTGCCCGGTGCCATCGCGGCGCAGCCCCAGGCAGGTGCCACAGAGGGAAACCCCGGGCATGGAGCTGGGGCCAGGGGGGTGCCCAGACCGGGGGGCTGCAGGGGGGGTGCCCGGGAACTCCTGGAGCAGCTGCAGGAGAGCGGGCAGCATCCTCGGGGCGAGGGGGGCAGCGGGGGTCAGCTCCCGCCGGCCTGTGGCCACCGGGGACCCCCGTGCCCTGGCCCTGTGCCCATCACAGTGCCTGGGGACCCCCAGCAGCAGCAGGGACCCTCAGGGGCAGGGGGAGCCCTCAGTGGCAGTGGGGCCCCCCGGCATGGCAGGACCCCACATTATGGCAGGGTTCCCCGGTGTGGCAGGGTCCCCCGGTGTGGCGTGCGCTGGCCACGCTCCGCCGGAGCCGACAGGAATTATTGGGGCGGAAATTTTTCCCAGGCTGCTCCGCTGCCACCGCCACGGCCGCAGCCAGGGCTGCCCTCCCCGGTCCCCCCGTCAGCCCTCCCCGGTCCCCCAGCACATGGTGACATGCGGTGACACGCCGGAGGGGTCAGCGTGCTTTGGTGACATGGCGGTGACACCGGTGAGGCCGTGGGTGCCCACAGGCAATGTGGCACGAGATGGGACACGTCACGACTCCCCCAGCACTTCACAGGCACCCCAATGGCACCGAGGGGGACAAGGCCAGCCCCGTGGCAGTGAGCAGGGTGTGACGGGGCACACACACGCCACAAACATAGCAGGAACACGTCAGGAACATGCCAGGAACATCTCACACCTGTGCCAGTGTGCAGGGCACACAGCCAGCCCCTGGCAGGGAGCACAGTGTCGCGGGGCACACGCACACCAGGAACATGCCAGGAACACCCCACACCTGTGCCTGGCATGGAGGGCATACAATCGGCCCTGTGGTGGGCAGCAGGTGCCATGGGGCACCAACATGCTGGGAACACACCAGAAACATGCCAGGAAAATGTCCCAACTGCGTGGTGCCCATGGGCCAGGACACGGTTCCTGTCCTGCCAGCTCAGCCCAAACGTGTCCCCTGCTGCCACCACCCTTCCCTGGGGGTACACAGGGACCCTGTCACTTCCGTCCCCAGGAGCCACTGGCCTCGGTGGCCTCATGGGCCAGTGGGTACAGCCGTGTCACTGCGGGAACAGCCATGTGACAATGGGACACGTGGTGACAGCAGTGGGGCAAAGGGTGATGGTACCGGGACACACAGTGACACACAGTGCCAGGGACATGCAGTGATGGCAGCAGGACATATGGTGACATGCAGTGATGGCGCCGGGACACACAGTGATGGTGCCAGGACACAAAGTGACACGGGTGACAGGGACATGCAGTGATGGCAGTAGGACATACAGTGACATGGGTGACAGGGACACGCAGTGATGGTAACAGGACACCCAGTGACACGGGTGACAGGGACACACAGTGATGGCAGCAGGACATACGGTGACATGCAGTGATGGCGCCAGGACACACAGTGACATGGGTGACAGGGACACGCAGTGATGGCAGCAGGACACACAGTGACAGCACTGGGACACACGATGACGGTGCCGGGGACACGCAGTGACATGTGATGACAGCACTGGGACACATGGTGACAGCTCAGGGACACGCAGCAGCTCCTGCGTCACCCACTGCCACCCCCACGCGGGGGATTCCCGCTGCCACCGCATCCCCACGCGCCGTGTGACGGAGGGCCGAGGCCACACGTGGCCTGTGTGCAGGGTGGTCCCTGTTCCCACATCCCTTCCCGAGGAGCTGTGCACCAACACCTCCTACGTGTCCCAGATATATCCCCCCTGGGGGGTGGCAGGTTCCATGGGGTCATGTGAGGTCACGGGGACCCTGGGGAGAGGGGGGGTAACAGGTACTGTTACAGCGTCCCAGATGGCAAGGGGGGCTGGGGGAGTCCCTGGGAGGGTCCTGCAGAAGGAACCCCAATCCCAGAGCCCCAGGTAGCCCCTTTGGCTGCGATATGAGTGGGGACAGGGAGGGATGGGGGGGGACAGCAGGGGAGGCGGTGTCGCTGGGGGCCTTGGGGGGACACCCCAACTCCAGAGCTCCTCACGGCCACTCTGACCGCAGTGTGAGTGGGGGCGGGGGGCTGGGAGGAGACAGCAGGGAAGGGGAGGGGGTGCAGGGAGATACCCCAAACCTGGAGCCACCGGGCCCCTTGGGCTGTGGCTGTGCCGGGTGGCTGCGGTGTGAGCAGGGGTGGGGGGCCCAGGGGGAAAACGGGGGGGGACAGCAGGGGAGGGAGGCCGGGGGGCGCGGCTCCAGCCACCAGCCGCTCCTGCCGCTAAATTTATCGCAGATGCCACGGCAAAGTGGGACAAATCCCAGCCCGCGGTGAAGGGGAGGGCGAGGGGCGGGGGACAACAGTGGTGGGCCCAAGACCTGCAGAAGCCCTCAAGGCGGGGGGGGGCGGTCCTGCCGTGCACCGGGGGAGACCCTGGACTGCCTGGGACACCATCACTGGGCACCACTGGCCCCTTCCCTGAACTGTGTGGCCCCCACGCGTGAGGGAGGTGGCACCCACGTCCCACCTGGACATCCCCCGGGACCCCCATCTAGGGACTGTCTGGCCCTGCAGGCAGATGGGAAGGGATGGATGGGGGGGAGAGGGACCAAGACCCCCACCCAGTCACAGCTCCCCAAAACACACCCCCAACCCCAGCACCTGGTTAACCCCCTCAGTGCAGGCCCCTGCCACCCCCGGGGGGAGCACAGCTCGGGGGGGGACGACACAGTCCTGGTAACCCCTCCCTGAGCCAACCCCCCCGCATATACAGCTGGGGACCCCCAGCGTGCCCCATGACCCTCAGTCGTGGGGCCCCCAGCCCACCAAGCAGTGGGGACAGCCCCCAGCTCCTCCAAGTCCCCCAGGCATGGGGACAGCCCCCCCTCCCATGCCATACAGGGCTCAGGGGTGCCGTGATGAGGGGCTGGGGACCCCTCGACACAAGTGAGACCCCCACCCACGTGTCAAGACGGGCCTGATATGTGGAGACATCCCGACCCCTCCCCCACGGTGCTCCCCCCGCTCTGGCACCCGTCACTCACAGTGACACAGATGGCGGCGGTGCCGGTGACACGTTCGGCGACACGCGGTGACACGCGGTGACACGTCCCGCCCCGGTGACGCGTCCCCAACACCTGTGGTGGCACCGACACCCCTCGCCCCCCCGGGACACCCGGCACTGCACCTGCCGTGACCCAGACACCTGCGCCCACGGGGCACCCCAAATACCCCACGCGGGGATGGGGGGGCACCGGCACCCCCTGGCATCCTGACTTACCCCCCCGGGCACCAACACATCCCTATCACCCACTGGGGTACTCTCAGGGGTACCAACATCCCCCTGCCACCCTGACAACCCCCTGGCACCTCCCAGCACCCCAACACCCCCCGGCACCCCCATGGCAGAACCGCCTGGTTCCGATGCAGTGGCTCCCCCAGTGGGGACCCCCTGGATCCCCCAACACCTGCTCTGGTAGGTGATCTCAAACCAGACCCCCAACACCTGCACCGGTACCTGACACCTGCCCCACGGACCCCCAACATTCACACCTACACCTGCACTGGCAGGTGCCCCACCTGCCCAGGTACCCCACACCAGCACCAGGGGGTCCCCAACAGCCACAGTCCCCCAACTCCTGCACCAGTAGGTACCAAAAGACCCCCAACACCCAGATGGGCACCAACGCTCGCCCTGGCAGGTGCCCCACACCTGCCCACGTACCCCACACCTGCCCAGGTACCCTACAGCAGCACTTACACAGGCCCTTGCACCCACCCAGCCACCCCAGCAGGTTCCCAGACACACTGGACCCCACACACCTGAACACCAACACCCACCTACATCACCGACCTTGGGGGGGGCCAGGGGAGACCCCTGGGGACACCCATGGCCAGACAGACACCGACCCCCATGACACCCCCACGACCTCGCAGGGGTCACCCAACATGGTCACCACTGGGACGGCACTGACCACCGGCCAGGTGACACCTGGCTGCAGTGACACCTGGCCCTGGTGAGTACACCCTGATGCAGGGGACACCCCAACAGTGCCAACACCCTTACTCAGGGGACACCCAAATACCGGGGACACCCCAATGCAGGGGACCCCCCAATAGTGCAGACACCTAGTGCTGTGGGGACCCTCTGACACTGGGGACATCCCAACTGTGGGGACCCCCTGGCAGTGGGGACCCTCCCACCCCGCTGACCCCGCTGTCCCCCCAGAGGTGGCACTGGGGGTACTCACATCGCTGAGCTGCGGCGTCACGGTGCCCTCGGGACCCCCCGACATGGGCACGGGGGACATGCGGCCACCCCGAGCGGGCGGCGACAGTGGCACCGCTGCTGGTGGCACCCGTGGCAGGGCGGGGGACGAGCCCTGTGACGGGGTGACGTCCCCAGGGGAGAGGGTGACGTCTCAGAGGGCGGCGTGCCCGTCCCAGCACCGACCTCCACCCAGTGACGCTGGTGCTGACCCACACCTGTCCCACGGCCACGGGCCACTGGTGAGGGGACGGCCATGGGACCACCTGGGACACAGCGGGGACCACCTGGGACATGGCAGAGACCACCTGGGACACAGCGGGGACCACCTAGGGACGCAGTGAGGATCACCTGGGACGTGGTATGGACCACCTGGGATACGTAAGGACCACCTGGGGACACAGCAGGGACAACAGCCGTGTGCCATCACCCCTCCCCATGCCACAGCCATGGCCACCATGGCACAGCTGGACACAGCACCAGGCCCAGCCATGGCACCAGGTGGTCACTGAGGGCTCGGAGTGGGTGATGCCCCCAACCCTGGCCATGGGGTGCCTGTGGAGGGTGATCCCCCCCAACTCCGGGGGGGCATCGGGAGAGCCCCAGACCCTGCCAGACCCCCAGAGACACCCACTACAACCCTTGGTGTCCCCTCAACTCGGTGTCCCCACCTTACTGTGGGGGCATCCCTGGGACCCCACACCCATTCACATCAAGACAAGCCATGGGACCCCCTCCGTCAAGCAGGGGATACCCCCTGGAGCCCCTGGGCCCCCCAGATGCCCTTGCAGCCTCCCAGAGCCGCCTGCTGCAACTCCCAGCGCCACCCCCTGCTCAGTGTCCCCCCTCCCAGCGCAGCAACATCCCCAAGACCCAGCACCCACGCATGGGAGGACGAGTCGCATGCGGGTCCCTGTTCCCGCCGGGGGGGAGACCCCGAAAATCCTGGGACCCCCAAACTCCCCAAAACACCCCCCCGACAACCCCCGGTGCCCCCTCTCTTCGTGTCCCACATCCCAGCGTGGGGACACCCCAGAGACAGTCCCGGGACCCCGCGCAAGACAAATCACAGAAACCCATTTCCTTCTCAAGGGAGACCCCCCAGGAACCCCCGGCACCCCCCAGAGCCGCCTGCCGCGACGCCCGGTGCCTCCCCCCGCTCCGTCCCTGCAGTCCTGGCGTGGGGACATCCCTGGGACCCCGTGCCCACGCGCGACGCGATAAACCACGGGTCCCCTTCTCCCGGGATCTCCCCGGCCCCCCCGTACCTCCTGTGCCACCAGGCTGGACACCCGGACGGCCCTGCGGACTCGGTCCCGCCGCTCCCCGTCGGAGCGGTCGCCGCTGTCGCGCCGCGCCGGGGCCATGGCCGCGCTCCGGGGGTCCCCGCGCTTCCCCCGCCGCCCCCGGCCCCGCGTGCGGCAGATGGAGCGGGGCAGGACCCCGAGCCCTCCCGGCGCCCGCCCCCGCTGGGCTCCCCCGATCTCCCCCGGCTCCAGCCGCCGCCACTCCCCGGGGGAGGGACCGGGAGCGCCCGGGAACGGCCCCGCGGGGAAACTGAGGCACGACGGGGGTTAGACCCGGGCGAGGCGGGGCATGGGGGTACTCCGGAACTGCTGTGCCCCCTGCCTGCCCCACGGTCACCTTCTGCCAGCCCCACTGCCAGATGTCACCTGCAGCCCCCCGCCTCCCAAGGGATCCCCCAATGCGTGACCCGCACAGCCCCGTCAGCGGTGGCGTGGGGACAGTGACGATGGGGACAGGGACAGTGACGGTGGTGCTGAGCTGGCCGTGGCAGCCTCGGCTGATTCACGGCTCCTGGTGTGCCCATGTCCCCACGTCGCCGGTGTCCCTGGCCACTGCCCAGCCCTGGCAGTGCCTCACGGTTGCACCCGCTCGGACCCCCAGGCACCCCTAGCCTGGCTGAAGGGGGATGTAGGGGGTAGCGCCTGCACACACGCAGTGGGTGCCAAAGGGACCGGGGAGTCCCCGGTGTCCCCGGCCCACCACCGACAGCCGGTGACGTTCCAGTGACACTCCTCGCCTGGTGGCACCACGAGGTCTCCGCACACCCTGAGTGGGTCTGGGGTCTCCCAGCCCCATCCTGTCCCCTCCAGGTGTCCCCGCCGGAACGCGCCGGGGGTCCCCAGGGGTTCCTGAGCCATGGGGATGCCACGGCCATCCCGGCCACGCCAGGCCCTGTCACTGTCACTCAGGGCGTGGTGACCTTGCCGGGCGCTTGGCTCCAGCCCCAGGGGTGAGTCACGGTGCCGCTGTCGGGACATGCCGTTCCCCAGTGCCAGCGGATCGGGGCTCGCCGTGCCCGACCCGGGGACACCCCCGTGCCCCCAGTCCCGTGTCTGTGTCCTCGGCTCTGCCCACCTCGGGGAGGACCCCCATCCCGTTCCGGGCAGATGCCGGGTGCTCCCCCCAGCACAGTTGAGGCAACCCGAGACCCCTTCCCAGTGCCGGGGGCAGAGCCCGCCCCGGCGACGGCGACCGTGTCCCCTCGTGTCCCCTCGTAGCGACAGTGGGGGCAGGAGGGACCGGGGTGTCATTGGTGGCGCAATTAATCACGACCGAGGCAACGAAGAGGCTCTGTGAGGAACAGGGGGCGCCGGGGGGTGCAGAGTGAAGGGGGTCCTCAGCCCCAGAGTGGTACCCCCACGCCACCGAGGGTCCCGCGGCTGCTCCAGCACTGGCGCAAGGAGCACCTGGAGCCCCGGCAGCAGGGCCGGGAGCTCCCGGCGGGAACGGGGATCCCCTACAGGCTGCCTCACGTGTGCGAGCAGGTGCGGGGCTGGGGGGTTCGGGGGCTCTGGGGGCGTGGGCAGATGTGCTGGGGGAGTTTTGTCCTCCGCCAGCTGCCGGGGACCACCAGGACAGCCCTAGCGTGGGAGTTACAGGGACAGGGAGTGGGTCCCCCCCCCTGCACAGCCCCCAGGGGTCCCCAGAGCCCCCCGCCCCCCACCCCAGCTCATTAGCGGGGGGGCAATCAGGGTGTAATTAAGCGGCGCCTCCTGCTCCCGCGGCAGATGGCGGTTACACAACGGGCCACGGATTAGCGGCTGCCGCCAGCGCCCGGCACTGGCAGGCACGACACTGGGGTGACGGGTGCCCTGGTCGGGGGTGTTGGCCCCCTGTGCCCCACTGGGAGATCCCAGGGACATGATGTGCCTTGGGTGGTCTGTCCTGGCCACATTCCACCATGGCACCCACCGGCACCAGAACACTGCGGCCACAACCTGCCCGGCCGATCTCCCTGAGCAACTCGGTGCTAGAGTGGGGGTACAGTGGCCTCCAATCCTGCCACACTGGCCCCCCTGGCCCCACCAATGCTGAGGCACTCCAGGGACCCAGTGGTGCCCTTGGCACCAGTACTGCCTCCTGCTGCCTCCCAGTGCACTCTGGCACCTCCCAATGAGCTCCAGCTCCTGCTGAAGCATCCCCTGGGCTCCGGCCATGCCCCAGCACCACTCGGCCACCTTGGCATTGCCTGGCCACCTCCTGCAGCACCCAGTCACCTCAGTCACCACCTGGCCACTTCTGGCACCACCTGGCCACTTCTGGCACCACCTGGCCACTTCTGGTCCTGTTCATCACCTCCGGCACTGCCCAGACACCTTGGCACTGCTTGGCCATGTTGTCACTGCTCAGCCACCTCCAACATCATTTAGACAACTTGTCACTGCCCGGCCATCTCTGCACCAGCTGGTCACCTCTGTTACTGCCTGGTCACCTCAGCGTCACCTGACCAGCCATCTCTGGCATCACCTGGACACCTCTGTCATCCCCTGGCCACCACAGAACCACCTGGTCACCTCCAGCATCACCTCGTCACCTTTGCACTGCCCAACTTCTGGGTTCCCCCCGTCCCTCTGGGGTCTTACCTGCGTGACCTTCTCGGTGACGTTGTGGGTGCGGTCGCGCAGTTTGGTGGGGGCGATGATGGGGCGGGGGGCCGGTGGCGGGGCCAGGAGCCCCCCTGGCTGCAGGTCCACGAAGTTGAGGGTGATCTGTGGGATGCGGCCGATGGCCCGGAACCGCGCCAGGTCCGAGTCCGACGTGGAGTTGAGCAGAGCGCTGCGCACAGCGGCCACCGCGCCTGCAGGGGACACCGTCACCAGGGGACACGGACCCCTTGGGGGTCCCACAGTGGGCTGGGAACTGGGGAATATGGGCCCTGGATCCCAGGGTGGGTCTCATGGCTCCCCAAGGCTCCTGGGGCAGGGGTCCCACGGCTCCCCACAGATACCAGGGTTGGGTTCCCACAGTAGGTAAAGCGAGTGGGGAGCCCCAGGGCAAGGGGGCCCCCCTAGCCATGTGCCACAGGCCCCCCCTGGGGACCTGTGGAGCTGCTCTCAGTTAACCTTAATATCATTATAATTATTGTCCCTTCTCATAATGCGCTTAAAGAGCTCCAGGGCCAACAAGGTGATTCCCGTGGTGATTCCCACGATGATTCCTGAGGCTCAATGTGGCCCAGGGGATGGGGGGGGGGGCCTGCAGGATGGGCTGGGAGGCTTCCAGCAGTGATAGGGGGGCCACAGGAGGCAGGACAGAGGTCCCAGGGGTAATGAGGGGTTCCAGCCCTTTGCCAGCCCTTGGGCACTGCCATGGGGTCCGTGGGAAATGGGGGTGGGGGGTCACCAGGGTCTCTGGCTGTGGTTGCCCCAATGTCCCCAACCCCAACGAGTGTCCCCTGTGCCGGCTGGGCCGTACCAGTGCTGGAGCCGCGGTGCAGGCCGGCGCTGGCGCTGGTGTGGCGGTTGTGGCAGCGCTTGTCCCCGTCACCCTTCATGGCCTCGATGTCATCGACGGACGATGCCCGGCGCAGGCTGCGGAGGCTCTCCCGGGACCGGCGCTCCTGGGACTGGCTCCGGGCCAGGCTGTGGTTGATGAAGGCCAGCGCCAGGCGCTCGGCCCGCGGGGACGACTGTGTCGCTGGCGGTTCGGAGTCCCCCATCAACGCTGCCTCGTCCTCGGGACGGTCCCCAGCCCCTGGCTCCAGCGAGGACGAGGCATCCTCAGGGCCCAAGTCGCTGCCAGGCAGGGCCGGCTCCATGACCAGCGGGTCCACAACCCCCGGGTCCACCACCACCACGTCCGGTGGCTCCGGCGGCTCCGGCGGCAGCGACTGGCGGCTGCCTGTGAGCGCCAGCAGCTTCAGCCGCAGGGACCGGCTGCGCCCTGGGGGAAGGACAGGTTGGGGTCAGGGCTGGGGCTGGGGTCAGGGTCCAGCTCCAATCCCCTCCCCATGGTGCTGCTTCAGCCACAGGAACCAGCTGTGCCCTGGGAGGAAAGGACAGGCTGGGGGTCAGGTTTGGGGTAGGGATCTGGGTTTGGTCTCAACCCCGACCAGTGCTGTTCACCAGCACTGAGGCACCCTCTGCCCACACCACGTGCCCCACAGCACCGTGTCCCCCTGGGACATGGGGTCAGCAGGGTGACACAGGCCCCTTCCCCACCAGGAGGAGGGGGTGACCGAGGGGTTGGTGTCCCTGTCCCCCTGTACCTGCAGGGCCCCAGGGGGCCGGGGTGACCCAGTGGTTGGTGCTGGGGGCTGGGGCCTCCCCCGGCTCAGGCTCCCTCACGGCCTCAAAGTTGAGGATGAACATGATGACAGCGCCATCCTCGTTCTTCACCGGTACCACGTCCACCAGGCACGGGAAGGAGCTGCCTGTGGGGAGGGGGGGGTCAGTGACATGGGGGGACAGCACCCCCGTAGGGGGGACCCCTGCCTGCCCCTCCCATTTACCCCCAACATACTGGGGTACACTCCCCCACCCCTCCTGTACACCCACTCCTGCCCCCCACTCTGCTGTGCAACCCCTGTCCCTGCTGGGCACCTACTCCTGGCCCCCAAACCATTTAAGCATCCCCTCCTGCTCCCCCCTTCCTGGCAGGCACCCCATCATGAGGGGCACTCTGTCCTGGGGGGCACCCTGTCCAGCCCTCCAATCCTGACTCAGTGGGTGCAGCCACCCCTGCAGTTGCACCACAGGGGGAGACTGAGGCACAGGAGGGTACAGGAGGGGGAGGGGGAGGTACTGCAGGCAGGGCCATGGGGGGCAGCGGGGCCCAGGGGGGCTCTGGGGGTGCGGGGCCGGGTTAAGCCGCTCAGGAGTTGTTAACAGCTGTGGCGTTAATCCGGTGCCACAGCTGGAGGGGGGACCGGGGCGGTCAGGGCAGCCCAGGGTAATCTCTGTGTGATGGGGGGGGGGCATCCTGCCCCCTTCCGCGCCCCTCCCCCTAAGGGGACCCCAGGGGGACACACGTGGGTGAAAACAGCGAGACGTGGATGACGTCAAGGCACCGGATCACCCCCCCACGGTGTTGTCCTCCCTCTGTGTCCCCCCTGCTGGCACCGGGCCCAGCAGCATGGCAGGGCGGGTGCCAGCTGGCACTGTCCCCGTGCCTGTGCCTGTGGCAGGGGGATTCCCTGTTGCATGTGAGGCCACGGGCCAGGGGCCAGCACAGGGTGGCACAGGGTGGCCCAGGCCAGCGTGGGGTCCTGGCCGAGCTACGCCGTGGGGGAATTAGTGGCACCAACACGTGGCCGCTGCTGCTGTCGGCTTCATCCGCCCCCACGGGAATCCTGAGTCCCCGAGTCCAGCGACGCTGGCCCCCCCATCCCACTGCCCTCAGGGGTGTGGCCCAGGATGGGGGTTATGGGAGGACTGTGGGGGCAGGGGGTGATGGGGGGATCAATATGGGGACCCCCATGGTGAGGGTGATGGTAGGACCAATGAGGGGACCATGGGGTAGGGGTAACAGGAGAACCCCCATGGCGGGGACACACAATGCACTGCAATGGGACCCCTGTCTGTGTACCCAAACCCCCTGCACCTCACATGGTGCCCTGTACCCCAGCTGCACCCCTCACCTCCAGAGCTGCACCCCAAATCCACCCTGCACCCCCTGCATCACTTCTCATGACAGCCAGTGAGCACCACCAGGACCCCCAAAGTGGGAGGACTCCCTGCACACTGAAGCCCTGTAGCCCCTCAACCTGCACCCCCGTCCCTGCACCCTACCCTGCAACCCTGCACCCCCACACACTTAGCCTGGACTGCAACCTGCACCCCTAAACGTGCAGCGAGGACAGGGACACCCCACTGGCACAGCAGGGACAGCCACACCCAGAGATGCCACCTCGTGCCATGGTGACACAGCCCTGATTCAGCTCCCGCCCTGCACTGACACCGGGGCCACGCACAGGGGGACCCCAAAGGCCACGGCAGTCCCCCAGGGACAGGGCCCGGGGAGCCCAAGGCCCCACGGGTGTCGCCACGGGGACACGGGTCCCCTGCGGGCGCCGTGACCTCCCGGCGTCCCCAGCACCATAAACAACACGTCGGGAAGATGAATGGCTGCGGCAACGGCAGCGACGCGGCGGCTCCACGGCTCCACCACGGCTCTGCTACGGCACCACAACACATCGGGGCTCGGGATAGGGGGATGCGGGGCGAGGGGGGGTCACATAACTCCACGGGCACTAACGGGTGGCAGCAGCACCAGGAGCACCGGGAATGCCACGGCCCAGCCACAAGGCCAGAGCCACTGGCAATAGGATCCCTGCCTCCCGTGTCGGGGGAGGGGCAACAAGAGGACCCCATGAGACCCCCCAAGCTAGCCCCACAGTGGCAGGTGGCACCAGCACTGTGTCACAGAGGGGACACCCACGGTGGCACCACCACAGCCCCCAGGGCCAGTCCCCAAGCACAGGGCCTGTCTGTGGGTGCAGGACACCCCAGATCCAGGGTCACGGACTGCCAGGGGGTCCCACCCCCTGCTCCACAGGGTAGCTGGTCCCCATGGAGGGCAGTCATGGTGGAGGGTCACAGAGCAACCCCCAGGACCCCCATCACGTGTCCCCATGGGTCCAATAGCAGCACCCAAGGCCTGGTAGGGGGTGGGATCCCCACACCACTTGGGAGGCACAACTGGGCGTGCTGGGGTCCCCTGGGAGCCCCAAGAAGGCCCCAGGCAGGAGCATGAGCCCATCCCCATGCCTGGCACAGCTGGTGGCACCACCAGGGTGATTAGTGCCACCCTAACGAGGGCTCAGCACAGGGTGTGGGGGGGCATCGATGTGCCACCTGCGCCCCACAGCCCCCAGTACCACGCAGTCCAAAGGGCACCGGGGCATGCCAGGCAGTGCCATGGTGGCAAGGGGGGGATCCCAGGGCCAGGAGCAGCGCCCCCACCCCAGCTCAGCCCCATCAGGGCCCCCAGAGCCACGGTGGCTCCCATGGTGCCGTGGCCACGCCGGCAGCTGGCACCAGCTTTGTTTACTCCAGCACCGGAACTAGGGCCATGTGCTCAGAGCTGGGACACATGGCGCTGGCACAAGGCCACGGTGAGGGGCAGCGCCAGCACTGCCAACGTGGGGTGTCAGCCCTGGCCTGGGCTCTGGGGGTCACGGCATCCCCTGGTACGGGGACCCTGCGATGTCACTCTGTCCAATGACCCCAGACACACCCCAGAGGGACAGTGGAAATGTGACACTCGACACTGGCTCAGCTCCCGCCACTCCCGTGCCCTTGTCCCTCCTCCAGGTGACAGAGTGCCCCCACACAACCTGTCACCCTTCTGCGGGGGGGGCACAGCACACTGCTCCCACCCCAAATACCCCAGCCCCACAGCACGTGACTTCCTGGGACCCCTGGCACTGTGGTCCTGGCACCATCGGCCGGCTGGGAGCCATTGTGGCACTGGGGAGAGTCCAGAGCCCTGGGGTGCTAGTGCCCCTCGAGAGCTGCCACCAGTGCCAGGCTCCTAGCCTGCTGGGAGCCATCATGGTACTGGGGAGCACTGTGGACCCCTGTGGGTGTTGCAGCCCCTCGGGAGCTACCAGCATCCCTCAGGAGCCACAAGTGCCAGGTTCCCCCCTGTGCCAGTGCCTCGTGCCACCCATGGCATTGGCAGGTGCTGGATGGGCACGGCGTAGGTCTGCCCCGTGCCTGCTGTCCCCCTGTGCGCAGCACAGCCCCCCGAGGGAAGTCCATACTGTCCTTGTGGTACAGGTGGACGTGCACCTTGAACTCCCACACCTGCTGCCCCCCGTCCTTGCCTGTCTCCTGTCCCCCCGGGGGTCTGTACCATCCCTGTGGTAGAAGCAGATCCCACACACGGTGTCCCCAGCACAGCTCCCCTGTCCCCAGCCGTTCCCCGTGCCCGGGGCCGTACCATCCTTGCGGTAGAAGCAGATCTCCACCTTGCGCTCCTCGGCCCCCAGCAGGGCCTGTGCGATCTGAGCGGCCGCGCGGCGCTGGGTGCGGGGCCCGTGCAGGAAGTCGCAGGTGCTGGGCTGCTGCATCACCTCGGCCCGCGAGTACCCGCAGAGCCGGCAGAACCCCTCGTTGCAGTAGATCACGGCGCAGTTCTCCACCCGCGCGTTCCCGATGATGAACTTGCGGCCTGGGGGGAGAGGGGACACGGGGTCAGGACAGAGCAGCCCCAGCCTGGCAGCCCATGGGGATGGGCCTCCCCATCCATCCATCCATCCTGGGCTCCCCAGGACAAAACACCCTGTGAGTTGCCCACACCCCCCCCGCCCACAGGGACTCCCTAAGCTGATGGCACCACCATGAGGACCCCAGAACTGTGGGGACCCCATAACCACAGGGGCGCAGGGACCCTCACCCTCACATGGACCTGGGACCCTATAACTGCTGTGACCCAGGGACTCAAAACGCTGCAGGGACCCCTCAAGGACCCCACTACCATGAGGACCCAGGAACACCCACCACTGCAGGGACATCGTCATCATGAGGACCCCACAATGGCAGGCACTTCAGCAGGGCAGGGACCCCACAACAGGGACCCCAGAACTGCACCAATAGAAGGACCCCAGGACACACAGCTCTGCAGGGACCTCATCACCACAGGGACCCCCAAATCTACAGAGACTCCTCAGGGACACAACTACCATGGGGACCCCCACCCCAAGGCAGGGGCTCAGCCAGGCCAGACACCCGGCCACAGCCTGTCCCCCAGCAGGGTAACACTCCCCAGCCCAACCCGTGGGGCAGCATCGTCCCCATGTCACTGCCCTGTCCCCAGGGGGATGTTCCCTGATAGGTGCTGGGGACCCTCAGAACTCCCAGTCCCCCCATTCCCACATGTCCCCCAGGTTTCCCTGTACCTGTGGCTGGGCAGGAGGCTGGGGGGTCCATGGGCCAGGTGGAATTCCCAGTCCCACAGCAGCCTGAGCTGGGGGCAGGGTCTCCATCACCCCTCAGGGACTAGGGGAAGCCATGAGCTGTGGGCTGCTGGGGACTGGGGGAGGTGGGCCCCCTTTAGTTAAGTTTGTCCCCATCACCTCAAACCCGCCCGGGGCTGGGGGCTGCTGGGGGGTTCTGGGGGCCAGGGTGGGCAGTGTCCCCCCCTCCACAAGCTGGGCTTGTCCCAATCACTCCAAACCCACCTGAGGCTACTGTCTCCCTGGTCCTCCCCATTCCGGGTCCCCCCAATGTCCCCTAATGCCCCATCCCCGGTCCCCGCCGCCCCGTCCCTCCCACCCCCGGCTCCCCGGCCCCGCCCCTCCCGCCTTTCCCCCGGCCCCGGTGCCCCCAGGCCCCACTCACTCTGCCCCTCGAACTTGCGGATGATGGTGTCCAGGAAGGTGTTCTGGGGGCGACGTGCCCCGCCGCACCGGCATCGCGCCGGGCCCATGGGCAGCGCCGGCGAGGGCGGGGGACTGGGAGGCCGGGAGAGGAGGGGCCCGCGCTGCGGGGGTCCTGCTGCCCTTGAGCCAAGGACGGCGGCGCTCAGGGGGCCGGGGGCCCTCCCCGGCCCGGGGCCGCCGGGCGCGGACCCCGCCCGCCCAGAGCAGGGCCGCGGGGCCAGGAGGGGACCCGGGGCCAGGGGGCCGGAGGAGGCGGCGGGGCCGAGCCCCCGCTCTACCCGCCCGGTGCGCGCCGCTGCCATCGGCCTTATTTAGTCACGGAGCGGCCGGGGGGGACCAGCCCCCGCCCCGCGCCCTCGGCGCCGCTCGGGGCGGCTCGGAACGGCTCGGAACGGCTCAGGCTCCGTTCGGAACAGCTCGGCTCGGCCGGTTCGGCCCGGTTCTGCCCGATTCGGCTGGGCTGGGTTCGTCCGGGCTCGGCCCAGGCTCGGCCCGGCCCGGTTCGGCTGAGCTCGCGCGGACTCGGTTGGGTTCGGCGCGGTTCGGCTGGGCTGGGTTCAGCTGGGCTCGGCTCGAGCCGGCGCCGTTCGGCTGGGCTGGGCGGGTTCGGCTGGGCTGTGCTGGGCTGTGCTGGGCTGAGGCGGGCTGTGCTCTGCCGGGCTGGGCTCAGTTCACCTCGGCTGGGCTGTGCTGGGCTCGGCTCGGTTCGGCCCGGCCCGGCCCGGCGGGCGCGGCGAGCGCTGCGTGTTGACAGCCGGGCCCGGGGGCGGGGCCAGCGCGGCCGCAGCCAATGGCCGGGGGGGGCCCGGGGACCCCCCGCCCCGCCCGGCCCGGGGGCGCCAGCGGGGCCCTCGGCCACGCCCACCGATCGGTCACGGCCACGCCCACCGATCACCGCGCCCCCCCCTCGCCCCGGGGACACCCCGGACCCCCCTTCTACCGCGACACAAAGGGACACCAGGACCCCAGGACATGGGGACATGGCGACACGGGGGCACTGGGTCACCAGGACACCAGGACACCGGGACATGGGGACACCAAGACACAGGGACTCCGGGGTACAGGGACAGTGAGACACTGGAACACCAGGAGACAGGGACATGGGGTCAGTGGGGCAGCAGCAGAGCCTTCTGACACAGCCCCAGCCCCGTCCTGTCAGGAGTTTCCCAGGCCCAATCCTGCCATCCTGGCCCAGCCCAGTCCCATTCCGAGTACCAGTCCCAGTCCTTATCCCAGTCCCAATCCTGATCTAATCTTAATCTCAATTCAATCCTAATTCTAGTTCCAGTCCAACCTAGTCCTGGTCCTACTCCCAGTCCTGTCCAGTCCAAATCCCAGTCCCAGTCTCCACCTAGTCTCTATCCAGTCCAGTTCTGGTCCCAGTCCCAACCCTAGTCTAGTCCTGCCCGTTTAGTCCAAAATCCAGTTCCATTTCCAGTCCAGTCCAGTCCAAGTCCCAGTCTCAGCTCCGGTTCTGGTCCTACTCCTAGTCCACTCCCAGACCAGTCCAGTCCCTTCCTACTCAATTCTATTCCAGTCCAAGTCCAAATCCAGTCCAGTCCTGGTCCCAGACTCAATTAAAGATCAGTCCCAGTTCCATTGCTGTCACAGTCCAGCCTAATCCCAGTCATGGTGCTGGTCCTAGTGCTGTTCCCAGTCCCAGTCCAATCTCACTGCAGTCCAGTCCAGTCCTAGTCCCATTCCAGTCCTAATCTCAGTCCTGGTCCAAGTCCCTGTGCCAGTTCAGTCCAGTCTCAGGATCAATCATAATCCTGGTCGGGGTGCCGGTCCCAGTTCCAGTTCAGTTCCAGTCCCAATCCCAGTTCCAGTCCAGTCCAGTCCAGTCTCAGTCCTAATCCCACTCCTGTCCCAATCCCAGTTCCAGACCCAATCCCATTCCCATTGCAGTCCTAGTTCAAATCCCACTCCCAGTCCCATTTCAGTCTTACACAGTTAATTCCTGGTTCCAGTCTAGTCCTGGCACCGGTCCGGTCCCGGTCCCGTGTCATCCGAATTCAGTCCCAGTCCCAGTGCCCTCCCAGTCCCGCCCCCCCGGGCTCTGTCCCAGGTGCTGAAGCTGTCCCCGCCCCGGCTCGGCTTCGCCGCTGGGCCGCGACCGCGGGGACCGACCGGACTCGAATGGACCCACAGGACTCGAATGGACCGACCGAACCCGAATGGACCGACCGAACCAGCTGGGCCGACCGGACTGACTGGACCGACAGGACCGACCGGCCCCAACCGACTTTGAATGGACCAGAACAGACCCACTGGACCCAAACGGACCTGAATGGACCTGAATGGACCGACCGGACCCAAACGGACCCACCAGATCCGAATGGACCGAGCGGACTCACCAGACCCGAGAGGACTTGAGTGGACCGACCGGACCAATGGGAGCTCAGCCGAGCCGGGCGGGGGGGCTGTGGGGCGCAGGGGGGCTGTAGGGCAGGGGGACACTGTGCGCTGCAGGGACGACTGTGGAGTACAGGGGAGGGCTGGGAAGGGGGGTCTGTGGGGCAGGACAAGCTCTGACGCCCCCAGCTCCCCCCTATGCCATGGCCGAGTCCCCGCCCCTGCGGCAGGACAGCCAATCGGATGGGCGCTCTGCCGTGACAGACAGGCCTGCCCCGCCCCCCGGGGGTGGGCAGGGAACACACCGGGGCCGGGGGGGCAACCCGGGACCCTCCCCGGCGGGATGATGGAACCCCACTCCCCGTTCGGGGCCGGGGCCGCCCCCTGCGTGCCCCCCCCGGGGGTCCCTGGGACGTTCTTCCCGTGGTTGTGGCCCCCCCGCCGTGCGGCGGCACCCGCCCTGCGCCCCCGCTCTCCCCAGCCCCGCAGGAAGGACCCGCCTCTCCGGCACCGGGCGCGGTTTCCCGTCGCTGCGGGAGCTGCGGGCTGAGCCCCCCGCGAACCTCCGCCGGGACCCCCCCGCCGGGACCCGGGTGATCCCGCACCCCTCCGCACCCGAACAGCATTCCTGCCCCGGGGTCCCCGCACTCGCGACCCCCGAGACCCCCGCCCCACTGCGGAGTCACCGTGCGACTCCCCCAGCCGACAACTGGGGTGACGCCCCCCCACCCCGCGCTGCTTCTCAGAGTGCCCCCCCCGGGAGGGTCAGGGGGTGCACTCCCCCTTTGTAGGGTGTCCCCACTCCCAGGGATGCCTATCCGGGGGTCCCCGGGAGCGACCGGCACGTCAATGGCCGGAACTGGGTGGAAGCGGCGGGAAATGGGGGGGTCCCGCCGGACATCCGCCCCACGGATGGCCCGGGAGGGCCCCGGACCCCCCCGGAGCACCCAACTGCCCGGCACAGAGCACTGGGGGGGCACAGTTTCCTGTGGCTGGGATGGGGGTCCCTACCACCACCACGGCCCCGCAAGTGCTGTGTGTGTCCCCACGGGTGCCATGTCCCCTCCACTGCCATGTCGTCCTATGGGTGCGGTGTCCTCTCTCTGGGGGGCGTTACTGTGACCCCAAGGTGCCAGTCACCACCCTCCGCCCCCATGTGTGTCCCCAAGTGCCCTCTATTTCCCCAGTGCCATGTCCCCGTGAGCTCCATGTGTGTGCCCCATGTGTGCCCCAGTGCCGTGTCCCCCCCAGCGCTGTGTCCCTCCTGGGTGCAATGTGTGACCCCCAAGCTGCCGTTTACCCTCCACAAGTGCCACGTGTCCGCCCCCACGTGCCATATATCCCACCTAGTGCCATGTCACCCCCAGTGCTGTGTCCCCCCAGTGCCATGCGGGTCCCCCATGTCCCCCCCAGTGCCATGTCCCCCACTCTGGGTGCCATCGCTGCTTCCCCATGGCCATTTACCAGGGTGCCGGGGGTCAGATTGGGTCCAAAGCCCCCCGGCGGGGTCCCCAGCGTGTCCCACAGCGTGTGGTGATGGCAGGGGCAGTGGCGGTGGCTGTGGAGGTGACGAAGGTGGCAGTGGAGGTGACGGAGGTGGCAGTGACGGTGGCGGTGCCCATTGTGCGCGGGGCGGGGGCGTCGCGGCCCCGTCACCACTTCCCCGGGCCGGAGGAAGCGGGAAGCGGCCGCTCCCGGCTCAGAGGAGCCGCGATGGGGAACCTGCCGGGGGTCCTGCCCGGGGCCCCCCGCGCCTGCCCCGGCCTCGGCCTCTGCTCGCGCCCACGCGGACCTGCGCCCGAGGACCCTCCTGTCACCGCTGCCATCGCCGCTGTCACCGAGCCCCCCGGGTGGGTGTCCAGGTGGGACGGACGGGGTGGGATGGGATGAACGGACGGGGCCCCGGGGCCCCGGCACCCACCTTGCCGCTGCCCCAAACCTGGCCGGGGACCCACCTCCTGGCTCCCGGGGACATCCCCGCATGGCCGGAGCCCACCAGAGACGTGTCCCCGCCGTGGAGGTGTCCCCGAGGGGGTGGCACGCTTGGGTCACCAGGGAAGGACGCGATGCCCACCAGCAGCACAGCCCTGCTCCCACTGCCCGTGGTATCGTGCCAGTGTCCCCTGTCCCACGGCGCGGCCCCGGCAGCCCGTGGAACCCACTGGGGTGCACTGGGACGGGTTGGATTTGGAGATGGGAACGTATGGGGAGGGGGTGCATGGGGTCGGGTGGGGAAAGAGGCAGGGGGATCCCCAGGAGGTGTGGGGACCCCCAGCTCAGTGGGGACGGGGATGGGAATGGGATGGGAGGTGTGTCCCCCACGGTGGCCCAGAGCCCGCTCTGACTCATGGCCATTGTTCACACTCGCACGAGGGCCAGGAACGCCCCGCGCCTCCCCATCCTCTGACCCCCTCAACTCCTGACCCCTCCAGCTCAGCCCCGTCTCCTGTTCCCCCATCCCCTGATCCTGCTTCGGCTCAGTCCCCCCATACCCTGACACCCAAACTACGCCCCCCTCAGTTCAGCACCCCCATCTTCTGATCCACCCCAGCCCTTACCCCCCAACCCTTACCCCCTGCATCCCCACGGAGCTGAGCCCGTGGCTCAGGACACCCCTCAGCAGCAACGGGGGTCGCGGAAGTCCCCACCCCACCACCATTGCTTCCCTCCCCCGTGCCCCGGCGGTCACAGCCCCCTCGGACTGGTCCCCACACCCTGGGGAGTCCCGGTGTCGGAACCGCGAGAGCCCCCCTGTCCCCCGCTGGGCCCCCCTGTACCCGGGCAGGGCTCAGGGGTGTCCCATGTCCCCCCAGCCCGGCGCCCGCTCACCCGGCAGAACCCCCCGCTTCGCCCGCCTGAAGAACTGGGAGACGGGGAGCATCAGCTACGACACGCTCTGCGCCACCGCGGGGCAGGTGCGGGGCCGGGGGACGCGGGGGGCACGGGGAGGGGATGGGGACAGGGCTGGGGCTGGGGAGTGCCAAGATGCGAGAGCGCAGGGATGGGGGCACAGGGATGGAGGCTGGAGGGTGTGAGATGAGGTGCATGTTGGGTGGCAGATTGGAAGGGTAAAATGAGGGGACAGGGCTGGGGGGAGTGCAGGTTTGGGGGGTGCAGGGCTGGCGGGGGTTGTGACGGGATTCCAGGACAGATTTGTCCCGGGGGTGCGGTTTGGCGAGTGCCGGGATGACAGACACGGGCGAGGGGGGTGTGGATGGGGATGCTCGGACGGCGGTTCTGTCCCTGGGGTCCGGGAAGGCCCCCGAGTGACACGCTCTGTCCCCCAGGAGCTGCCCTGCTCGGGGCAGCGCTGTCTGGGGTCCCTGGTGCTGCCGCGGCCGCTGCCCACTCCGACCCCAGAGGGGACGCGACCCCCAGAGGAATTGCTGGAGCTGGCCCGGGACTTCATCACCCAGTACTACGTGTCCCTGCGGCGGTGAGCGAGGGGGGACTCCCACAGCCGGCACGGAGCACCCCCACAGCAGGCACGGGGCACCCCGCAGCCCCAGAGCACACTACTGCCTGGATCTGTCCTTCCCCAGGGCATCTCACAGCCCCAGGACACCCCATAGCCCCATCCCTGCCCCAAAGCACCCCCAAATCCCTACCCCTACCTCAAAGTACTCCCAAAGCCCTATCCCTTTACTGAGACATCCCAAAAGCACCCTGTCCCACAATATCCTCATCCCATTCCTGCCCAGAGTATTCCACATCCCCTCCTGCACCCCACAGTACCCCCATAGCTCCAGACATGCCCTGGAGTGCCCCATATCCCCACCCCTGCCCCAAAGCACCCCCATATCCCCATTCCTGCCCAAAAGCATTCCAATACCCCCATCCCTGCTCCAAAGCACTCCACACCCCTGTTCCTGCAGGGCTTCCCCAACCCCCTGGGATACCAGTGTTCAGGGCTGCTGAGATTGGGAGTCCCTCTCTCTGGGGGTGCTGAGAGGGTGTCCCTGTCTCTAGGCATGCCGAGGGCCTCCCCCACACGGGGGGTGCATATGCAGCCGCTGTGGGATGTGGCAGTCTCTGGGGTGCTGAGGGGGTCCCTGTCTCTGGGGGTGCTGGGGAGGGGTCCCTGTGTCTCTGGGGGTGCTGGGGGGCGGTTCCTGTGTCTCTGGGGGTGCTGGGGGGGGTCCCTGTCTCTGGGGGTGCTGGGGAGGGGTCCCTGTGTCTCTGGGGGTACTGGGGGGGTCCGTGTCTCTGGGGGTGCTGAGGGTCCCCCCCGCAGGGAGAACTCCCCGGCGCACACCCAGCGGCTGCGGGAGGTGGCCACGGAGATCGAGGCCTCGGGCTCGTACCGGCTGCGGGAGCCTGAGCTGGCGTTCGGTGCCAAGCAGGCCTGGCGCAACGCAGCGCGCTGCGTCGGACGCATCCAGTGGAACAAGCTCCAGGTGCGACCCCACCCCCGGGACCACACCCACCACAACCCGTGGGGACACCCACCACACACCACCCCGTTACCCTGCAGGTGTTTGACGCTCGGGACTGCGCAGGGGTGGGGGAGATGTTCAGCCTCCTCTGCTCCCACATCCAGTTCGCCACCAACCGCGGCAACATCCGGTGAGTGCCCGCCCGGCCCACCGGCCCCCGAGGCCAGAGGGGGTCTGTGACAGCCCCCCGATCCCCACAGGTCTGCCATCACCATCTTCCCACCGCGGGCTCCGGGACGGGGTGATTTCCGCATCTGGAACCCACAGCTGATCCGCTACGCAGGGTACCGGCAGCCTGACGGCTCCGTGAGGGGCGACCCAGCCAACGTGGACATCACCGAGGTGAGGGACCCCCTCTATCCCCTCTCCATCCCTCCCTTCATCTCCTCCTCCTTCCCCTCTCTGTCCCCCCCTCCAAACCCTCTCCATCCCTTCATCCTCAATCCATCCCCCCTCTACCCCCATCTCCTCATGCCCCCTCTATCCTCCCTCATCTTCCCCTCCACCTCCCCCTCCATCTGCCCCCCCAGTTCCTGTGTCTCCAGACTCCCCTGCCTGGTGACCCCCCCTGACGCTGTCCCCCCCTCAGCTCTGCATCCAGCATGGCTGGACCCCCGGAGGGGGCCGCTTCGACGTGCTGCCGCTGCTGCTGCAGGGCCCTGACGAGTCCCCCGAGCTCTTCCCGCTCCCCCCAGAGCTGGTCCTCGAGGTGCCACTCCAGCACCCCACGTGAGTGGGGCTGTGACCCCCCGGGACCCCCCTGGCCAGGGGACCCCCTGGGACACCTGTCTGGGTTGGGATCCCACAGGGTCATTCCTGGAGAGGGAATAGATGGGATGAGAGGGGATGGAGGGGGGATGGAGGTTGAGGACCCCCACTTGGGGACATGGGGCTGTTGTGGGGCTGATCCCATCCCTGACTGGGATACTGGTCTGCTGACCCCCTCCCTGGCTGGGATACTGGGATACCGCACCCTTCCTGGGCTGGGATGCTGGGATTCTGGCCCCATCTGTGACTGGTATGCTGGTCTGCTGGTCTCCTCCTTGCACGATATACTGGGACTCTGGGTTGCTGACCTCCTCCCAGGCTGGCAGTGGGATCCTGGGATGCTGATCCTCTCTCTGACTGGGATACTGGTCTGCTGACACACTCCCTGGCTGGTTACTGGGATACTGGGGTGCGAGTGGGATGGAGATTGGGGACCCATGCTGGGGCCAGCATGGGGTAGACATGGGTCTGAGAGGGTCCAGCTACAGTCCCCCTGTGCCCCCCCAGGCTGGAGTGGTTCTCAGAGCTGGGGCTGCGCTGGCACGCACTGCCAGCCGTGGCCAACCTGCTGCTGGAGATTGGGGGGCTTGAGTTCCCCGCAGCCCCGTTCAACGGCTGGTACATGGGCACCGAGATCGGCTCCCGCAACCTCTGCGACCGCCACCGCTACGACGTGCTGCCCGTGAGACCCCCGCACCTCCGGGACCCCCGGGACCCCACCAGAACCTCCCCAGCACCCCCTGGGATAGCATTGGGACCCCCAGTGCGATCCCGAGACACAGGACCTGACTGGGAACCCCTGGCATAGCCTGGGACTCACTGGAACTGCCCCTGGCACTCCCCAGCACCCAACTGGGACCCTTCTCGGGACCCCCTGGGACTCCCCAAGGACTCCACTGGGAACCTATTGGGAACCTTTGGGACCCCACACTGGGATCCCCCAGGACCCCCCAGGATCTCCTCTGGGACCTCCACCAGAACCCCATTTGGACCCTCGGCCCAAGCTCCCATGGGGGTCCCTATGGGACCCCACAATGACTCCACCAGGACCTCCTGGCTGACCCCCCCAGGCTGAGCCTTCCATCTGATGCCCCTGCTGATTCCTCCCTCGATTACCCCCACAGGAGGTGGCCCAGCGCATGGGGCTGGACACAGGGACCAGCTCGTCCCTCTGGAAGGACCGGGCAGCTGTGGAGGTGAACGTGGCCGTGCTGCACAGCTTCCAGGTGGGACCCCTGCCAGGACCGCCCCAGTGCTGGGAGCCCCCAGTGCCAGGGCAGTTCCCAGAGCCAGAACCGCCTTGTCAGGACCCTGCCCTTGGGACTCCCCCACTGCCACACCAGGGGGACCCCCACACTTCCGTGACACCCCCCACCGTGTTGTGGGGAACCCCCCATCACCATGATGCTGAGACCCCCACAACTCTGGGACCCCCACACTGTCATGCCAGGGGGACTTCCATGGTGCTGGGACCTCCATCACCATGTCACAGGGACCCCAACACCCCCAGAGCCCCCCCGCCACACTGCCATGGGGGACACCATTCCCTCCCAGAGCCCCCAGCCCCTGTCCCTGCAGGTGGCCCAGGTGCCCATTACCTCTCCCCATCTCTGCAGGTGGCCCAGGTGACCATTGCTCCTCCTGTCCCCACAGGTGGCCCAGGTGACCATTGTGGACCACCACGCGGCCACCGAGTCATTCGTGAAGCACCTGGCAGCGGAGGGGCAGGCGCGGGGGGGGTGTCCTGCGGACTGGGCCTGGATCGTGCCCCCCCTCTCAGGCAGCCTCACCCCTGTCTTCCACCAGGAGATGGTCAACTACCAGCTGCGACCCACCTTCCGCTACCAGGTGGGACCCCCTCCCCACAGCCCCCTGCCCCACCTTCCGCTACCAGGTGGGACCCCCTCCCCACAGCCCCCTGCCCCACCTTCTGCTGCCAGGTGGGAGACCCTCCCAGAGCCCCCAGGACATGCTACAGAACCTCCTGAGCACCCTGTGGGACCCCCACAGCACCAGCTGAGGGTCTCACTCAGGCCCCTCAGGACTCCTCCAGCCCTCCCATGACCCCCCAAGCTCCCTCTTGCCTCCCCAGTCCCCCACACAACCCCATGACCCCCAGTTTCCCCTATGACTCCCAGCCCACTTTCCACTACCAGCTGGGTCCAGCCCCACAGCCCTCCAACCCCTCTGCCCCACAACCTCCACCCCTCTGCCCCACAACCCCCACCCCTCTGCCCCACAACCTCCACCCCTCTGCCCCACAGCCGGACGCCTGGAAGGTTTACGTGTCCAAAGGCACCACCGTCACACGGAGAAAGACCTTCAAGGAAGTGGCCAAGTAAGTGAATCCTGTGATCCCAGGGATCCCATGGGAATTCTGGGATCCCGTGTTGATCTCAGGGTGATCCTGGGTATTCCACAGTGCCGTCAAGATCTCGGCCAAGCTGATGGGACAAGTGATGGCGCGGAGGGTGAAGGCCACCATCCTCTATGCCACCGAGACTGGGAAATCCCGGACTTACGCTTGGAATCTGTGCCAGCTCTTCCGACGAGCGTTTGATCCCAAGGTTTGCAAGGAAAAGGCGGGGAATTGGGGAGTCTCCTCTCACCCAAACCCCCTCCCTGTGGCCAAAGGCAGGGGTGAGTGGAGACACCAGGTGAGGGGATCCCACCGTGGAGGGATCCCAATCCTGGAATTCCATGAAGGTGCTGTGCATGGATGAGTATGATGTGGTGGCCCTGGAGCACGAGACCCTGGTCCTGGTGGTCACCAGCACGTTTGGGAACGGGGACCCTCCAGAATGTGCCGAGGTTGGGATGAGATTGGGATAGGAATGGGATGGGGATGGAATTCGGATGGGAAACACGTTGGGATGGGGTCTGGATTTGGGAGTGACGTTCCGTCCCCGCCAGAGCTTCTCCAAGGCACTAATGGAGATGACATCGCCATACACCGGCACCTCCCAGGCAGAGCCGCCCATGTGAGCACCCGGGGGGCTTGGGGGTCCCTGCTGGGACCAGGGGCTGGGGTAGGACCGCCCCGACCCCTTCTCACCCCCCTGACTCCCCTGACCCCTCCAGGAGCTACAAGCTGCGGTTCAACAGTGTTTCCCAGTCCGACCAGCTCGTGGCCTCCTGGAAGAAGAAGCGGAGGCAGCTGAGCAACACAGACAGTGCTGGAACCCTGGGAGCCCTGCGGTACCGAGGGCACAGGGCTGGCATGCTGGGAGCCCTGCAGTACTGGGGCCATGGGGATGGGCACTGGGATGGGCATGGGATCAGCACAGCCACAGATATGAGGACGGGCACTGGGATGGGGATAGGCATCTCACCCCCCCCGTGTGAAACCGCATTCCCTGAGCATCCCACCCCTCCTTGGGTGCCCCTACCCCCACCATCCCTGCGTGCTGAGCATTACCTGCTCCCACACCCTCACATGTCCACTCTATCCCTGAATACCCCTTGTTCCTGGGTACCCCCCATCCCTGGGCACCTCACATCCCTGGGTGCCCCCTGTCCACATCCCTTGATGTCCCCTGTCCCCATCCCTTGGCACCCCACCATCCCTGGGTCCTCCCAACATCCCTGGGCACCCCACACCCCCACCCTAGGGTGCCCAAACCCTCGCTCTGAGGAGCCTGACCCCCCTCCCTCCCCCAGGTTCGCGGTGTTCGGGCTGGGGTCCCGGGCATACCCGCACTTCTGCGCCTTCGCACGGGCGGTGGACACGCGGCTGGAGGAGCTGGGGGGGGAGCGGGTGCTGCCCCTGGGCGAGGGCGACGAGCTGTGTGCCCAGGAGGAGTCATTCCGCACGTGGGCACGTCAGGTGTTCCAGGTACGGGGCTCAGGAGCTGGGGGGGCCGGGAGGAGTCATTCCACACCTGGGAACACCTGGTGTTCCAGGTATGGGGGTTTGGGGGAGGTACCCACCAGCCCCCCTCCCTTGATGCCCACCGTGTCCCCCCCGTGCCCCCAGGCTGCCTGTGAGACCTTCTGCGTGGGGGATGGGATGGGGGCGGGCGAGGAGCTGTTCGCCCCCCCCCAGGGCTGGAAGCGGCAGAGGCACCGGCTGGTGCCGCAGCCCCAGGCCACCGAGATCCTGGCTGGTATTGACCCCCCAGCACCCCCTGGCACCCTCAGGACCCTCTAACCCTCTGCATCACCCTCCACCTGCCATCTGCATCCGCCTCATGGCCCCCCCGGGACACCCCACAGCAACAGCACCCTCCAAGCACCCTGTGGGACCCCCTCACATCCCACAGCTCTGGGGGGTCACCCCACAGCCACCCTCCAGGGACTCCTTCAGCCCCTTCGTGACCTCCTCAGGATCCCTTGGCACCCCCTCAGCCCTTCTGTCACCCCACAACTCCTCAGCCCCCCGTGTCCCCCCATGACCCTGCAGTTCCCCCAAGTCCCTCCAAACCCCTGTTCTTCCCCAGCTCTCTGTGACTATCCAGTCCTCCTATGACCCCTCAGCCCCCACGTCCCCCAGCCCCATATGTGTCTCCCTGTGTTTCCTTGTATCACCATGTGCCCCCATGACCAACCAGTTCCCCCATGAACACCAGCCCGCTGTGTGCCCCCAGCTCTCTGTGTCCCTCCCACGCATCCCCAGCCCTCCCGTGATCCCCCCACTGTGCCCCCCAGGACTGTCCCACCTGCACAAGCGCCGAGTGTTCCCCTGCTCGGTGCTGTCTGTGGAGAACCTGCAGAGTGAAGAGTCCAGGTGAGACCCCCCAAGACAGGGACCCCCATCTCGGCCCCCCCATTCCTGGGACCCCCTACCCTGGGACTCCCCCAGTCCCAGATGCTCATTCCAGGACCCTCGTTACTGGGAACCTCCATCCCTGGACCCCCATCCTCCTCCCCCCCGCCAAAACCCTGGGCCCCCATTCTCAGGGTCTCCATCCCTGGGACTCCCCAATCCCGGAGCCCCCCCAACCCTGGGACCCCCCATGTCCAGAACCCCCCGCACTCCAGAGGCCCCCATCTCTGGGACTTTCACCCCATGTGTTCCACCCCTGCCACGCTGACCCCTCCGTGCCCCCCAGCCGGCAGACGCTGCTGGTGCGGGTGGGCTGCGAGGGGCAGGAGGGGCTGCGGCACCTGCCCGGGGACCACCTGGGCGTGTTCCCCGCCAACCGCGAGGAGCTGGTGCGGGGAGTCCTGGAGCGCGTGGAGGACCCGCCGCCCCCCGAGCAGCCCTTGGGGCTGGAGAGCCGCGACGGGGACCCCGCAGGTACGGGAATGAGGACACAGAGGGGATGGGGGGAACCCCGCCGGTACGAGGGGGCACACAGGGGGACAGGAGGATCCCCGCTGGTCCGGAGAGGGTGACACAGGAGGGGTGGGAGGGACCCCGGTGGTATGGAACGGGACGGGGCGGGGGGGGACCCCCATTAGGGACCGAGATGGGGGGACAAGGGGGACACACCAGTACGGGCAGGGGCTGAAGCTTGGGAAGGAGCTGGGAAAGGGGAAAAGGTCGGGGAAGGAGACGAGGAAGAGGAAGGGTATGGGGAAGGGGTTGGGAAAGAGGAAAGGAGAAAGAGTTGGGGAAGGGGCTGGGGAAGGGAATGGGAATGGGGCTGAGGAAGGGGGAAAAGAAGGGGCTAGGGAAGTGGGGAAGGGACAGGACAGTACTGAGCACCCCAATGCCCCGCCCCCCACAGGCGGGTCCCCTCCCGGACCACGCTGGGTGCTGCAGCCGCGGCTGCCGCCCTGCACCCTGGCCCAGGCTCTCACCTTCTACCTGGACGTGGCGACCCCCCCGACCCCGCAGTTCCTGCAGCTCCTGAGCTCGCTGGCGCGGGACCCCGCGGAGCGGGAACGGCTCCAGAGCCTGGCGCAGGTGAGGGGCGTCACCCCCGGGGACAGAGGCTGGAGGGGCAGGAGGCTGGAATGCTGGCCCTGTCCATGGCCGGATACTGGGATCCCCAGCTGGGATACTGGGGTGCCACCCTGCCAGGGTGACTGCTGGTCCCTTTGCCTGGCTGCTGGGTGAGTGTCCTAGACAGATGCCAGGTGCTGGGTGCCCGCTGTCCCAACCGTCTGCCAGGTGTGGGGTCCCAGCGGTGTGCCGCGTCCCCATGTCCCGACCGTGTGCCCGCAGGACGCGCGGCTGTACGAGGAGTGGAAATGGTTCCGGTGCCCGACGTTGCCGGAGGTGCTGGCCGAGTTCCCGTCCGTCGCTCTGCCGGCCGCGCTGCTGCTCTCCCAGCTCCCGCTGCTCCAGCCCCGCTACTACTCCATCAGCTCCGCGCCCGGCGCCCACCCGGGCGAGATCCACCTCACCGTGGCCGTCGTCACCTACCACAGCGAGAGTGAGCGGGGACAGGGACGGGCACGGGGCGGGGGGGCTTCCAGGGCATCTCCAGGGTCCTCAGGGCACCTCCAGGGCATCTTCAGAGTACCCCAAGGTCTCCAGAGCATCTCCACAGTCCCCAGGACATCCCCAGGGTACCTCCAGGGCCTCAGGGCCTGGAGGTTGTACCATCTTCAGGGCCCCTCCCGGGTACCCAAAGCATCTCCAGTGTCCGTAGAGCATCCCCTGCCTGGGGAGGGGAGTGTCCCCAGCCCCTGCGGGGGAGCTCTCTGGGGGGCTGCCTTTTAGGGTGCCGCCTGCCGCAGCCCCCACAGACCCTCCCGGTCCCCACAGACGGGCAGGGCCCTCTCCACTACGGCGTCTGCTCCACGTGGCTGGCGCGGCTGCAGCCGGGGGACACGGTGCCCGCCTTCATCCGGGGGTAAGGGACTGTCCCCCTTGTCCGCCTGCCTGCCCCCCATCCTGCTCCCTGCCTGCTCTCCCTGTCCGCTCCCTGTCGCCTTCTGCTCCCCCGCCTGTCCCTTCACTGTCCCCTCCCACATGTCACTGCCGGCCCCCGCTCCGCCCCCCCGACTACATCTCCCGGCATCCCCGAGCAGGGGCTGGGCCCGGGTCCCCCCACGGTGACACCCTCACCCCTGCAGGGCCCCCTCGTTCCGGCTGCCGCCCGCTCCCGACACCCCCTGTATCCTCGTGGGCCCCGGCACCGGCGTCGCGCCCTTCCGGAGCTTCTGGCAGCACCGGCTGCACCTCCTGCACACCGAGGGTGGGGACAGCGATGGGGCTGGGTGACGGGGGGGACAGGGGGAACGGGAGGACACAGGGACATGGTGGGGGGAGAGGTGGATGGGGGACTTAGGGAGGGGGTACATGGAGATAGGGACAGTGAGGGCATAGGGGACAGGGGAGATGGAGATGGGGGACACGGGGATGGGGGGACACGGGAACACAAGGTCATGGTGGCACTGGGATGCGGGACAAAGGGGCATAGGGACACTGAGAATGGTGTTGGGGATGTGGGGACATGGGGAAGGGGATGAAGGCCTGGGATATGGGGATGGGGGGATGTGGGGATGCAGGGACATGGGGGGAGCAGGGCTGCAGGGTATGGGGACACGAGGACACAGTGTGCAGGGACCCAGAGACACTGTCCCCGCAGGTGTCTCCCTGGGCCCCATGGTGCTGGTGTTTGGGTGCCGCTCGTCCGCCCTGGACCACATCTACCGCGAGGAGATGGAGCAGGCGCGGGAGCAGGGGGCCCTCAGCCAGGTGCTCACAGCCTTCTCCCGTCAGCCGGGCACCCCCAAGGTGCGACGGGGACAGGAATGGCATGGGGACAGGATGGGGACAGACTGGACTAAGGATGGAGCTGGGGAGGGGGTGCAATGGGGACAGAAATGGAAGGGATCCATGGTCAGGCACTCACAGCTTTCTCCTGCCAGTCTAGAACCCCCAAAGTGTGACAGGACAGGGATGGGATGGGGACAGGGATGGGATAAGGACAGGATGGAGGGGCCCCTCAGCCAAGGTGCTCATGGCCTTCTGCCACCAGCCTGGGACCTCCAAGGTGGGATGGGGACAAGGACAGGATGGGGACAGGGATGGAGCTGGGGAGGGGGCTGTGATGGGGCCAAGGACAGGGATGAGATGGGGACAGAAATGGAGGGAACAGGGATCAGTGGGTGACACAAAGCCGGGGATGGAAGAGAGAAGCCAAGGACCCATACGGGGACAGGGACAGGATGGGGACACAAAGGGATGAAGGGAGGGGTGCTGGGGACACAGATAAGGACAGAGACAGCACACAAAATGTCAGGATGGCGATGGGGACCTGGGATCAGGTTGGGTGGTGCCAGGTGCCATCGCCCCTGCGGTGTCCCCAGACGTACGTGCAGGATGTGCTGCGGGCACAGCTGGCAGCTGAGGTGCACCAGGTGCTGTGCCAGCGCGGGGGTCACATGTACGTGTGCGGGGACGTCACCATGGCCACCGAGGTGCTGCAGACCGTGCAGCACATCCTCGCCCAGGAAGGAGACATGACGCTGGGGCAGGCGGGGGACGTCATCAGTGAGCTGAGGGTAAGGGCTGGGACATGGCGGGGGACACCATGGGGACACCGCAGGGGACCCTGGCCCCACCCTGACCCCCATCCCACAGGACAAGAACCACTACCACGAGGACATCTTCGGGCTGACGTTCCGCACGCAGGAGGTGGCCCTGCGCATCCGCAGCCAGTCCTTCTCCCTGCAGGAGCGGCGCCCGCCGGGCCCAGCGCCCTGAGCGTGGGGACACGGGGGGCCCTGTGGCTGTGCCCCCTGTCCTGCCACTCCCCAGTAAAGGTTTTAGTTTTGATACCTCCGGCCTGGCTCTTCAGCTCCTGCAGTGCCACTGGGGAGGGGATGGGTTCTGTGGCACCTCTGAGGTCACCTGGCCACACACGGGACATGAGGGGTGGGAACCAGGGGGTTGAGGGGACACATCCACACTCTGGCCACGAGGAGTGGGGGGACATGGCCAAGGTCCCACAGCTCCAAGGGGTGAGCAATGGTGGGAGGGGGGACGTGGCCACGGCCCTGTGGCTCACACCTGTGCAGCTGCAGGTGAGTGGCCCCACCCCAGCAGCACTCTTACCACCTGCCCGTGCACCCCAGTGTCACCCCCAAACTGCCACAGCCCCATCCATGGCATCATCCTTCTAGCTCCACCCAGCCCACCCCCCCAAGCAGACAGGGGGCACAGCCCCTCTGTAAACCTTTATTTCAGCTGGTGCCCAGGGCACCATGGGAGGCACCAGCCCTGTGCACCCCGGTAAACACAGCACATGGGGGGGCCCCTGGCAGCACCCCCAGCCCCACACCACAGCATGTAGACCAGGGACACCCCAAGTGGGGGGCTCCCACAGGCAAGGCCCCCCCAGCAGCACAGTGGGCACAGCAAGCTCCCTACTGCAGCCACCCCGTGCCCACAGCAGCTCCCCTGGCACCTCTGTGGGGTCTTGGCACAACCAGGGCTCTGTGGAGGGAATGGGGCATCAGTGGGGACCCCAGAGTGGGGACCCTGGCACATGTGGCAGCCAGACCCTGGTGAACCCCAGCTCTGGGAGTCTCTCTGTCCCCAGCCCAGGGAGTCCCCATGTCCCACCTCCAGGAGTTTTCCATGTCCCAGTCCTGAGAGTCCCCATGTCCCCAGCCCTGGGGGTCACCGTGTCCCACCCCAGGGTCTCCCTGTCCCCAGCCCTGGGGGTTCCTGGGCCCCGTGCTCCCACCCACCAGAGCTGGGTCCGGCTATGTCATCGTAATCGTCTCTTCTTCCTCCTCCTCCTCCTCCTCCTCCTCTTCGGCCCACCCGCCCAGCGGCATCTCCCGCAGCTGCGAGGCCCGGGAAGCTGAGCCTGGGGGGCACAGGGCAGGTCAGAATCCCTGGGACCGCCCCGTGGCCTTGGCTCAGGGCTGAGCCCTGTGGGTGGAGGGTTGAGCGATGTCCCCCGGCCCCATAAAACCCCCTCGTGGCCGGTGCTCACCTGTGGTCACGAAGAGGGGTTTGGGTGCCCCCGTGGTCACCCACCCCGCTGCAGGCTGGGGGCCAGAGCCCTGTGGCTGCTGCTGCTGCTGGTGGAGCTGGGGAGGCAGGAAGAAGGGTCAGAGCCCCCCAGCACAGCAGAGACCCCCATATTAGTGCTCAGAGCCCCACAGAGACAGCACACCAACACGGTGGGCAGAGTCCCCCAGAGGCAGCCAGAGCCCCCCACAACAGCACTGCTCCCCCATATTGGTGGTCAGAGTCCCCCCAGAATTGATGTTCCGAGCCCCCCCACCATAGCAGAGCCCCCCCACCGCCATATTGGCACTCAGGGCCCCCCTATGACAAGCTGCCTCCCCATGGGGCAGTAGGAAAGGGGTCCCCCCCCATGACACCCCTGGCCACTGAAGGGGTGGGTGGGAGAAGTGGGACACGTGTGGCACTGGCCACGGGGCCTCATTCCCAGTGCCCTATCTGGCAGTGGCTGTGTGAGGGGGCAGCCTGGAACAGGGTTGGGGACAAGAAGTGGAGGTCAGAGACAAGGGGTGAAGGACAAGGGATGTGGGACAGGTGCCAGGGCCAGGCAGGACCCCTCGGGAATGAGGGCAGAGCAGCTGGACAGTGACACTCTGGGGGGTAGGGGGACCCCGGAGGACCCCAGGGGATATACCTGGTGCAGGTAGATGGCATGGAGGCTCATCTCGGCCGAGGCCACCTCAGCCAGCAGTGCCGAGCGACTCAGGCTGCGCAGCCGCGACTCGCTCAGCGCTGGCCTGGGGGGACCACATGGGGAGGGCGACGTGATACCCCCACCACGACACCCCCTCTTCACCGTGACACCCCTGAGCCATTGTGACAGCCCCCTCTCCCCCACGACGCTCCGTCCCTGCCTCGACAGGTGTGCCCCACCACAACACTCCTCCCCGCCATCCCCTTCCCGCTGTGACACTTCCTCCCCAGCGTGACACCCACGAGTCACTGTGACACCACTCCCTGCTGTGAAAGCCCCTCCACGATACCCCCTCCCCGCCATGACACCCCTGAGCCGTGACACCCATCCCTGCCATGACACCCTCCTGACATCCCTAAGCCACCACCACAGCCCTTTCGGCCACGACCCCCTGTCCCCACCACAACACACCCTCCCTGCCGTGACACCCCCTTCCTGATGCCCGCTCCCCCTGTGATGCCCCCTCTTCACCACAACACTCTTCCCCTCCATGGCACCCCCTCCCCACCACGACACCCCTCGCTGCTGCCATACTCCTCCCCAAAGCCCCCTCCCCACGCTCCCCCGTCCCCACCTCTCCTCGGGGCTCAGATGCTCTCTGGGGCTGTCGGGAGCTCCGCGACCCTGCCCTGGCAGGGGTGTGCCCGGGGGGGTCCCCAGAGGGGTTCGCAGGGACGCCAGCAGGCTGGCGGTGGCGCTGGCCGTGCTGCAGGGCTGCCCGAAGCGGGGGTCCCGGGCCACCAGCCCGCTGGCGATCAGGACACTGGTCACCAACCCCTCGGGCTGCAGGGACACGCATCAGGGGAGGACCCCAAAAGACCCCGCAGCCCTCCCAAACCTCCCCCACTCACCGCCAGGGCCGAGTCCTCGGACAGGAGGGACGCGGCCAGCGGCCCCTCGGCCAGCAGGGGCCGGGCGGGTGGCGCGGTGGCCGCGTCGCGGGTCACCTGCGCGTGCAGGTGGCCGAGGAAGCGGCGGGCGGGCGGCGGTGGCCGCCACCGCGGGTTGCTCAGGGCGAAGCGCATCAGCGACAGCTCCGTCTTCCCGTGCTCCGCTTGGCGCTCCGGGGGGGCCTCCGTGTGACCCCCCGACAGCCACTGCGGGGACAGAGACATGGGACACCCTGACACGGGACCCCTCACCCCAATCACCCACTACGGGGGTCCTCTGTGTGGCCCCCAGACACCCACTGCAAATACAGGGACATGGGACACCCCCACACGGGTCCCTCTGCCCCGGGACCCCCCACCCCCGTCCTACCCCGCCCCGGGTCCTCCCGAGCCCCCCCAGGGTCCCACCTGGGGGTTGCCGTGGTGCCGCACGTCCAGCTGCGCGAAGGAGCAGATGTCGCCCACCCCCGCCACCTCCACCGTGAAGTTGCGGAAGAAATCCACGATGTCGAGGGCGCGGGGGGGGAACGCGAAGATGAGGATCAGGGGGGTCACAAGGGGGCTCAGCAGCTCCTCCAGGATGAAAACCTGCGTGGGGGACAGGGGAGGCTAGGGAGGTCCCAGCGAGGGGGTCCCTGGGGTGGGAAGTACTGTGGTGGGAGGTCCAGGGTGGGGGTTCCAAGGAGTTGGTCTCGGGAGGGGAATCCTGACCCACTGGGGAGGGGTTTCTCAGGTGTAAGGGGTCTTAGGGCAGTGGGTCCCAGGGTGGGGTTACTGGAGATGGGGCATCCTCAGCTTCGGGGGGCCCCAGGTTAAGGGGTCCCAGGGTGAGGGATTCCAAGGCATGGAGGTCCTGCCACAGGGAGTCTTGGGGCATGAGTGTCCTGGCATGGGTGATTCCAGGGTGGAGGGTCCTTGGAAAGGGAGTTCCCACTCTGTGGGGTCCAGGGGGAGGGTCTCAGGGAGGAGGGTCCCGTGGCAAGGGGGGCTGCACTCACCGCCTTGTACTGGAAGAGCTGTGCCATCTCCGCGCGCGTCTCGGCACGGCCGGCGCGGCCCTGCCAGTGCTCGGGCAGGTAATGGACGTGTGCCAGGACCCGCTGCAGCAGCTGCTCGGGGCACCACACCGAGTGCTCGTCAGGGATGAAGGACCTGGTGGCAACAGGCAGGGGTCCCACCTGAGCTCCCCTGCCCACCCAGCACGGCACAGAGCCCGGCACACACACCACGATTGCCAGCCCCAGCACCCACCTGGCCACGGTGACCACCAGCCCCAGCAGCGTGATGGCTGTCAGGATGTGCTGCACCGTCAGCACGTCCTCGTCGTACACGGTGAGGACGATGAGCACGGCCAGCACAGAGCCGGCGAAGAAGCCGACGTGCTGGGCCAGCACGGCCAGCAGTGGGCTGCTGAACGAGTCCATGTACTTGGTGGCCGGCGCGTGGCCGCGGCTCAGCCGTGCCTGCAGCTCGTGGCCCAGCTCGTTGAAGTGCCGCAGGTAGTGGCGGGCGTAGAGCGACCAGCGGCGCGCGCCCAGGCTGCCCGGCGCCCGCTTCAGCCCCTCGGCGTAGCTGAAGAAGGCGAGGAGCAGGCGCCAGCCCAGTACGCAGGGGCACAGCACCAGGTTGGCCACCCCCAGCAGCACGGCTGCCCGCGCCAGTCCCCGTGCCAGCGCCTGCCGCGCCCCCGCCCGCTTCACCTGCGGCCGCAGGCTCCAGGTGTTCTGGAAGAGCGCGGTCGGGCCCCGGAACAGCAGCAGTTCCAGGTTGAACTGGAGGCCTCGAGTGAGGAAGACAACGGGGCCGAGCAGCGGGAGGTGGAAGCGCATGGGCAGCAGGGACTTGTTGACCATGGCCACGGTGTAGTTGCGGAAACGCAGGATGCGGTGGTGGATGTCGAGCTCCGTCAGCTCCCGGCGTGGCACACACAGGGGTTGGCGTCGCTGCAGCGCCAGCAGCCGGGCCTGTACTGACTGCCAGCTGTGGTTACACAGCTCATCCTGGGACAATGACACGGACATTGGTACAGCATGGCACAGTGTCTCTCAGCATCCCCTGCCAGTTGTGGTTGCACAGCTCCTCCACTGACAGTGGCAGTGATTGGCACTGGCACTCCATGGCACAGCTCAGCACAGCATAGCATCACAGCATCAGTGGCACTGCTCAGCACCGTGTGATACAGCTCAGCATGGCACAGCCCAGCACCACACAGCACCGGCGTGGTGCAGCATGACGTGGCATATCTCAGGACCATGTGTCAATGGCACGGCTCAGCCAGCACCATACAGCACAGCATGGTACGGTTCAGCATGGCACAGCTCAGTGCCACATGTCACCACGTGACACAGTCCTGACCCCAGCCCATCCCTGGCCCTCCCCAGCCCCTCCAGCCCCCACTCACAGCAGGGATGCCGAGTGCTCGGATGTAGAAGCTCCGGATCTCCCAGTAGCCCACGAGGCGCCGGAGTGCCGTGACCAGGCGGCACAGCCAGACCATGCCCGCCAGCACCAGTAGGAACAGCAGCCACCCACTGCCACGGAGCCTGTGGGGACACAGGTGTCACCAGTGCCACTAGGACCCCTATGGCCACTTGCTGCCATGGAGTGTGCAGGGACACAGGTGTCACCAGTGCCACCTGTGTGCCACCAACCCCCTCATGGTCAGCCGCTGTCAGGGAGTCTTCAGGGACACGTGTGTCACCAGTGCCCCTGGGACCGCCCCACGTCCATGCCAGCAGGCCCAGCAGCCACCTGCTGCCACGGACCCTGCTAGGGACACATGTCACCCACAGCACCGGGACCCCACTGGGTCGCACCAGTGGCACTGGGACCCCCATGTGGCCACGCCACCAAGGCCAACAGGGACAGCAGCCACCTGCTGGCAAACGTGTCACCTGCAGTACTAGGACCCCACGTGTCACCCACAGCACCGGGCCCCTGCAGAGCCCTCCCGGTATCCCTGCCCACCTGCGGGCGCACTGCGGGGCGGGCAGCACGGCGTCGGGCAGTGTCACCTTGGTGTGCTCGGGCACGTGGCTCTGGTTGAGGGGGCGGGTGGCAAACAGGACGTCATAGTCGACGCAGCACAGCAGGAACGTGCTGAAGGTGACGACGAACAGGAACTGCCTGGGGGGCAGGGGGGTTAGCGGGATCCTCGTGTCAGGCCCACGTGGCACCGTGTGGTGACAACGTGGTATCACTTACACTAGCTCGAGGACATCTGAGAGCACAACGCAGGCAAAGCCGTTCCTCTGGTGGAAATGGTAGATGTAGGGCGGGTTAAGGAACCTGTGAGGGTGTGACAGACCCCCCTGTGCCATTCCCCCATTCTTGGGGTCCTCCCATGTCTGTCCATGTTCCCCCACAGTGCCACCAAGGGCTGTGCCAGGATATTTTGGTGAAGAAACTGTCCAGATCCTTGATGTGGTGCCACGAGTCTGTGGGGGAAAACACATGGGAGTCAGGTGGAAATGGACCTCCACAGCCTGAGACCCCCAGCTTGGGAGCCACAAATCCCCACCTGGGACTGCTGCCTGAGACAAACAACCACCACCTGGGACCTACAAATCTCCTCACCCGGGACTCACAACCCCCCAACCTGGACCCCCAGACAGCCAACGCAGACCCCTGAATCCCCCGCCAGGTGGGGCCCCGGTACCTGTTGGCCCCTCGGTGACGTGCAGCAGCAGCTCCTCCTCATCCTCGCCCGGGGGTGAGTCCTCGCAGTCATCCAGCCGCTGGTATTCCCGGTATTCTGGGTACTCCGGGTCCTTCTCTTCCTGCTCTGCCATCACCTGTAGGGACACCTGTCGGCACCGGCTGCCGCGGTGGGGTGGATGTGGGGCAGGTGGGGGGGGAGGGCAGGTTTAGGGCACCGGAAATGCCACTGAGGTCCCGCAGCGTCACCCGCATGCCCTAAATTCGGGTGGCCTGAGCTGGCCCCGGCCTCAGGCAAGTGACACTACAGATGACACCGCAGGTGCCACCGGCCTGTCCCGTCCCACCGGCTGAACCAGTGCCAGGGCCTGCCATGACCCCACGGGGCTCCCGGGACAGACCCCTCCTGCCCAGCCCGAGGGACCCCAATTCACCCCTCAGCTGCTCCCTGGGCCCTGGCTGTGCTGCCCCCCCAGCCTGAGTGGGGGGAGCCCCCTCGGACGCCCGTACCCAGAGCCCCCACATCCCTCATTTCCACAGAACCCCTCGCTACAGTCCCCTGTACCCACAGACCCCCACCCCACAGACCCCCTTTCAGAGCCAGGGGGCAGCAGCCAGGAGTGGGACGAGCTCAGGGCCAGCCCACTGTCCCAGTGGCCTCTCAATGCCCTGGTGACCCCCTGCCCGGGAGAGGACGGGACCCCCCGCTGGGGCAGGGCAGGACCCCAAACCCTCGGGACAGGACCACCCCCCAGGGCAGGGGAACCCCCAGCCCCCAAGGGCAGGACAGGACTCCAAACCCTTAGAAGGGACCGTCACCCCCTGGTGACTCCATCCCCCGGCGCAGGATGGGATCCTCACCCCTGCAGCAAGACAGGACCCCCAACCCCGGAGCACGACGGGACCCCCCGACCCCCCCTCCCTTACCGCCACCTGCCGCTGTTCCCGCAGCCCCGCGTGTCACCTGCGTCCCCCGCGGTGGCCGCAGCCGGTGTCCGGCCGGGCCGGTGGCCGCAGGTGACACCGTTCGGCCCCTCCTGTCCGGGGTGACTCACGGCGCGGGACCGCGGCCGCGGGGCTGCTGCGGCAGGAGGAACGCGACCCCCACTTGTGCAACACCCCCCTGGGGACAGCGGCCGCGTCCCCCGGGATCGGGTGTCCCGGCAGGTGACACCGGCACGGCCCGTCCCACCCCCAACGTGCCCCGCACCGGACGGCCAAAAATACCCGCGGGGCCCGAAAATAGCCCAAGAGTGTAAACAGCGGGGGGGCCGGGGGGACCCCCGGGCCGGGGCCGGGCAGCCGGGACCCCTCCGGGGTCAGGGGACAGAGCGCAGGGGACACGGTACCCGGGGGACACGGTGGCCCCAGGCAATGGCCCCGGTGACCCTGCCAGCACGCAGCTGTGTCCCCGCAGCGGCACCTTGTCACATGGGGACCCTTGCGACCCCGCGTGGGGACACAGCAGGGTCACAGCCCCACGGCGACATCCCAGTGGTGACACGCGACCCAAAGTTGACACACGGCTGCCCCGCGGAGACAGGGGCACGGCACGTCGGTGACTCCCGGGAGTGACCCGGACCCGCCGGGGTCGCACGTAGGGACAGGGGCAACGCCACGACTGCCGGCGGAGACACCTGCCCCGGTGTCCCCGTGTCCCCCGCCGTGGGGGTCCCGGGACGGCGGCCGGGCTGGGGGACCCCGGGGAGGAGGGGGGTGTCCCCGCACGGGGTACAGCGGGGCTCTGCCACCCATCTCCTGTCCCCACCGTCCCCGTCCAGGTGTCCGCGCCCCCCTCACCTGGCCGCTCGGTGCTGGGTCGGTCCCCGCTGTGCCCGCCGCTGTCCCCGCCGGTGCCGGGCGTTCACGGGGCCCCGCGCCCGCCCCGGGTCCCGCCGCCGGCCATGGCCGCACCGGCAGCGGCCCCGGGGGGCAGCGGAGGGTCCCGGTGAGGGGTCCGAGCTCCAGTGGGGGGTTCCCGGTGCGGGTCTGGGGAGTCCGGAGGAGGCCGCGAGGAGGGTGGGAGTGCAGGGACCAGGAGCTGGAGAGGGTGAGGTGAGGAGCCCGGGAAAGGGCCCGAGGGGTCGGGGAAGGGCCGGTGCGGATGGGGCCGGCGCAGGGACCGGGCCGCGGTGTTTGGAGCTCCGCCCGACTGGGGCCGCCCGCCCCCGGTCCCTCCCCGTGCCGCCCCCGGGACCGCCCCCCTCCCGGTGCCGCCCCTTCGTCCGGTCCCTCCCCGGTCCCTTCCCGTGCCGCCTCCGGTGCCGCCCCTTCGCCCGGTCACTCCTCAGTCACTCCCTGGTACCTCCCGGTGCCGCCCCCGGTGCCGCCCCTTCGCCCGGTCACTCCCCGGTCCCTCCCCGGTGCCTCCCGGTGCCGCCCCCGCCCGGTGCCGCCATGCCGCTGCCGCTGTTGCTGCTGCGGGCGGCGGGCGCTTGGACCCGGATCCGACCGACCTCCACCCCGGGCCGAAGGTACGGCGCGGAACGGGGGGTCCCGCGGGGGTCCCAGACTTCCGATTCCCTTCAGTGGGAGGGGAAGGAACCCCAATTCGTGGTGAACAGAGTCCGGACTTTGGGGTCCCGGGGGAGCAGGGGGGCTGTGGAGGGATCGGGGCTCCCAGGGAGTTCAGGGGTGCGTGGACATCCCGGGGCAGCGGTTGGGGGGGCGGATCGGGGAGGGCACGATACAGGGACAGGTGCTGGGGAGCCCCAGAGGGATCCTGGACTCTTTGCAGTGGGGGGAGCTCAGACTGCAGCCCCGGGGTGTCCCGGGATCTCAGACTCACAGGTCCCTTGGGTGGTGGGGGACCCCAACTCTTGGTGTGGGGATGGTGGGAGGAGCGGGGACTCAGGGATCATGGTGGGTCCCTGAGGATCCCCGAGGGTCCCAGTGGGCATCTGGACTCCTGGCTCTCTTGAGGGGTGAACCCCAACTCTTGGTGGGGTATGGTGAGCCTGAACCCTGGGGTTGTGAAGGGTCCCAGCGGGGTCCTGAACTCCTGAGTCCCTTTGTGGTGGGAACTGGGGCTCTGGGGTACCGGGTGGTCTGTGGTAGTCCATGGAGGCTGGGGGGGGTGGTCGGGGCTCCCAGGGCCCCAGAAGCAGGAACAGGGGGAGCAGCAGGAGCAGGGTTGGGGTCTCCCTGCACCAGGCGGCCCCAGGCAGTGGGGGGTGTTTACCCTGGCAGGGGTCTCCAGGCTCCCCCCATTGGGACACTCTATGCTCACTCCTCTCCCCAGTTTCAGGTATGGGGGGGGCCGCCTGGGTCTGGCCAGGCCCCCCCGGCTGCCCCCCGGCTGTCCCCGCGCCCCCACCCCTGGCCTCCCGGTGCCTGCTCCTGGCTGGCTCAGCCACGGGCTCTGTGGTGCTGGGGCTGCTGGGCACGGTCGCACGCTGCCAGGAAGCCACTGTCCCTGCTGGCCCCACGGTCCCTCCTGGTGTCCCTGAGCCCGCGGAGCCTCCCCTGGAGCCTCCCTTCGACTGGCAGCTGTTCTGGACCTTCCTGCGCCCGCAGCTCCTGGCGCTCTCTGCCGCTGTCGTGGTGAGCAGGGGCAGGCGGGTGGCCACGGTCCCCTCATCCCCACTGTCCCCTTGTCACAGCTGTGCTGGGGGATGGCACATGCTGTCCTGGTGCCACAGCACAATGGCCAGGGGCACGTCCCAGTGCTGGGGCACGATGGCCACTGTCCCGTTGCCACGGTGTGACACCTGCAGTCCTGGTGTCACAGCATGACAGTCACTGTCCCACTGCCACAGTGTGATGGCCACGGTCCTTGTGTAGTGGCATTGCACCTGCTGTCCCCATGCCACGATGTGACAGCCACCGTCCTGGTGCCGTGGTGTGACGGCCACTGTCCCAGTGCCATGGCCTGAACCTGCCGTCCCTGTCCGTGTCCCCGCAGCTGGCGCTGGGCGCGGCCCTGCTCAACGTGCGCATCCCGGTGCTGCTGGGGCAGCTGGTGAACGTGGTGGCCCGGTGTGCCCACGGACACGTCCCCACGTACCTGCGGGAGGTACGGCGCCCGGCCCTGCGCCTCCTCGCCGTCTACTGCCTGCAGGTGAGTGGTGACCTCCCTGAAGGGCAGGTGCTGGGGGGCCCCAGGGGTGCCTCCACCCCTCCTGACTCCCCCTCCCACAGGGGCTGATGACCTTCGGGTACATCGCGCTGCTGGCGCGTGTCGGTGAGCGGGTGGCCGGCAACATGCGCAAGGCGCTCTTCACCACCCTGCTCAGGTAACCCGGGGGGACGGGGGCAAGGGGGGAGCAGGGGGAGCAGGGACCCCCACCCACCGCTCCCCTGGCAGGCAGGACGTGGCCTTCTTCGACGCCACGCGCACAGGGCAGTTGGTGACGCGGCTGACGGCCGACATCCAGGAGTTCAAGTCCTCCTTCAAGCTGGCCATCTCCCAGGTGAGGTCAGGCCTGTCCTGGGTGAGCCCGGCGGCCCCCTGGCCCCCAGCCCCCCCACCTACCGCACTCCCCACCCCAGGGCCTGCGCAGTGGCACCCAGACCGCTGGCTGCTTCGTGTCGCTGTACCTGCTCTCGCCCAAGCTCACAGGACTCTTGATTGTGGCGCTGCCGGTGCTGGTGGGCGCTGGGGCCTTCATCGGCGCCTTCCTCCGCAGCCTCTCCCGCCAGGCACAGGAGCAGGTAACCATCACGTGCCCCCAAAGCCCAGCCCTGCCACCCCCAGGGTCCACAGCTGGGGGTGTCCCCACTGTCCCCCCTCTCCCCACAGGTTGCCAAGGCCACCGTGGTGGCAGACGAGGCGCTGGGGAACGTGAGGACTGTACGCGCCTTCGCCATGGAGAAGCAGCAAGCAAGGTAAGGGAAAGGGTGGAGGGCTTGGGGGCTGCAAGGGGCAAGGGGCGGCAGTGGGGACCCCAGCCTGTCCCTGTCCCAGGCTGTTCTGTGCCGAGGTGGACCGCTCTGGCCAGCTGAGCGAGCGGCTGGGGCTCGGCATCGCCGCCTTCCAGGGGCTCTCCAACCTGGCACTCAATGGTGAGTGGGGGCCGTGGGATGGGACCTGGGGGCTGTGGGTCAGGACCCCTTCCAAACACCACCTCTGTCCCCCACCCCACAGGCATTGTACTGGGAACCATCTTTGTCGGCGGCTCCCTGATGGCAGGGGACGAGCTCTCGCCAGGTGACCTCATGTCTTTCCTGGTGGCCTCGCAGACAGTGCAAAGGTCAGGGCAGGGCCCGGTGTTGCCCCGAGTACCCCCAGGGCCCCCCATTCCCCACAGCCTGCCCTGGCACAGCCCTGAGTGCAGCCTCTCCCCTTGTGCACCCCAGGTCCTTGGCCAACATCTCCATCCTGATGGGGCAGGTAGGTGGGGCAGGGGCTTCTGGCACCCCCAGGGCTGGCGCTCTGGGTCTGGGAGTCTGAGGGTGCTCCCACTGCTCCCCTGCAGGTGGTGCGGGGTCTGAGCGCCGGTGCCCGTGTCTTTGAGCTGCTGACACTGGAGCCCCTCGTGCCTCTGCAGGGGGGGGAAACCATCCCTGCCCACTCCTTGCGCGGCCGCATCTGCTTCCACCGCGTTTCCTTCAGGTGAGGCCCCTCTATCCCCCGCAGCCTCCCATGCTGCCCTGCAGGTGTGGGGCTAGCACCGTGTCCCCGCAGCCCCCACAGCCTCCCTCTCCTCTGTCTGCAGTTATCCCACCCGGCCTGGCTACCCGGTCCTGCAGGACTTCAGCCTCACCCTGCCCCCCTGTCAGACCGTGGCCATAGTAGGACCCTCTGGAGGAGGTACCAGACCCTCTGGACCCCCACATCACAGCCCCGTGGGACCTCAGTGTCCCAGCCCCTTTCCTCTCCCTGGGCATATCCTCCTGCACCGCAGTCCTCTGCTCAGTGCACCCAGTGGGTGCCAGGGACTGGGACCTCTCCGGTGCTGTCAGAGCCGAAGGGCTGAGAGGTCCCCTCCATAGGGAAGTCGACGGTGGCGGCACTGCTGGAGCGGTTCTACGAGCCCACGGCAGGAACCATCACCCTGGATGGGCACGACATTGCCAACCTGGACCCCTCCTGGCTGCGGGGGCAGGTCATCGGCTTCATCAGCCAGGTGGGGACAGGTGGGGACAGGAGGGACAGGTGAGGGGCTGGCTGTCCCCAGGGCTCAGCACTGAGTCCCTGGGCACTGCTGCAGGAGCCGGTGCTGTTTGCGACAACCATCATGGAGAACATCCGCTTCGGGAAGCCAGAAGCCTCTGACGCCGAGGTGTACGAGGCTGCCCGGCAGGCCAACGCCGACAGCTTCATCCGCAGCTTCCCCCAGGGCTACGACACCGTTGTGGGTACGGCTGGGGCGGGAGGGGGAGGAGTGGGTGTGGGACCCTGGTAGGGGTGACCCCAGTCCCACGGCAGCACTGTCTGCTGGTCACTGCCAGCACTCAGCTGTCCCGGAGGGAGCCGTGGCCACGCTAGGCTCTGGACAGGAGGGATGGGGTTTGGGTGAGGAGGGTCCCTGGCTCTGGGTTGGGGCTTCTCCCAGGATAGTACAGCAGTTGTTCCCCCATCCCTCGGTTGTCTCCCCCATCCCGTGGCTGTCCCCCCATCCCGCAGCATCTCCGTGCTGTCCCCCATGCCGCGGTGTCCCCGGTGTCCCTTAGGTGAGCGCGGTGCGGCACTGTCAGGGGGGCAGAAGCAGCGCATTGCCATCGCCCGTGCGCTGCTCAAGGACCCGGCCGTGCTCATCCTGGACGAGGCCACGAGTGCGCTGGACGCGCAGGCGGAGCGGGCGGTGCAAGAGGCGCTGGACCGGGCAGCCACGGGCCGCACCGTGCTGCTCATCGCCCACCGCCTCAGCACCATCCGCGCCGCCAGCCTCATCGCCGTGCTGGCCCGCGGCCGCGTGGCCGAGGTGAGACCGGCACCGGGGTGGGCACAGGGGCGGCACGCGGGCACCCGGGGGTGACACTGTCCTCGCTGTCCCCGCAGGCAGGGACCCACGAGGAGCTGGTGCGACGGGGGGGTCTCTACGCCGAGCTCATCCGACAGCAGACCAAGCAGGGGTCCTGAGGGAGGGCCCCCCAGCTGCTCCCCAATGAACAAAGGAGGGGTCTTGAGGGGTTCCCCAGTGAACAAGGGGAGTGTGCTGAGGGGGTCCCCCCACTGTTCCCCAATAAACAGGGATGGAAGGCGGATGGGGGGCTCTGCTCTGCTCTGGTGGGACGCACTGTAGGGTCCTCCGGGCCGCTCAGGGGCGCCCTTAGCACCGGGAGGGGGAGGGGTCCAGGAGGGGGCGGGGACCGCGTCGAGGGATGTTCTTCTCTATGGGCGTGGCTGGCCGTGCTGGCCCCGCCCCCTGCCCCGGCTCCGCGGGTACGGGGCTGGGGCGTCCCCTGTGTTACCCCCTCGTTGGGATGAGCCCTTCCTCCATAGATGGGAGACCGGCCCCTGTGTGGCCCTCTTGGGGTGGGGACCCCCTGCATCACCCCGCGTGACCCCCCAGAGTTGAGGGTTCCATATGTCGCCCGTGGAGTGGGGGACCCCTATGTCACCCTCGGAGTGAGGGAACGCTGCATCACCCCCGGGGTAGGGGAGCTCCTGTGTCACCCCTGAGATGAGGGGCCTCTCTGTGACCCCCTGGGGTAGGGAGTCCCATGTGTCACCTTCGGAGTGGGCGACCCCCTGGGTGACCTCTGTGCTGGGGAGCCCCCTGTGTGATCCCCGCTGGGGCGGGGCGGTCACCTGTGTCCCCGTCCAGGGTGGAGGACCCTGTATCATCCCCGAAGTGAAGGAACCCTGGGTCACCCCCTGGAGTGGAGGAACCCCGACATGACCCCGGGACTGGGGACCCCTGGGATGGGGGTTACCCCTGTGTGACCACAGGGGCTGGAGGGTCTGCTGTGTCGCCCCTCAGGGTAGGGAACCCCTGTGTCACCCCCCCAGTGTGGGGGAATCTCTGTGACCCTCTGGGGTAGGATCAGCCCTGCATGACCCTCCCGGAGTGGGGAGGTCTCCTATGTCAGGCTTAGGATTGGGGGACCCCTGTGTCACCCCCGAAGTGGGGGGACCCTGTGACATCTTTCTAGGGTGAAAGGACGACTGCATCACCCGCCGGCGTGGGGGAACCTCTGCGTGACCCCGGGCTGGGGGGGACCGCTGTGTGACCCCCGCGGTGGGTTCCCCATGGGCCGCCCGATGAAGGGGCGCTGCTGACCCCTCCCTTCCCCGGGGGTCTCAGCCCCTCCGTACCCCAATGCCGCGGCCGCCGGCGGGGGCGGCGGGTGGAGCCGAGCGGGAGGGGCGGGGGCGGCGGCGGCGGGGCGGCGGGGACCGGCGGCGGCGGCGGCTGCGCCGCGGCGGGAGCGGAGCCGGGACCGGGGCTGGAACCGGGACTGGAACCGAGACCGGGGCCGGGACCGGGGCTGGGGCTGGAGCTGGGGTTGGAACAGGGACCGGGGCTGGAACCGGGACCGGGGCTGGAACCGGGACCGGGGCTGGGGCTGAGATCGGGGCTGCGCCGCGGCGGAGTCCCTGCTGTGTCCGGGGCTGGGAGCGGATCCGGGACCGGGATCAAGATCGGGACTGGCGCTGGAACCAGGACCGGATCCGAGACCGGAGCTGGAACCAGGACCTGGGCTGGGGCTGCGACTGGGACCGGGGCTGCGCCGCCAGCGGCCCCGCGGCACTGGCTGGGCAGCACCGGCACCGGCGACACGGGGGAGCGGAGCGGCCGGTCCTGTCCTGCCATCCGCTGCCTTCCTCTGCCCTGCCCACCCTCCTCCTCCGTGCCCTCCCCGCCGGCAGCGCCCTGAGCACGGCGCGGCGATGGGCTGAGAGTGCCGGGCACGGCGGGGCCCCGGTGGCGGCAGGATGAGGGGGGGCTCGGAGGGCAGCGGGGAGGGCGAGGGGCTCTCGAGCCTGCGGGCCTTCGCCCACAGCTCCTCGCTGCACGGCATCAGCCACGTCTTCGCCTACGGGGCCGTGTCCCTGCGCCGCGTGCTCTGGGGCGGCTTCTTCCTGGGCTCACTGGGGCTGCTGCTGCTCGTGTGTGCCGAGCGCGTCGCCTACTTCCTCACCTACCCCCACGTCACCAAGCTGGACGAGGTGGCTGCCCGCAACCTCACCTTCCCGGCCATCACCATCTGCAACCTCAACGAGTTCCGCTTCTCCAAAATCACCCGCAACGACATGTACCACGTGGGCGAACTGCTGGCGCTGCTCAACGAGCGCTACGAGATCAGCAACCCGCAGCTGGCCGAGCCCCACGTCCTGGCTGCCCTGAGGGACAAGGCCAACTTCAAGAACTTCAAGGCGAAGCCCTTCAGCATGGCTGAGTTCTACAACCGCACCGGCCACGACCTGGCCGAGATGCTGCTGCAGTGCACCTTCCGTGGCACCGGCTGCACCGCCCGCAACTTCACCGTGGTGAGTGCCCAGAGGGTGGGGCAGGGACCTCCATGTGCCCCCGGGGCTGTGGAGGGACACGGGTGACCTGCCAGGGTCAGCCACTCCTAAGTGAGCTCTTCCTCCCATCCTGCTGCACGTGGGCACATCGAGGATGGGGAGGGGACCCGCTGTGTGGCCCTGGGGCTATGGAGGGACATGGGTGTCCTATCGGGGTTGGGCATTGGCAGCTGAGCCCCTTCTTCCATCCTGCTTCTGCATCTCACCACCCACAGCACCATCAGCCCCTACCCACCTTCCTGGGCACTGCAGAGGGACCTGGGTGTCCTGCCAAGGTCAGGCACCTGTGGGTGAGCCCCTTCTCTGGCTGACCAGTGCATCCCACCACCCACAGCACCATCAGTCTCTGCCCGCCCCTCTGGACACAGTGGCTGCCAACCAGGGGTGTCCCTGCCCCGCACGCCGCAGGGGTGCCAGGCGGCTGGGAACGGTGCCCAGGCTGGAGCGGGGCTGTGCTGGTGGCTCTGTGCAGGGTGGGGAGCTGTGCTGGCATGCAGGCACAGGGATGGGGTGGTGGTGGGCACGGGATACTCATGGGTATGGGGTGCTCACAGCTGTGGGGTGCTCACCTTTATAAGGTGCAACCCCCAGCTCCACTCCCCTGTTCCAGCTCCAGGTACCACCTGGGCACTGCAACCAGCAGCTGCTGCCCTGGCTGTTGGCACAGAGGCTCCCAGGGGCAGCTCCTTCACACCCGGCACAGGTGGGGGTCCCTGTGCAAGCACTGGCCCCACCACTGTCCCCAGAGCAGGGCAGGGACAGTGGTACTAGCTGGGATCATGGCACGTGGGTGACAGGCAGGGACGGGGGAACAGGCAGCGATGGTGGCACAGGCAGGACGGGTACATCCCTCATGCTGCAGCAGCATGCTGGGCAGCCCATGCCTGCTGTGCCTAGTGCCCATCTCTGTCCCAGCAATTACTGTCACCTTAATGCTCTTAGAGCACCAGTTAATTCTCTGGAGCTCAGGGATGAGCTGCCCTTCAGCAGCTCCATGCCCTCCCTGTGGCCCCTGTGCCCTCGCGCCCTTGGCCAGAGCCTCTCTGCTGGCGCCTCTGCAGCAGGACCAGGCAGTGGTGTTGGCCCCCGGGCTCGAGGGCCAGGACATGTGGCTGGAGGGCTTAGTCCTGGATTGGGATCCTCTGCTCTGGGTTGTGGCACTGAGCTCTGGCACTGTGTCCCTGCGCCCTGTCCCACCCCATACTCAGGGTCCCTGAGGTCCCTGGGCACGTGGCAAAGGCCCAAGAGCCATTGGGGTGGGCTGTTCCCCCTTGCCTCCTCCAGGGCCGGTGGGATGGGGCAGGATGGCAGTGCAGGGACATGGATCCAGGGATGGAACAGCAGAGAGTGGCAACAGCAGGCCCCAGGGTGCAGGGCTGGGGGTCCCTGGGTGACCTGAGTGTGGAAAGCAGGAGGGCTGGCAGTGCCAGGGCCATCTCCCAATCCCTGTCCCCATCCATACCCCCCCAGGCATTCCCATGCCGGGCAGTCGTTGCCATGACACCCGCCCCCCCCTTTCCTCCTTGGGCACCGTGTTGCCATGGTGACAGGTCCCCACTTTGGGAGCAGCTTGTTTCCACAGCAACGCCCCCTCCCCCCATGGGACACTGCGGGGGGGGGCACATATAGCGGGGGGGGGTGACCCCATGGGGCCAGTCCTGGGGCCTCTGGATGACTCCAGGAGCCCTGGCTGCAGATGCCAGTCCATGAAGGCTCAAGGTCACCCTTCAGGTCCCTGGCTGGGGGTGCAGGTCCCCAGGGTCGCTGGGGTGGCTGGCCCAGGACAGGCTTTCAGGTTCTGAGGGGACACAGTGGCCTCTGCCACTGTGACTAAGGATCCCAATCCCCATCACCATCCTGGCTTGTGCCCTCCCTGCTCAAGTGTCCCCACATGTCCCCTGGAGCCTCACTGAAACCCAATATCCCTGCAGAGTCATGGCAGCCCAGACACAGGCAGGGCAGGGCGGGCACTGTCACCGTTCTAGCCTTGCCGTGGACCCTGGCAGGCTCTGGGATCCTGCCCCGAGGCACTGGGATCCTGCACTGTGTCCTGGAGAACACTCGGATCCCTTCCCAGGGCACTGGGATCCTGCACTGTGTCCTGAGGGGTACTGGGATCCTGCCCTGTCCTCACAGGGTCCCCACAGTGTCACCCAGGGCCCTGCCCCCATGTCCCGTGTGTCCCCGCAGATCTTCACACGCCTGGGGAAGTGCTACACGTTCAACCCGGGGGGGCCGGGGCGCGAGGTCCTGACCACACTGCAGGGGGGCTCTGGAAACGGCCTCGAGCTCATGCTCAACGTGCAGCAGGAGGAATATCTGCCTGTCTGGGGGGACACAGGTGAGACCCCTGCCTGTCTGGGGACACAGGGGAGCACCCCTGTGCGGCACCTGACCCCACCCCCCTGCCCTGCAGACGAGACATCGTTCGAGGTGGGGGTGAAGGTGCAGATCCACAGCCAGGAAGAGCCGCCCTTCATTGACCAACTGGGCTTTGGTGTCGCCCCCGGCTTCCAGACCTTCGTCTCCTGCCAGCAGCAGCGGGTATCCGGACACGGCGCCCAGGGCTGTGACCCCTGAGGGATCACAGGATGGACCCCCAGAGGGCTTGGGATGGGCCCCCAAAGGGCTTGAGACAGCCTGGTGTGGACACACTGGGACACCCCGAGCCATAGGGACATCCTGAACCCTGCCATGGGTACCACAGCCATCCCCACAGGGACATCCCGTGCCAAGCTATGCTGTGGGTACCACAGCCATCCCTGCAGGGACATCCTGTGCTAAGCTGTGCCATAAGTATGGTGCCATCACGCTGGCCGGGAGCAGCACACGGTGTGGGGCAGCCCCACATGGGGACCACGCAGCTTCTCCACAGGCTCCAGCTCCAGCAGCGACCCCCTGGCTCCCATGGAACAGCCGCCAGGGGGGTGGCAGCACCCAGCCCCCGCAGCCAGACACCTAAATTTAGGTGCCTTGGGTGGGTGTCACCACGTGTGCCGGCGCGCGTGGCACAGGCGGCAGGAGCGTGGCGGCAGCAGGAGCGCGGCCCTGGCACCCACGGGTGGGGGTGCTGGGTCCCTCACCAGGCACGATCCCTGCATGCCTGGCTCCTGTGTGCTCCCAGGTGCCACGTGCCAGCCCTTGCCGGCTCCTTCCCTTCCACTGTGGCACCTGGTGCAGGTGACACTGCCTGCGACACCTGTCCTGAGCCTGGCAGGGAGGGACAGGGTGGGATGGGGACACCAGGGGTGCAGGACCAGGACCCCCCAGCACTCGTCTGGCTCCCGTGTGCTCCCAGTTGCCATGTGCCACCCTTGCTGTGGCACGTGGTAGAGGTGACACTGCCTGCAACACCCATCCCCAAGACCAGAAAGGAGAGGACAGCGTAGGAGGGGGCACTCTGGGGCGGTAGGACCTCCCAGCACCGGCTGTGCAGGATAAGCTCTTCCTGTGGTGGGCTGGGAGGTGGCAGCGTGGCCAGGGACGACACCAGGGACTACCCCAGTGATGACAGTGGGAACCCCGGGACACCGTGTTTTCCTTAGCGGGCGCCCGGCAGCTCGTGTACCTGCCCCCCCCGTGGGGGGACTGCAAGGCCACCCCCATCGAGTCCGACTTCTTCACCAACTACAGCCTGACCGCGTGCCGCCTGGACTGCGAGACGCGCTACCTGGCCGAGAACTGCAACTGCCGCATGGTGCACATGCCGGGTGAGCGGGGGGGCGGCCGGGGGGCTGCGGTGGCTGCCGGGACGCCCCCCCGCCCCTGCGAGCGCCGCCTCCCCCGCAGGCAACGCCAATGTCTGCACCCCGGAGCAGTACAAGGAATGTGCTGACCCCGCGCTGGGTACGTACCGCCGGTCCCCCAACGTCCCCGGGCACCCCTGGGACCCCTCCCCTTCACTGTGCCCCTATTGCTGCGAGTGTGGCTCTGGTGTCCCTGTGCCCTCTGTGCCCCCATCACTGCAGCCGTGGCTCCAGTGTCTTTGTGCCCTCACCAGGGTGGGGGTCACCACTGTCCCCAGACACGCAGGGCTGGGTTCCCCCCACGTGCCACCGATTCTGTCCCCGAGTGTCCCCCCTGGGCAGGGATCCTGGGGCTCCCTGTCCCACCCGTGCCCCCCCAGACTTCCTGGTGACGAAGGACAGCGAGTACTGTGCGTGCCGCACACCCTGTGCCATGGTGCGCTACGGCAAAGAGCTCTCCATGGTGAAGATCCCCAGCAAGGCCTCGGCCAAGTACCTGGCCAAGAAGTTCAACAAGACAGAGCAGTACATCGCGTGAGTGACACTGCCACCCCTGCCACCGCTGGTGCCACTACCATGTCACCCTCTGCCCCGCCAGCACACCGTGTGGCACAGCGTGACGGTGTGACATGGCACAGCACAGCCACACAGCATCCCCAGCATGTGAACTGGTGTGATGGTGTGACATAGCACCCAGCATGAACCAGCACGCTGTGATACGGCACCGCCGGGAGCCATGAACTGGCACAGCCCAGAGCAATGTGTGACACAGCATGGCCACAGGGTGTCCCCAGCACACATGTGTGGCATCCCCAGCACATGTGAACTGGCCCGGCACGATGTGATGATGTGATAAGGCACAGTATGGCCACACGGTGTTCCCCAGCATCCGTGCAGTGCTGTGACATGGCACAGCCACACAGCATCCCCAGCACGTGTAAGCTGGCACGGCACAGTGTGATGGTGGGACACAGCATGGCACAGCCACATGGCATCACCAGAATCCTTGAACTGGCACAGCACAGCATGGTGTGATGGTGTGACAAGGCATGGCCACACGTTACCAGCACACATGAACTGGCCCAGCACAGCACAGCGTACCCTGTGCAAATATGCCCCAGCAAAGGGAAAAACATGTGGCACTGCATGGCACAGCACAACATGGCATGGCACAGATGGCACCGCATGGCATGATGCTACATGGCACAGCCCAGTATGGTGCAGCATGGCACAGGGCCCCAGAATACAGCCCAGCACATCCTTGTGCCCCCCAGCACCAGGCAGACCCCTCTGCTCATTCCCCTGTACCCCGTGGCACAGTTCAGCCCCACCCCCACCCCAGCACAGCCTGGTACAGCCCCTCAGCCCCCTGTGCCTGACACTGTCCCCTCGTCCCGTGTCCCCCAGGGACAATGTGCTGGTCCTAGACATCTTCTTCGAGGCGCTGAACTACGAGATGATTGAGCAGAAGAAGGCGTACGAGGTGGCAGGGCTGCTGGGTGAGGGCCGGGGAGGCCGGGTGAGGGCTGGGGGGGGGCCCGGAGGGGCTCCGAGGGGTTTGTTCTCTGACACTGCCCCCCGCCCAGGTGACATCGGGGGGCAGATGGGGCTCTTCATCGGCGCCAGCCTCCTCACCATCCTGGAGATCTTTGATTACCTGTACGAGGTGAGGCCCCCGATACCCCCAACAGCCCCTCTGCCTGGGGGTCTCGGGGACGGGGCCTTTCACCTGCACCCTCCCAGGTGTTCCGGGACAAACTCCTGAGCCTGTACAAGGAGAAGAAGCGAAGCCCCCGCAGCGACGGCGGCACCCTGGTAACTTCCCGCGCCTCCCGCCACCAGCCCCCAGCCGGGGGGTCGCATCTCATTCCCCTTCCCCGGCTCACCGCTCTCTCGTACCCCTGTGCGCCCATCCAGGAGCACCCGGCGATCCCGGGCAGCCCTGCGGCCCCGCGGCCACCCAGGTACACGCGGGGGGGCACCCGGAGCCCCCCGGGGTCGGGGGGCCATTCCCTGCAGAACTCCCATTCCCTGCGGACCCCGCCCCTCATTCCCTGCAGATCCCCCCATTCCCCACAGACTCCTCCCATCCCCCTACGGACCCCTCATCCTCTGCAGATACCCCATCCCCTGCCGATCCTCCCATCCCACGTGGACCCCTGAGTTCCCTGCAGATCCCCGATTCCCTGCAGACACCCCGAAACCCTGCATACACCTCATCCCCTGTCTTCATCATGGTCTCCGGCACCCTGTCCCGGGGTCCCCCGCCACCCGCGGAGCCCCCCCAGCCAGGCTGGGACCCCCCAACCTCCCCTCCGGGACGCGGTGGGGCAGAGGGGAGGGGACTGCACAGCGGCTGTGTGGTGGACCCCCAAAGCTGGAAGGCTGCCAGGGCATCCCAGGGGGCACATGGGGTGGGGGCCAGGGGCTGAGCCCCACAGCAGGTCAGGACGCAAGGGGAGGGGGATGGCAGGGGGAAACCGATCCCCCCACCCCTCCTAACCCTCCGACCCCCCCGCAGAGCGCCCGGTCCTCCCTGCGTGGCCCCACGCCCCGTCTCGGCGTCACCCCGAACCTGCTACCTCGTCACCCGGCTCTAGGGCCCCCCCGGGACCCGCCGCGGAGCCCAACCCGCTCCCCCGCCGGCCGGGGGGCCGGGGGGGCACCCCCGGGTCACAGGGCAGCCTCCTGTTCCCCCCCGCCCCCTGAGGGGGTGTCGGGGGGCTGGGGGCGAGGGCTCCCCAGCCCCGCTCCCGTGACCCTGCATGCGCTGCCTGTGCCCCCCCCGCGCTGGACATGCGACCCCCCCCTCCCGCAGCCTCCCCAAATAAAGAGGTGCCCCAGGCCCCGGCTCTGGGCTGCTGGGGGGCAGAGGGACACGGCTGCTCCAGGAACCAGAGCAGCACTGGGGAGGTCACAGGGGCGGGCTGAGGGGCAGGGGGTGTTGAGGAGGGTGTCCATTATGTGGCAGAGGGGGCTCCCTTGACACCCCAGGAAGGAGAAGGCGGCACTGGGCGGGGGGGAAGCTCTTTATGGGGTTCCAAACACACATCACCCACATATGGCAGTGCCCTAGAAAAGAAACGGGGTCCTCTCCCGACCCCCCGCAGAGGGGCTGTACCCAGATTTCCCCCCAGGCAGGGAAGGGGCTGGGGGGGAAGCAGACACAAGAGGCGTGGGGGTTCCACCACCCGCAGGGTCCCCATGCCTGGTCCCAGAGGGTCCTGGCCCTCCACCAGCATTGTGGCCCCATGTCCTCAGGAGGGTCTCATGTCCTGGAGGGGTCCCCTGCCCCCAGGGGTGTCCTGTGCCCCCAGGGGGAATCTGAGCGCCCTCAGCCCTCCCAGGGCTAGGGGGTCCAGGGGCCCCGTGCCAGCCCCCTGCAGCTGGGGCAGAACCTAATAAATACTGGGGGGGCTGCAGTTTAGGGGGGCTGGCACAGGCTGGGGACTGCCCACCCTTGAAGTGGGAGGGAGCCAGGGAGGGTTGGGGGGCCCTAGGGTGGGCAGAAGTCAGTGAAGTAGGGGTGCTGCAGGGCCTCCTCCGCCGAGATCCGCTGCACTGGGTTGCACTTGAGCAGGTTCTGGGGGACATGGTGGAGCTGAAGGAGGAGAGCACGGACAACCCCCCATCCCACAGCCTCCCAACTCCACTGTCCCCCTCAGATGGGTGGGGGGCTGTGAGGGGAGAGGGCAGCCACCCCCGGGGAGCCGGAGCCCCTCTGGCATGGGCAGGGGGACAGGTAGGGGGACAGAGGTTGGAGGGGGACACAGATGGGGTCTCACCTGCAGCAGGTCCCGGCCGGTCGCGTTCAGCTTGGGCACCACGTTGACCAGAGAGGTGGTGGCCGGGTACATGGGGTAGGGCTGGGGACACACAGGTGACCCACAGCCCACCCAGTACTCCCTCCAGCTCCCCTCAGTCCCCTCCTCACCTTATAGTCTGGCAGCTTGGCCATGGCCGGCCACTGCTCCTCCGTGGGGGTCCCCAGCAGCGTGGTGATGGTCAAGGGCCACCATGGGGGCACCCAGCACCTGACCCCCACAACCCCCTGCCCATCCAAGACAGGTCCCCATGCCCAGGGGTCCCCATTCCCACAAGGCTCCCCATTCCCAGGAGGTTCCCTATTCCCAACTGGGGTCCCCATTTCCAAGGGGGATTCCCAGAGGAGGTCCATTCCAAGGCTCCCCATTCCCAGAGCATCCCGTTTCCCCCATTCCCAAGGATATCGGAAGATCCTCTTCAGCTGGTCGTCCACGTCGTTCCCCGGGAAGAGGGGCCGCCCCGCGTTGGCCAGTTCTGGGGAGACAAAGGGTGGGTCCCAGGGCTCCTGCAGCCCCCCAGATCCCCCAGGGCCCCCCAACACACCTGCAAAGATGCACCCGGCTGACCACATGTCGATGGAGGTGGAGTAGAGCTTGGCACCGAAAAGGACATCGGGGGGCCGGTACCACAGAGTGACCACCTGGGAGGGACAGGACCCTCAGACAGGGACAGAGACACCAAGAGCACGGGGCAGCAGCACCCCGAGCCCCCCGAGCCCCCCTCACCTCAGCTGAGTAGCAGCGCACAGGGATGCCAAAGGCCCGGGCCAGCCCAAAATCCGCCAGCTTGAGCTCCCCATTCTGGGGGAGCAGGGGGGTCAGTGTGGGGGGCCCCACCTGTGCCACCTATACCCCAAAGGGGTGTTGTTCTGGTGCCCCCCACACCCCAGGGCAGGCAGTGGCCACTGCTTTGGCCACATCACCCTTTCCCATCACTGGGAACACAGGAGAGGTGGAGCTGCACCCACGGTCAGACAGGCTCCAGGTGTGACTCCCCCAGAGAGACAGACAGACAGCCCCCAGGTGTGACCCCCAGACAGACAGACAGACAGCCCCAGCTCTCAGGTGTGACCCCCCGCCCACACAGACAGACAGACAGACAGTCCCCAGCTCCTAGGTGTGACCCCCCAGACAGACAGACAGCCCCAGCTCCCACGTGTGACCCCCAGACAGACAGACAGACAGCTCCCAGGTGTGACCCCCAGACAGAGGACCTCCACGCCCCACCCTGTTGATGAGCAGGTTCTGGGGTTTCAGGTCCCGGTGCAGGACATTGCGGCTGTGGCAGAAGGCAAGGCCCTTCAGCAGCTGGTACATGAATGACTGCGGGGGACAAAGGGGGTTTGTCAGCCCCCCACACTGTGGACCCCTGTGGGGCCAGGCTGGGACACTGGGGACTCCGTGGGACCCCCAGACCCACCTTGACGATCTCAGGGTCCAGGTCCCCATTGCAGCTGTCAAAATATTTCTTCAGGTCCTGGGGGGGGAGCGAGGGGAGGCCGCATTGGGGGCGGCCGGGAGCGGTGACCCCCGGGGACCCCCTCGGGATCCTCAGGATCCCCCCGTGCCCCTGGTGCTCACTCACCTGGTCACAGAACTCAAAGACCAGGGTCAGCTTCTTGTCGCTGTGCAGGACATCGTGGAGCCTGCATGGGGGTGGTCCCTGAGCCCTCCAGTGCCCAGCCCAGCCCGGGGCATCTCGCATGGCAGTCCCTGAGCCTCCCACTGCCCTGCCCAAGGCAGCCGGGGGAGGCAGCCCCCTCCCACCTCGCCCCACAGCTCCCCCCCACTCCGGCCTGGGTCAGCCCGGGAGAGCAGCCCCCGTGCCGTGATCCCACAGCCCCTGTGACCCCACAGCCCCCGTGCCGTGACCCCACAGCCCCCGTGCCGTGACCCCATAGCCCCCGTGCCGTGACCCCATAGCCCCCGTGCCGTGATCCCATAGCCCCCGTGCCGTGATCCCACAGCCCCCGTGCCGTGACCCCACAGCCCCCGTGCCGTGATCCCACAGCCCCCGTGCCGTGACCCCACAGCCCGCGTGCCGTGACCCCACAGCCCCCTGTCCGCAGACGCCCCGGTACCTGACGATGTTCTTGTGTTTGAGCTCCTTGAGCAGGCAGATCTCCCGCAGCGCCGAGCTGGGCACTCCCTGCGGGACACGCCGGGTTGAGGGGCGGGGGTCGCAGCGGTCCAGGGGGGTCCCAGCCCCACCACCCCCGTCACCTCATCGTCGTCGTCCAGCCGCACCCGCTTCAGCGCCACGATCTCGTGCGTCTCCCGGTTCTTGGCCTTAAACACGGTCCCGTAGGTGCCTGCGGGGCGCGGGGAGGGGGTCACGGCGGGGCCCCCGCTAGCGACACCGGCCCCGCGGCCCTCAGGCCGCCCCGCACGACCCCGGCCCGGCCGCACCTTCCCCGATCTTCTCCAGCTTCTCGTATTTCTGCATGGCCGCGATGTCCCCAGCCCCGCCCGGCCCCGGCCCCGGCCCGGCCCCGCCGCCCTCCCTCCCGCCGGCCCTCGCGCCGCCCCGCCCGCCCCTCCCGGCAGCCCCGCGCCGCCCCGCCCGCCCGCCCGCCCCGCGCCGCCCCGCCCGCCCCGCCCGCCCCGCCCGGGGTTCGGGTTCGAGTCCCGGCGCCGCCCGTCTGATCCCGCCGCTCCCTCCGCCCGCCCTTCCCGCGGCACCGGCTCCGGGCGCAGTCCTTGCGGGAATCCCCTGCGGGCACGGTGTCCGCGCCCGCCGGGGACGGAGCCGGGAGCGGTGCACACACGCCCAGTGCCTCCCCGCCCCGCCCCGGCGCGCTCCCGCTCCTCCGCCCCGCGGGGACGCGCAGACCTGCCCGGCGCGGCCGGACTGTTCGGTAAGCGGCGGCACCGGGACCGGCACCGGGAGCGGCACCGGGACCGGCACGGCGAGGGAGGCGGCGGGGATGGAGGGGCGTGGCACGGCCGGTCCCATCCCGATCCTGATCTCGGTCCACGTCCCTGTCCTGTCCCAGCGCCCCGCCCGCCCGGTGCCACCGTCCCCGCCGGTGCTGTCTCCGTTCCCCACCGTTGTGTCCCGCCCGCGGCTTTCCCTCCGTTCCTCTCCTTCCGTTCCCCTTCCGGCCCTTCCCATCCCGCCCCGCCCGCTCGCGGCAGTCCCGGTCCCGATCTCCGTGCCCGTCCTGGGCTCCCCCGCTATGGCAGCCCCGAGTCCCGGCGTGGCCGCCTCTCCGCTTCCCCCGCTGCCCCCTCGCAGATCCCCGGCCGCGGTGGGGGGTGTCGGGGGAGCTGTGCCGTGTCCCGTGGCTCCGGATCCCCCAGGACACGCTCCGTGTACCCCAGCTCCTTCGGCCGGGGGGGAGCAGCACCGGCAGTCCCCGGTCCCCACCTCCCCGGACCTCTCCCGGACACCCTAGGACCCCCCCGGGACCCCCCGGCCCCCTCCCGGATATTCCAAGAGTCCCCGACCCCCATCAGGACCCCCCAGCACCCCCAAGGACCCCCATCCTCCTAACCAGTGACGATGCCACCCAGGTCATCGAACCTCGTTCCCTCCCCGCCACCACCGGAGCCACGTGCGGGGTGGTCTCAGGTGATCCCAGACCCTGTTCTCGGGGTGACAGTGGGCCCGGGACCCACGGGAGTGAGAGAGCCGGGACCCTTCATCCCTCATCACCCTCTCTCTTGCAGCGAGGCTGCTCCATGCGCTTCCCCTCCGGTGCCTGAGCCCGGCAGCTCTCGGCAGGTGAGAGACGCGGGGCCGGGGAGGGGACCCGGGGTGTGTGTCCTTGTCACCGGGCTGGAGCCATCCGGAAACGACGGGCTCCCCCGGAGCACAAGGGTCCGAGGGGTCCATGGGCCGGGGAAGGGACTGGGGGTGTGTCCCTGTCACTGGGCTGACGCCACCGACAGTGCTGTCCCGCACCCACCGGCTCCCTCGGAGTGGAGGGTCCGAGGGATCCACGGGACCAGGGAGGGGACCGGCGTCACCCAGCCAGCTTCTGCCATCCCACTCCCCCCAGGCAGAGGGACTGAGGGGTCGGGGGGCTGGGGGGGGACCGAGGTCACCTGTCCGGAGCCCCCCTCCCCCACAAGTGGCTCTCCCCGAGCAGAGGGGTCCGAGGGGTCCCCAGTATCAGGAAAGACACTGGGATCATCCAGGCAGCTGCCACCGTCTTGCTTCCCCCGGAGGGTGTGAGGGGTCCGGGGGGTCAGGGTATCGGTGGCCGCACGGCGCCCGCCGGGAGCCGCCATGTGCCGGGTGCTGGGTGGCTCTGCCCCTTGCGAAACCAGCCGGAGTTGAGCAACGCCGGGCACGGCTCCAGCCCGGGACTCTCCCACGGAGCGTGGGCTCCCACGGAGCCGGAGCGCGTCCCGAGGGAGCGGGGGAGCAGGTCTAGGGGCGGGAAGCAGGCTTTGGGGGACGCGTTGCCTGTGGCTGCCTCCCTTTCCGCGGCTGGAGAGACCCCCGTGGCCTCCGATCCGGTGTTAGGAGTTGGAATCGCTCTGTGGTGGAATTATGTTGGCACTTCCCGATGCTGCAGGGAGGGCTCCGTGCCCCTCCTGTCCCCCCACGGGGGGGCCTCCGGTGGGGACCCCGCTGTCGAGCCCTTCGGGGTCGCTGCACCGCTTCAAGCGGCTGCCAAAAATCCCGGGATTTGATCGTCCTAACGATCCGCTGGCACCGGCGCCTGCGCCTCCCCGCCAGCAGCCCTTCCGCCCGCGCTCCCGGGGGCTCGGGGGCCGGGAGCGGGGCTGGCCTCGTGCCCAGGTAGGGCTGTACCTGGTTTGTCACCTGTCCTGGGCGGGCAGCGACGCTGCAGGAGACAGAAGGTGAGAGGAGCGTCCAAAGGACGGGTTGGGGAACCCTCCTGCCACCCCTCGTTCCCTGGGAAGGGCTGAGGGTGACTCAGGTGCCCCCCTGCCCGCGGATGCCATCCCAGCCGGCGGAAGGGAGGGGACCGTGGGAGCCGTGTCCCCGCGGTGTCCCCATCGCAGCCCCCACAGTCATAGCCTGTCATTAGAGGGGACGTGGTGGCCGCAGGGGCCGGGCTGGCTGCCCGAGGGCGCCGCACTGGGGCATTCCAAGGGCGCGAGGCCAAGAGGGTGGGCACAGCCCTCGCCCGAGGTGGGTCCCGGCGCTCATGGAGGGGGTCATGTTCCCTGTGTCCCCAGAGACGCGCGGGGCAAGAGCGGGGTCGCTACGGGAGCTGCGGCGAGGTGGGACTGCCCGAGGAGCCGTCGGGACTTGGCACGGCCGCTGTTTGGATCCGGGGCCGCTCCGCGGAACAAAGCCTCGCACTCCCGCCGCTGCTCCCGCGGCTTGTTTTCCTCTTGAGCCGGTATAAAACTCCCGGCAGCGCTCGGCAGCTCCCGGCACAGCGCGGCTGCTCCGGCCACGCTCCGCCCGGGCCCCGCGAGCCAAAACCCCGCCGGGCCCCGCGGGCCAAAAGCTCGCCACGCCGAGGGTCCCACGTCGTCCCCACTGGGGCAGGACCCGGTCCCGGGGAGGCGCGGGACCAGCTGGAGCCGTGGGCTCACCAGGTCGGTGGGCGATGGGGTGAGTGTGGCCGAGCCCGTGATGGACCCGGGGGGTGGCATAGCCGGGGTGACACCTCCCCCGGTGGGTATCCCCCAGTCCTGCCTCGGGTGATGGTGTGGCTGTCCCTCTGGCCAGATCCCCCACCTCCCCATGGGGGTCCCATCCTCAGTGCCAGTGCACAGGATTGTGGGGCACAGCTGTGCCTGTCCGTTCCCAGGATTGGGATGGGGGGGGTGGTGGGGACCACTGATGGCGATGGCAAGAGCCTCTCGTGGGGGTCCTGGCCTCTCCGAGGTGGCAGTGATGTGGCGGGGGGGCCCTGGCCTGTCGGTGTCCGTGGTGGTGACAGTAGTGGTGGCAGTGAGACCACGTGGGTGGAGATCCGGTGGTTTCGAGGTTATGGGCTGAGAGGTGCAGGGGAGTGGGGGGGCAGATATTTTCGGGTTAGGGTTGGTTTCCAAAGTTTCAGTGTGTGAAGCTCTGCCGGGCAGGAGCTGGTGGTGTCCATCCCAGCTCCGTCCCACTGTGTCCCCCACGGTGATGAGGGAGTGCAGGACCACAACCCTCTCTGCCAGGTGGGATCTGGTGGGCGCTTGGGGTGCCAGCATCTCCCAGGTGTCTCCTGGAGCAGCTAGGTGAGCTGGGCCAGGGAGCAAGGGGCTGCAGGGGGCTGCCACCCTTAGGGGTGGGCAGAGTGCTGGGGCACCCACTGAACCACTCTGTTTTGGGGTGCAGGGAACTGGGGGTCTCCTGGCTCCCCCCTTCCTTAGGCATGTCCTCCCAGGTGCTGGGCACAGCCTGAACCATGCCGGGCTTGCCCCAGCCATCCCTCCCACCGGGGACGCTGTGCCTGGAGGCCTGCCAGCAGGGGGGCTGTGAGGGACACGGTGTGTTCCCTGTCACCATGGGGGCAGCCAGGTGTCACCTCTGGGGCTGGGGAACATGGCACAGAGGACACCGTCAGCCTCACCGCTGGTGTGAGTGGCACGTGTGTGTGCACTGAGCCCATGCCAGGGATCTGCTGGTGTCATGGTGGTGGCAGGAGACATGGTGACAGGAGTCACAGTGCTGCTGGTGGCAGGGGGATGCAGCCACTGCTCTGGCTCTGGCACAGTGGAGTGGGCCGGGAGGCACTGACTGCCCTGGGGCTTCCCTGCTCCCAGTCCCAGCCCTCCTCATGCATCATTGTCCTGCCATGCTCATCCTGCCACTTCAGTGCCAGTGGTGCTGGTGGTGCCAGCAGTGGGTCCTGGCTCAGGAGGGGTCCCAGAGCTCGTGGGTCCCGTGAGGCAGCCCACGGCAGCGTGGGGCCGGGACCGAGCCCTTTAATCGCCTCAGCGGCTCAGGCAGGCTGGGGCTGGTCCCAGGAATGTGACTCCGGCGGCGCGGGAGTGGCCGTGGCAGCGGCGCTGGGCGCCCATGGCAGCGGCCGGTCATTGCCGGCGTGGCCAGTGCTGGCAGCCACCCGGGATCGCGGCCCTGCCCCGCTTATCGGGGCGGCCCGGCCTCGCACAAGGGGCCATTGTGCTGCGGGGCCACGCATGGGGCGCGGCTGGTGGCGATGCCAACGCTGCCGCCGTCACGGTCCCGCCACGGCCACGGGCGCACACCCCGACCCTCCTGCCCCGCAGCAGGGCAAGGTGGTGCCACCACAGCCGTGTGGTGACAGTGGTACCATCCTGGGGTGTCCCCACCGTACCTGTACCCCCACACATCCCAGTGTGTCGAAGTGCCCTGGGAGCAGGGCCAGCCACGGGGCTCTGATCAGGGCTGGCTCCACAGGGGTGGCACGAGCCCTGAGCTGTTCCGGGCCGCTGCCTGTCTGTGACTCAGCCACCCCTGCGGAAAGCAGAAGTGTCCCTCTGCCCCCCTGGCTGCCGTCACCCTTTCCAGTGGGGGTGTGCCCCCGGCTCCCAGGCACTGCGTGTCCACTGTGCCGCTGTCCTGCTGGGTCTCTGTGGTGGCACCTGGGGGTCAGGGGCTGGGACCCCCTTTTTGGGCATTATAGTGAGAGCATGATGTCCCTGAGAACAATCCCAGTGTGTTCGCAAACTAATCCTGAGCTGCTCACAGGATTAAACCCAAAAAGCTGCTTAGCACTGGGAGCAACGATGCCATCCTGCTCCAGCACCCCGGCACCCACCGAGGTGGTGGCCCAGCACTGTGTCTCCCCGTGGGAGGGTCCCATCCAGAATTTGGGGGAGGGTTTGAATGCTGGCGGCGGCTTGGCGGGCGCCCGGGGAGAGCGGCGTGGCAGGGCGGATAATCTGCTCACTGGAATGTGGATGTGCTGGCTCTGGCCCCGGGAGCAGGGGATTAGGGAGCAGCCAGAGCAGGGTAGCACCGAATTTTGGGAAAAGGTGGGATGCAGGGCCTTGATGAGGGCTTAAGAAGCCGTGGCCTTGGAAAATGCTGAGGCCATGACTCCTTGAGCCTCACTGTGGCCACCGTGCTGGCACCCCAGCAGTGACAGTGACGAGGACAGTGATGCCACCCATGTGAGACGCAGTCATCTGTCACCACCCTCCTCGGTCCCCACCATCACGTGGGGCCACCTCCCGCAACAATAAACCCAGCACGCCGGTGCCGGAGGGGTCAGCGCAAGGGCCCAGGGAGCTGTCGAGGGGCAAGTGTGGGGTAAAGTTGAGTTGGGCAGGGGAACTGCAGGGCTTTGGGGGATCAGACACTGCTGTGGCCCCCTGGGTCTGGCACCCTGCCCATACCCCGTGGGGTTGGGTGCTTGCCCGGGGTCCCGCTGCCCCGGCTCCGCTCCCCTCCCGGCGTTTGTCTTGGCCACGTCTCTCCCATTCCAGCCAGTGGCCAAGACAAACCAACCTGGAGCCAGCATGGCCCGAGGAGGGGCAGCCCTGGCCCCTGCCTGCGGCACTGCCCTGGGGGCACCCCCTGAGCCCCCTCTGTGCCCCCAGGTTATGCTGCCCCGACAGCGACCCCTGAGCCCCCGCGAGAAGGAGAAGGGCTAAGCCGGCGGTGCCGGGGGCCACACCGGCACCATGACCCACTCCCAGGTGTCCTCCGAGCTCCACCACATCGTCTCCACAGCCTTCCAGAGCGTAAGTGCCACTGGGGTGGTGGGCACAGCCCCACGGCTGGGGGGATGGGGGACTACACCCCCTGATGCTGCCTGGAGGGGTGATGGGTGGCACAGCACAGCTGCATCACTGGGCTGTAGGGTGCTGGAAGTGCCCTGTGGCACCACCACGTTTTTCAGGTGTGGGCAGGGCTGTGGGGTGCTGGCAGAGCAACTCAGCCGTAGGGCAGGGCTGTGCCCCATAGCAACCCCCTAGGGTAAGCCAGGCCAGCTGTGCCAGGGCAGTGAGTGCCCTTGGGGCTGGCGCAGTGCCGGTGCCATCGGTGCCACAGCTGTGGCAGTGCCCTCAGTGCCCATGGTGTCAGTGCTGCCCCGGCCATGGGTCCCAGGCTGAGTTAATGATTGACCCCCCCTGCGCGTCGGCTGCCGGTGTCGTTGGCAAGTCCCCGTCGCACGCACGTGACCGGGGATGGGACCAGCCCTGGCCTCATGGAGTTCCTCCGGGGCTCCCCGGTAAGCCACGGCCTCAGGAGGCTGGCAGGGCCCCCCGTGCTGTGCCCACCTGGGGCACTGTCCTGCCTGTGCCAAGGCGAAGCTGCAGGAGGGAGCGTGTGCTGCCAGGGCGCAGGATGGAGCCCTTGGGCCAGGGGTGCTGGGCCATGGCCAGAGGGGCTCAGAGGCTGTGGGGGATCAAAGGGGTCATGGGGAAGGTGGAAGGTGGGAAGGGTGGGAGGGATACAGGTGCAGGACTTGTCCCGACGCCACCATTGCTGTCACATGGTGGCTTCTGTGTGCCAGGCTGGTGGGTGTGATGGGGTGGCCTGGGTCACCCCTGGGTCACCCCCCGGTCACCCCTCTGAGTCACCCCTCCCTCAGGGGGCTCTGGGGTCACCACGCAGTGGGGATGCGGATGGGGCACCACGGCTGTGCCCAAAGTGGCATCTGTGCTGAGGGTCAGGCGAGGGGGATGTCGGGGCATCGCCCTGGATGGGCAAGTGCTGTGGGTCCTCGCTCGGGTCACCCCGGGTGCGTGGGAGATTCCCCTCTGCTGCCGGGGGGTGTCCCTCGCCCCCCTGTCCTGGTGGCCCCCATCCCAGTGCCCCATTCCCATGTCCCCAGCCCGGGTCCGTTACAAACCTCGTCTCGGGGTCACTGTGGGGCCGTGGCGGGGGGACAGTAGTGCAACCTCCGGAGGCGGGGGATGGGGGGGGGAGCAACGCTCCCGCCTTACCAGGGTGAGGGGGGATCTACCGAGGAGGAGGGGGGCGTGCAGCAGTGGGGGTGTCGGGGCTCCACCGGGGGGTCGCTGCCTTCCGGGGGGTGATCTGAGCTCAGCAAAGGGAGCCGCTTGCTCCTGGGATCGGCGGGGGGTATCTGATGCGTCCCGAGATGTCGGGGCGTCCCGGGGGCTTCGGAGTTGGTGGGGGCCGGTGCATCCCGAGGCCGGGCATCCGGGGCTGGTGTAACCCGGGGGCCGGTGCATCCCATGGGGTCGGTCGCTCCAGGGCCGCCGCCGGTGTCGCGGTGCCGCCGGTGCCCTCTGCGTTCGCCGTCACCTTGAGACGGGCGCGGGGCGGCTCCGTCAATATTTGGCGAGGCCGGGACGGAGCCGCCGCCCCCGGTTCCCTCCCCGGCCCCCCGCCCCATCCCCGGCCGGTCCCGCGGCTCCGATAAAGCGCTGCGGGAGCTGCGGCGAGAGCGGCTCCGCCATGACTCAGGTAGGACCGGCCGGGGACGCGCACCCCGCACCCCCTGGCGTCCCCCCAGCCCCGCAGTCCCTGCATGCCTTCCCCCGCCCCCCCCGCTTTGCACCCCTGCCTGGCCCCCAATCCCGCACTCCCCGCATCCCCACAACCCCCTGCATCCCCTCAGTCCTGCACTTCCCGCACATCCCCCGCCCCTAATTCCCTCCCGCATCGCCCCCGGATCCCTCTACCCCTCCAGCCCTGCCCCCCCAGCCCCGCCCCCTGCCCCCGAGCCCCTCCCCCCAAACCCATCCCTTGCCCCCCAGCACCCCCGGCTGTGGCGCAGCAGCAGCACTGGGAGGGGGCACAGTGCGGGGGGCCCTCGGGTGCAGGGGCTGGGGAACAGGGCGGGCACGGCACTGGGGGCGTGTGGGAGGAGCACAGCACCAGGGCACAGCACCGGGGGTGCTGAGGTTGTACTGGCGGGCACAGCACCAGGCATGGCACTGGGGGTGCACAGGGGGAACCACACAGGGGCTGTATGGGGGGCACAGCATGAGGGCATGATACTGAGGGTGCTGAGGTTGTTGGGGGCACAGCACTGGGGGTGTTGGGTTCCAGCTCATAAGGAGAAGGGAATTTGGGATACCCAGGGCACAGCACGTGGACATGGCACTGGTGATGCATGGCCCTGGGACTGGGGATTGTGGCACTGGGGTGCTGGGGCATGTGGAGGTAGTCTGGCCTTGAGGATACCCAGGGGTACAGTACTGTGCCATGGTGCTGGGAGTGCATGGGGGCACAGCCCTGGGGATGCTGGGTCCCAGCTGACTGGAGAGCAGGCACTGGGGGTGCACAGGGGTGCATGGCTGGGGGTGCTGAGACACGTGGGGTGGAGGCGACAGTGGTGTGCAGTGCTGAGGTTGGGGGTGCGTGGGCTGTGCGGGGTGGGAATGGGGCTGTACAGGGTGTGCTGGGGGTGCGTGGGGTCTAAGGGTGTGAATGATGCAGTGGGCACGCTGCCTAGGGATCCCTGGGTGCCTTTGGGGACCCCAGAGAGCCCCTGTCTGGGTGCCATCATGCAGGGGGCTGTGTGACTGGGTTGTGCTGGGGGCTGGTAGTGTGGTGGCAGTGATGCCAGCGGCACTGGGTGCCTGCTCAGCCCCGGTGACGGCCCACAGCCCGAGCAGGAGGCGCTGGGCGCTGGCTCACCTGTCTTTGGGGAGGAGGAGGAGGAGAAGGACCTGAACAAGGCGCTGGGCGTGGAGCGCTTCGAGGAGATCCTGAGTGACACGCACCCCCGAAACGCGGAGGAGGCCGGACGGAGCTACGGCGAGGAGGACTTTGAATGTGAGCGGGGCCGAGGCTGGGCACAGAGCAGGGAACGGGCAGGAGGCAAGTAGGGAGTGGGGAATGTGCAGAGAACAGGGCACCAACTTCCCCGTTCCTCCAGACCACCGCCAGTCTTCACTCCACATCCACCACCCGCTCTCCACGCACCTGCCCCCCGATGCCCGCCGCAAGAAAGGGGTCCCAAAAAAGGGCAAAAAGAAGGCCCGGCGTGCCTCCGTCCCCGGAGAGACCCCCACCATTGAGGAGGCCGGAAGAGGATGAGGATGATGTGTGCGACACCGAGACAGAGCGGTCGGCGGAGGAGCTGCGGCAGCCAGGGCCGGCTGAGGCTGTGCAGGTGAGGGCAGTGGGGTAGGGGCAGCACTGTGCCACCCTGGCTCAGGGTGTCTGGGTGTGGCCGGGGCACTAGAGGAGCCAGAGCCAGTGTTGCCCACAGCTGGAGGACATGGCTCCCCAACAGCTGGCTCACCCCCTGCCCCCCCAGTTCTTCCTGCAGGAGGATGAGGTGACCGACCCTCGAGCAGAGGAGCCAGTGGCCCCCACGGCACTGCCCGGTTCCCCACTGGAGCCCCGGGGGACCACGACCCCCAAGGATGCCCGGGCAGGCAGGTGAGCTGGGGTTGGGCAATGCTGGGGCTCTCTGGGGATGAGCAGCCTCCTGGTCACCCCATGGCAGAGCCGGGGGGCAGCAGCCCCCTCCAGTCCCTCACAGCAGAGTTGGGGTGCAGAGGGGGGGCTCGGTGCTGAACTGGGCTCCTGACTTGCAGCCCCGATGTGGAGCAGGGGGCTTCAGGGGAGGGGGTTGCCGCCGAGGCCGGGTCCCCGGGTCGCCCCACGCCCAAGTCACAGCCGGGGCACCGGAGCTACAACCTGCACGAGCGGCGGTGCATCGGCAGCATGACGGCTGCCGAGCAGGACCGGTACCAGAAGATGCCGACAGACGAGTCCGAGGCGCAGACGTTGGCCTCAGCCGACCTGGACTACATGAAGAGTGAGTGGGGGCTCCTCGTGCCTGGGGCTGCACTGGCGGCCACCACGGGCTGGGTGAGCAGAGCCGGAATAGTGGGTTGGGCAGTGCTGGGGGGGGCATGGCTGGAGATGGGGGGGTCTGGCAGTACCAGGACGAGGGGCTCTGGGACAGTGGGTCTGGGACAAGGGAGCTGGCAGTGCCAGGTCACCCCATGGCTGCAGCCAAGCTGGGTTGGGGATAGGTGCTGACCCCGCTCCCAGCGCTGGGCACAGCAGCGGGGGACCCATCCCGGGTGCCAGGGCTGGGCCAGGTGCCTGTGGAGCACTGCCAGGAGCTGTGCCTGGGGCAGCTGGAGCCAGTGACAATGGTGGCAGTGGCGATCGCTACCCAGGGTGCTCGCCAGCTCCTGGGATTCACAGCCTGGGGACTCCCAGGGTGACAGGTGACACCTTTTCCTCGAAGCTCCCAGGGGAGTGTGGCCACGGCAGAGCCTGTGTGCCAGAGGGCACATGTAGGCCTTGGTGCAGGTGACCCCTGGTGCTACAGCACTTGCTCCTGGCACTGAGATGGTCCTTTTGCCCTGAGATGTCCCAGGCAGGATGTAACAGCTCCCTGGTCCCCTGTGTCCGCTACGTCAGGACTCAGTGCCCCCCATGTTGGAGCTGTGCCCCCCGTGTCAGGGCTTGGAGTGCAGGACTGTGAGCCCTGCAGGTCGCCCACCCCACGCCGTCACTGACCCCTCCCTACCAGGTCACCGCTTCGAGGACGTTCCGGGCGTGCGCCGGCACCTGGTGCGGAAGAGCGCCAAGGCCCAGGTGGTCCATGTCAGCAAGGACCACAAGGAGCCCAGCACGCGGCAGCGCAAGCAGGACAGGCAGCCCCACGAGGTGCGGGGTCCTGGGATGGGGGGCAGGCAGGGCTGGGGGGCCTGGGGATCCTGGCGCTGACCTGGCCGTGCCGCAGGTGTTCGTGGAGCTGAACGAGCTGGTGGTGGACAAGAACCAGGAGCTGCAGTGGAAGGAGACGGCGCGCTGGATCAAGTTTGAGGAGGATGTGGAAGAGGAGACCGACCGCTGGGGCAAACCACACGTGGCCTCCCTCTCCTTCCGCAGCCTCCTGGAGCTCCGCAAGACTCTGGCCCACGGTAGGGAGGTGGGGTCACCCTGTGGGGCCAACGGTGAGGGGGGTCCTGTCCCCACTGACCTCAACCCCCTGTCTCTTGCCAGGGGCTGTGCTCCTGGATCTGGACCAGAAGACGCTGCCAGGGGTGGCTCACCAGGTGGTGGAGCAGATGGTCATCACAGACCAGATCCGGACTGAGGACCGTGCCAATGTGCTGCGAGCGCTGCTGCTCAAGCACAGGTGGGCACAGGGGGCATGAATGCAGCCTCCCTCCCCCGGGCTCTGCTCCCCAGGCCACAGGACTGGTACTGTCCCCAGCATCCTGGTGATGGCCATACTGTCAGGCCACCGCGCACAGACCTGGCTCTGTTCTACAGCCACCCAAGCGATGAGAAGGAGTTCTCCTTCCCGCGGAACATCTCGGCAGGCAGCCTGGGCTCCCTGCTCGTGCACCACCACAGCACCAACCATGTGGCCGAGGGTGCCGAGCTCGCTGTCACCGAGCCCCTCATCGCTGGCCACGCTGCTGAGCACGACACACGTGTAGACGTGGAGCGGGAGGTGGGTGCCGTGGCCCCCCAGCCCTGCCCGTGCCCTTGGAGGAGCCTGACCTCAGCCCCCTGCTCTGTCCCTGCAGAGGGAGGTCCTCACCCCCACGCCCCCAGCCGGCATCACTCGCTCCAAGTCCAAGCATGAGCTGAAGCTGCTGGAGAAGATCCCGGACAATGCCGAGGCCACGGTGGTGCTTGTGGGTACGGAGGGGTGGGCAGGACAGGGGGGTGGGGACAGTGTGTTGGGCCCTTGACTGACCTCTGTGCCCCCCAGGCTGTGTGGAGTTCCTGGACCAGCCAACCATGGCCTTTGTGCGGCTGCAGGAGGCTGTGGAGCTGGACGCGGTGCTGGAGGTGCCTGTGCCTGTGCGGTTCCTCTTCGTGCTGCTGGGCCCCAGCAGCACCCACATGGACTATCACGAGATAGGGCGCTCCATCTCCACACTCATGTCTGACAAGGTCCGTGGGGCATCGAGGTCCTGCCGGGGCAGGGGGCTCAGGGATGTGTTGGGGGGTGGCTCAGGGTTGGAATGAGATCAGGTGGGAGGCTCAGGTTGTGCTGGGACCAGAGCCTCAGAGCTGTGCCAGGATTGGGGCTGGGTGTCCTGTTGGGGCTGGGGTCTCAGGGCCGTGCTGGGGCCAGGGACTTGAGACTGTGCTGGGTGGGCATCTTGTGGCTGTGCTAGGATGGGAGTTCAAGGCTGTGCCAGGGTTGGGCGCTCGGGGCTGTGCTGGGGCCATGGGCTTGGGGCTGTGCTGTGCTGTGGCCTCAGGGCACTACAGTGCTGTGGGGTGGGCACTGACCCTGCCGTTGCACCCCAGCAATTCCACGAGGCTGCGTACCTGGCTGACGACCGGCACGACCTGCTGAACGCCATCAATGAGTTCCTGGACTGCAGCGTGGTGCTGCCGCCGAGCGAGGTGCAGGGCGAGGAGCTGCTGCGCAGCGTCGCCCACTTCCAGCGCGAGATGCTGAAGAAGAGGATGGAGCAGGAACGGAAGTTGCTGCTGGAGCCCAAGTCCCCCGAGGAGAAAGGTATCGGGGGCAGGGCTGGAGCTGGGGCAGGGTTTGGGTGGGGGGCTCTCAGCTATTGGGGTCTCACCATCTGTCTGTGTGTGTCTGCCCCCAGCACTGCTGAAGCTGAAGGTGGTGGAGGACGAGGCTGAAGAGGACGATGACCCCCTGAGGCGCACAGGGCGGCCCTTCGGGGGGCTGATCCGGGACGTGCGGCGGAGGTACCCTCAGTACCTGAGCGACTTCCGTGACGCGCTGGACCCCCAGTGCATCGCCGCCGTCATCTTCATCTACTTTGCCGCGCTGTCACCAGCCATCACCTTTGGGGGGCTGCTGGGTGAGTGTAGAGGGGTGTGGGGGGCTGTGAAGGGCTGTGAGGGGTGGTGGGGTCACGGGGAGCTGCAGGGCTGCTGGGTGCTGCCCAGTGTGTGCTGCAGGATAGAGCGGGTCGGGGCCCTGGGGTGGGGCCGCATTGCTGGGACCGAAGGGCCGGTCCTACTGGTGTGCCTGAGCCTGTCCTGCCGCAGGGGAGAAGACGCAGGACCTGATCGGAGTGTCGGAGCTGATCATCTCCACGTCGCTGCAGGGCGTCCTTTTTTGCCTGCTGGGCGCTCAGCCCCTGCTTGTCATTGGCTTCTCCGGGCCGCTGCTCGTCTTCGAGGAGGCTTTTTTCACGGTGAGGGGCTGGGGGTTGCTCAGGGGCCCAGGGGGCACATCATCCCTGGTCTCATTGCCAGGGCTCTACCCAGCCCTGTAGTCATCCTGACACTCATCTATCCACCTGTCTGTCCCTACGGCTGGGCAGTTCTGCACGTCCAACGAGCTGGAGTACCTGGTGGGGCGCGTCTGGATTGGCTTCTGGCTCATCCTCATTGTGCTGGTCATGGTGGCCTTCGAGGGCAGCTTCCTGGTGCGCTTCGTCTCCCGCTTCACCCAGGAGATCTTTGCCTTCCTCATCTCCCTCATCTTCATTTATGAGACCTTCTCCAAGCTGGCCAAGGTGAGCTGGTGGGGCCGGGGACTGCAGGGAGACTGGGCAGGATGTGGTGCTGAGTGTCCCGTCCTGTCCCACTACTGCAGATCTTCCAGGAGCACCCACTGCATGGCTGCCTGCCTGCCAACGGCTCAGCTGAGGCCTGGGGCAATGGCAGCATGGCCACGGCCAATGGCAGCGCCCCGGCCACCGGCACGGCCGCCCGTGGCATTGCCAAGGTCACAGGGCAGCCCAACACGGCGCTGCTCTCACTTGTGCTCATGGCCGGCACCTTCTTCATCGCCTTCTTCCTGCGCAAGTTCAAGAACAGCCGCTTTTTCCCCGGACGGGTGTGTGGGGCTGGCGGGGTGGCCGTGGGGCTGGGCTGAGCTGGGGAAAGCTGGGCTGAACCAGGGGGCTGGGGGGCTGCGGTGAGCCCAGGGGGACTGGGGTGAACTGGGGGGAGCCAGGTAGGAGGCTGAGGCCAAGCCGTTCCTCCAGATCCGGAGGCTCATCGGGGACTTTGGTGTGCCAATCGCCATCCTGGTGATGGTGCTGGTGGACTACAGCATCCAGGACACCTACACACAGGTCAGCACCCACCCACCCCTTGGGCAGGACCCCCCCTTCCTCCTGCAGGCTCCCTGTGCCCTTTTCCTCTGTCCTGGGTGTGGGTCAGTGGCTCCATCTGTCCCCGCTATGGCTGTGCCCACTCAGCTGCCTCCGGCTCCCAGTGTCTTGCCTTCCGTCTCTCTTCAAGTCCAGCTACTGTAGGTGGTGAATCTCTGCCCCCCCTTACCCTGGGGGGCACAGCCAGCACCTCCACCCAGCATCTCTCCCCCTGCAGAAGCTGAGCGTGCCTAGCGGGTTCTCAGTCACAGCCCCAGACAAGCGGGGCTGGGTGATCAACCCTCTGGGCGAGCAGAGCGACTTCCCTGTGTGGATGATGGTGGCCAGTGGCCTCCCTGCCGTCCTCGTCTTCATCCTCATCTTCATGGAAACCCAGATCACCACGTGAGCGCAGTGGGGCTGGGTGGGGGCGTCGGTGTGGCCAGGGGAAGTTGTGCCAACTGTCTGCCCTTGTGCCCAGGCTGATCATCAGCAAGAAGGAGCGGATGCTGCAGAAAGGTTCCGGGTTCCACCTCGACCTTCTGCTCATCGTGGCCATGGGCGGCTTCTTTGCACTCTTCGGGCTGCCCTGGCTCGCCGCAGCCACCGTGCGCTCAGTCACCCATGCCAACGCCCTCACCGTCATGAGCAAGGCTGTGGCGCCTGGAGACAAGCCCAAGATCCAGGAGGTGAAGGAGCAGCGGGTCACTGGGCTGCTGGTGGCCGTGCTCGTCGGTAGGTCTGGCCCTGGGGGAAGCCAGGACGCTGCGGTGGTGTGAGGGCAGCAGGGGGAGGGGGCTGTGGCTGTGCAGGGGCAGCGTGGGGAGTGGAGCTGGGGCACCCTGAGTCCTGGCCAAATTGTCGTGGCCATACTGTTCCCTGTGGGCACAGGAGCGTGGGACCCTCTCCACGTGATGGGGGTGAGCGGGGAGGGTGGAGCAGGGCTGAGGGGCTATGCTGAGCCCCCTGCCCAGGCTGACCCTGCTCTGGCCCAGGGCTGTCCATCGTCATCGGGGACCTGCTGCGGCAGATCCCGCTGGCCGTGCTCTTTGGCATCTTCCTCTACATGGGCGTCACCTCCCTCAATGGCATCCAGTTCTACGAGCGCCTGCAGCTGCTACTGATGCCCCCCAAGCACCACCCTGACGTCACCTATGTCAAAAAGGTGGGGAGGGGCCCTGGGGAGAGTCACTGGGGGCAGGACCCACAGCTGGGGCAGCAGCCAGCCTGGGGCACCCTTGGGCGGGGGGCACTGGGGTACCCGCAGGGCAGGCTCCAGCAGAGCCTTGCTTAGGGGGGCAGAGGGGGCCAGGGCAGTTCCTTGGGGACAGCCAGACCCCAACAGGGCCGGAGGCCATGTTTGGGGCTGTGGGTACCCCTGGGCCAGGCTGTGCCCACGGCAGGAGGGGGACGAGGGGCCCGGCCCCCACGCTGACGTGTGCCCTGCCAGGTGCGCACGCTGCGCATGCACCTCTTCACCGGGCTGCAGCTGGGCTGCCTGGCCGTGCTCTGGGCCGTCATGTCCACCGTGGCCTCCCTGGCCTTCCCCTTCATTCTCATCCTCACCGTGCCACTCCGCATGTGCCTGCTCAGCCGCATCTTCACCGACCGGGAGATGAAATGTGTAAGTGGCCGCATCCCTTGTCCCTGGGGGGCAGTGGGGGCTGGACCCCTGGGGTGGGCAGGGCCGAGGGGGCCCTCGCTGCCCCTCAGCTGGTGTGTCCCACAGCTGGACGCGGCCGAGGCCGAGCCCATCCTGGACGAGCGGGAAGGTGTGGACGAGTACAACGAGATGCCGATGCCCGTGTGACGGTGGCAGCGGTGATGGAGGCTGGGCACAGCCAGATCCCTGCACTGTGGGGCCAGGGGCAGCGGCTGCACGGTCAGACTCTCACGCTCCCTGGGCCCTCGGGGGCACCTGCCAAAGAGACACCGGCCCCAGGCCTGCCCTGCCGAGGCCCCTGACCCCCCTCACAGTACAGCCCCCTCGGGCACCTCCTGCCCACGGCATGGAGCAGAGGCCCCTGGCCCCCCAGCAGCGCTGCAGGTCCCCCCACAGCCCCTCATGGCCCCCCAAGGTAGCGCCTGACACGCAGGTGTCACCTGAGCCCCCTCCGGGGCCATGGAACAGAAACTCAAAGGCAATAAACAGCTTTATTCCCAGCGTGGGGCTGAGGCCGGAGGTGCTGGGGGATGACCCTGTGCCCCCCCATCGAGGGGGTCCCACTCTGGCCAGTCCCTGGGGGGCTGCCAGGGTGGGGGCCAGGGCTGCCCTGTGCTGGGCCCAGCCCAGGAGGGGTTGGTGGCCCTCTGCTGCCTTCGACTAATAAAGAGATCGGACTTTGCATCCTTTTCACCAGTTTTATTGGAAAGTTCCCCCCTTTCCCAAGCACCCCCCTCCTCCTGGCCCAGGCCATGGGACCGGCCCCCTGTGCAGACCCAGCCCTGCACAGGGTCTGTTGCAGCCCTGCAGGACCCCCAGCACCCCAAAGAGGGGCCAGGCCCAAACCCCCTCCCGGCAGCCACGTTGGGGGCACAGGGACACCCCCAGTGCCGAGGGAAGCCCAGGCCTGGCCCCTGCAGCAACACAGGGCTGGGATGGCAGAACCAGTGCAGGGGGGCCATGAGGGACCTTCCCCCCACCCCCAGCACCAACCCCCCCGCACCCCTCAAGTCACACCCCAGCCCCCCATAATGGCAATAAATAAACTCACGCACCCCCGCCCCAGTGGGAACAAGTGCCCACAGCCTGGGCCCACAGCCTGGCCCCCCAGGACAGAGGGCAGCTCCATATCCCCCTGGCCCCCCAGGATGGGGGGCAGCTCCATATCCCCCTGCCCAGAAGAAGGGGCTGGTAGCACCCACCTGGCCCCCACACCTCCCGCCCCGGGTCCATCCCTCAGAAGCGCAGCTCCCTCAGCTTCTGCCGCAGGTAGTGCTTGGCCTCCTCGATGCCACTCACCTTCTCCAGCTCTGTGTAGGGCAGCTGTGAGGGGACAGGGACAATATCAGCTCCAGCACTACCCTCATACCCAGGGCCAACAGCCCCCAGCTCACTTCAGCTGTGGGTGGTGGTGGGAGGAAGAACTAGGATGTAGAACCCTCCCCCTGGGAAGGTCAGTGCAGCTCCTGCCAAGGGGATGGAGGGCACAGGAAGCAGACAAGCCCCAGCTCAGGCCCAAACAGGGTGCAGGGAGGGGCAGGTCCAGGAGCACCTGTGGCCCCAGTTCCAGCCCCCACTGTGGCTGGGACAAGCCTGGCAAACTAGTGAAGGAATCTTGAGCCTCACCCCACCCCTGAGCACCCCTCCAGCCTCCATGAGGGGGGACGGGGTACTGGAAGGACCAGAAGCTCCACTGGTCCAACAGCCCTGAGAGCATCACCAGCACTCACGGAGCAGGAATGAGGGGCACTGGGACTTGCACTCCAGCTACTGGCAAAACAGGGGAGGGACAAAGCATCAGGAAGGCTCTGAGGGCTGGAGCCCCTCAAAACATAGGTGAGAGCTGGGGGCATTCACCTGGAGAACAGAAGGCTCCACAGGGAGACCTGAAAGCCCCTTGCAGGGCCTAAAGGGACTCCAGGAGAGCTGGAGAGGGACTGGGGACAAGAACAAGAGGAAATGGCATCACACTGCCAGAGGGTGGGGATAGATAGGATATTAGGAAGGAATTCTTGGCTGTGAGAGTGGGGAGGCCCTGGCACAGGTTGCCCAGAGAAGCTGTGGCTGCCCCTGGATCCCTGAAAGCGTCCAAGGCCAGGCTGGACACGGCTTGGGGCAATCTGGGATAGTGGAAGGTGTCTCTGCCCATGGCAAGGGGGGGACTGGCTGAGATTTAAGGTCCCTTAAGGCGGTTCCCTGCTGTGCTTTCCACAGCCAAGGGTGTCCCGGAGAGCCTGTGGCCGGCCCTGCCAGCCCAGCCGAAATGCTGCCCAAGGGAGAGCCGGCCCTGCTCCCAGCCTTGCTCCCGGCCCTGGGCAGCTCCCAAGCGATTCCTCAGCAGAGTCACAGGACTCCCGAGCTCTGCACAAACAAGGGGCTCTGGGCTGTTGAGCTGTGGAATGAGGAGGAGCCAGTGTTGGCATGGCCCAGTGGCAGCGGGGGGGTGAGGAGCTTTGGGAATGGCTGTGGGATGGCTTTTGGGAATGGTTGCAATTCCGGTCAACTCTGTGGTGCAGGAGTGAACAGGACTGAGGGCTCATTCTGAGTTGTTTTCCTGAGAAAGATCCATCCTCAGGCTACAACCATCCACAAACAGACATGTGGGAGCTGCACACCCTAAACCAACACCTGGAGTTTCCTGAGGGAGCTGCAGACACCTGTGAGGGCTGTGCTGGAGCCTAAGGGCTCCTCCAGCTCCAGTGCTCTGCAAAGAGTAGCCAGGGCTGGAACCAGGGTGGGCACCGGGGTGGGCAGGGTCCAACCTCCCTCCCTCCCTCTTCCCAGCACATGGGACCACGAGTCACAGCACAGGGACCTGTGTGTCCCCACCTGATTTCACCCCAAGGCCTGGCAGCCTATGCTGCCACTGGTCTGCTGGCCTGGGCCAAGACCCTTCCCCTTCCCCTCCCTCGGGTCAGATCTCTCTGCCCAGGACTGACTGTCCCTTGTCCCTGCTTTCCATCAGGGCTGGTGTCACCCAGCAGCCACACGGAAAAAGTCCTGAGTGGGGTGGGGGAGGGTGAGAAAGAGCCGTGAGGATGAGTCATCCCAGCTTCCCCTCATCCCTGCTTCCCCTCACAGGGACCAGAGTGTTTACAGTGGGGATGCCAGCTCCCAGCTCCAGGCCCATCAGATACCAGCTCTGAGCCTGACACCCACTGCTCCCCGGGCCCCAGCACTTACCTGCACCAGACAGTATCCCAGCAGCCGCAGGTGCCGGTCCCTCATGGCCCGGGATCCCACCAGGATGTCGGAGTTCTGGCAGTAGTGCCACTTGTCATTGACCGACAGCACCACCCTGCACAGGGGACAGCAGGGATGGCAGTGTCACCCCACATCATGGCATCACTCTGTGTCACATTGTCACCCCCTGTCCCAACACCACCCCACCCCACAGACCCTGCTGCCCAGAACCACAGCAGATGAAGGGCAGCACTCCAAGCCCCCACAGACACCGCAGGTGGCAGGGGCAGCTGTTCCCAGCACCCTGGTGCAGTGAGGACAGAGGTCTGTGGGTGCCCCACGGTGCTGGAGCCGAACGCCACAGAGAGTAGGAGCCGAAGGCAGTGCCAGGGTGGCAGTGCCAGAAGAGACCGGGCACAGGGCCTCGCTCCGTACCTCTGGATCTCCTTGGCACCCTGCGGCCCCTCGCCAGGGCCCCGCTTGGGGCTGGGCCGGCATGGTGAGGGCGGGGGGCCAGCATCGTCACTGGCGGGGGGGCTCTGCTCCTCAGGGTCCTCCTGGGCCTGCTCCCCCTGGAAGCAGCCGTGCTCGCGGCCAGGGCAGCCGGTGGCCTCCTCCTCCTCCTCCAGGATCTTGCTGATGGGGAACTGGAAGAGGGAGGCGGTGGAGGCGCGGGGGGAGCAGTCGGGGGTGCCTGGCGGCGGTGCCGAGAGGCACTCGGAGGGGCTGCTGAGTGTGGAGCTGCCCGGGCTGCCCAGGGACGGCTCCTTGCTCAGCCCACAGTAATAGTCCGAGGGGGGCTGGAAGCAGGGGCCCCCCAGGGCCGGGCAGAGCGCGGGCAGGAACCGCCCGGCCCGGCCACTCTCCCGGGGGCCCGGGAGGCTGCTGGGCGTCTCTGGAGCAAACGGGGCAAAGTCCTGCAAGTCCGAGGTGAGGGCCAGGACGCTGGAGCGCAGGGACATGGCAGCAGGGGATGTGGCTGGGGGAGCCTTGGAAGCCGCCGGAACGCGGGAGAGAGGCAGCACTGTGCCCGAACGGTTTATCCACAGCAGGAAATCTGTGGAGAGGGAACAGGGATCAGTGAGGCCTTGGGACCCACTCACTTATGGAACATGGGCTCAGGGCCTCTGTGGCCCCACTGGGACTCTGTGCCAGGGAACAGAGGTACAGGAGAACTTCCCTTCCTGTGGCAGAGGGACTCAAGGAGCTTCCTCCCAAAGCACCAGGGAAGGTAGCAATACAGGGAAGGTGGTGACAGAAACAGCCAGGACTTGTTCTGCCCTAAATAACCTCCCAGATCAGGCCCTGACACATACCCCCCTACCTGGCAGTCCCCTCCCCAGGGCCCGGGGGGTTACCTGTGCAGTACCCTGGGGGCAGCACCTCGTCCTGTCGGTAGCACTCCTCCCCCACCAGCTGCCGCAGTGCCTCAGCCACCAGCCCCTTGTAGCTGTGGGGAGAGGGGACAGTCATGGGGGCACTGTGGGCACTGTCCCAACACCCAGTACAGCTGGCACGTCCTCCTGCCAAGCACATCCACATGGAGACGGGAACCCCCGGGAGCAGGAAGCAAAGAGCAGGAACTTTGGGCTCTGCTGTTGGGGGGCAAGAGGGGCCAGGCTCTGGCTCCTTCTGCAGAAAAGTTCCTCCAGAAATCAGGACACCATAGGCCCCCAGAAGTGCTCCCCAGGCCTGGCACCACTGCCCAGGGCAGGGGAGAGTCCCCAGCTCTGGAGGGATTTAACAGCTGTGTGGATGTTGCACCTGGGGACACATTAGCGGTGGCCTTGGCAGTGCTGGAGGATGGATGGGCTCAGGGTTCTCAGGTTCTCAGAGGTTGTTCCAACCCAAACAACTCTACAATTTGAAATGGTTCTGTGATTCTACACGGCCCCCCCACAGGATTCGGAGCTGCCACAGGGCCTTTCCCCCAGAACCATCTGTGATCCTGGCAGGTCACAGACACCCATCCCTAGAAAGGGCCAGGGGAGGGGTTCTCCCCCTCACCTGTACTTCCTGTTGGCCTCGTCAGCAGTGAGGGCATGCTCGAACATGAGGACGCGGTACCGCGGGTCGAGCCGGGGGCCGCTGTACTCCCGGAACTCCAGCTCCACCGCCGCGTCCAGCAGCGACAGGTACCGGCGCACTATCAGCGCGTAGGGGCTGCCTGGGAGGGGAGCAGCATGGAGCCCACTGGGATGGGCACACCCCCCGCCCCAGCCTGGGCTCTGCCAGCTGGGAGCCCCCAGCAAAGGCCCCACATACTCATGACGTTGGTGATGAAGGCTGGGGAGAAGACCTGGTGCAGGACGGTCTGGGGAAAGTGGCTGAGCTGGAACATGGACATGAGGATGTTGACGGTGGCCAGCGGGGAGCTGCCAGCCTTCTGCTCCAGGATGGCCTCCAGCTTGGGGAAGAGCTCCCCATGGTTGGAGGGGCGGTAGTTCATCCGGCTGAAGGGGAACACCAGCTTCTGGATCACCTGCGGCAGGAGGAGAGGGCGTGGGGTTGGGGAGGTACAAGGGACAGGCCAGGGCCACCTGCCTAGCGCTGGGCAGAGACGGGAGCTCAGAGCCTGCTGGGATGAGGGCACGGCCCTCGATCCCCTGGGACACTCCCCCGTGCTGGGGAGAAGGCTCCCCCAGCCCAGGTGTGCCCAGTGAGGAGCTCACCTTGCTGTCCAGCTGCTCCCCACGCTTCAGCAGGAAGTTGGCGATGGTGTCGAGCAGCCGCGGCTCACGCAGCCGGTGCCGCGCCACGTACTTGGCGATGAGGGCCATGGTGTAGGGGGTGAGGTTCTCCGCCTTCCGGGGCAGCCACTCTGCCAACACAGCAGGGGCACCATCACAGGGCTGCCTCTGCTCCCACCACAGGTCCAGGGCAGGCAAGGGGAACAGGACCGGACAGCAGCACCAGCCCTCCCAAAACCCAGACAGCTCCCAAAAACCCTCAGGTATGGGCCAAGTGAGAGGCTCAGGCAGATTCCTGTCATGCAGAGCCAAAGCACAGTTAGAGCATAGCAAGAACATGCAGAGGGTGTGGCCCTTCTGTAAAACCCCACTGAAATTCCACTGTGTCCCACCTGGAGGCATGGTGGAAAACCAGCCCCTGGAGAAATGGGGGATCCCACCCCCCTGGAAGGGCTGGACTGGGCAGTTGGCGACAGGGTGGCCATAACACCTCCTCCTGCTCCACCCCTGGAGCTCGGCAGGGCCCCAGCCAGAGATTTCACCACCCCAACGTCCCCAGGGCCCAGGAAGGTGCCCTCAAGGCTGCAGAGCCAGATCCCTCCACGTTCCCCACTCAGCCAGAGCCCCGTGCTCCCCCTGTGTGGGTAGCAGCAATGCTGGGAGCCCACCCGGGCAACCCTCACCTGCCATGCTGCGGATGAAGCGCTCCTGCCGGTTCTCGTAGAAGAGCTGGGAGCTGAAGATGGCCTCCAGGGCCTTGTTGTTGGCCTCCTGGGCGCACAGGGCCAGCATCTCGTCCAGCAGCGCCAGCTCGTGCTCCCGCATGGCGCTCACCTGGCCCAGCGTGTGGCGCACCAGCCGCAGGATCTTGCGGTTGTTGATGAGCTGCTGGTCGGAGGCCGCGTGGCCCTGCAGCGCCTGCGCCCGCAGCCGGTAGTAGGAGAGCAGCAGGAAGAGGGTCTGCGGGTGCCGTTCCTTCTCCAGGTGCCGCTCCAGGCTGCTGAGGCAGGACTCGACCAGGGGGTGGGGGCTGGAGGGGTGCAGCCGCATCACGCTGCTGAACACCATCGACACGTCCTTCTGGTTGAAGCGGCCCAGGCGGCTGCGGGACTCGTCCTCCAGCACCCGCACGAGCGGCGACTCCCCGGGCAGCCCTGCGGGGACACGGGCACGGATCAGACCCTGGGCACAGCTCAGCGCCACAGCACCACCACCTCCGGAGCTCAGGCACGAGGCCACCGCTGGGGCAGGAGGGATGTGCCAGGTCAGGGACCAAAACAAGGAGCAGAAGGGGAAGGGAAGGCAAAGCCTGGCTGGAACATCAGTGCATCCGCACCACGGAAAACACGTGGAGCTGTGGGGTCATTCCCACCCACCCCACTGGAATGGGAGCCGTGCAGTCCACCTGCACGAGTGAGGTTCATTTCCTAAGTCTCAAGCATCTTCAGGACAAGTAAGTCATAGAATCCCAAAATCCCAGACTGGTTTGGGTTGGAAGGTACCTTAAATCTCATCCAGTTCCTCACCCTGCCATGGGCAGGGACTCCTTCCAAAAGACTAGGTTGCTTCAAGCCCTGTCCAACCTGACCTTGAACAATTCCAGCGCTGGGGCAGCCACAGTTACCCTGGGCAACCAAAAAATTCACCTCAAAAAGTTCCTTAAAAAATGTTGTGGTTGGAAAACAACTGAGACTTCTCACGTGACCAAACTAAACCCTGTTTGTTCCGGCAGGGACTAATCCTTTGGCTTTTCTGACCTTCTCCCGTTTCCCGGCTCAGCTTTGGCCTGTCTGACCTGGCTCCCAGGGAAACACTTCCCTGCAGCTCAGGAGTGTTATCCAACCCTTGACTGTCAGGAGGAATCTCCTCAGCAGAGGCACAGAGTGCCCCTCCCGGGGCTGGGCTGGCATGGGCAGTACAGGGCGAGTCACTGTGGGTTATCGTTAATCACAACTCAGGAGGGGGAATGTGCAGAATTGGTCTGAGCAGCTGCTTTGTTCTGAAAAAAGGCCTCAAAAGGGGCTTGGAGTTTGTGTTAATGAGGGGTGAGAACAAAGTGGGGGGCACAGCAGAGCTGGGTGGTCGAGCACGGGGGTCCTGGCGAGGGCAGCCCCGGTTCAGTGTCAACAAACACCCGGTGCCAACGGCCCGAGGGGAGAGGAAAGAACCGGTCCCCCCTCCCCAGCCTGGGGCTCGAGTTACTGCAGCAATCGTGGCTGAGCCCCGGCCCGGGGGGGCTGCGGGGACAGGAACCAGAACGGCTGGGGGAGCCGCGGATGGAAGGGCAGGCACCCGCCAGATCATGGAATTCTGGAACAGACTGGGATGGAAGGGACCTTGAATCTCATCCCATTCAACCCCCTGCCACGGGCAGGGACACCTTCCACTAGCCCAGGTTGCTCCAAGCTCCATCCAACCTGGCCTTGAGCACTTCCAGGGATGGAGCAGCCCCAGCTTCTCTGGGCAACCTGTGCCAGGGCCACACCACCCTCACAGCCAAGAATTCCTTCCCAATATCCCTCCATCCCTTGTCCCCAGTCCCTCTCCAGCTCTCCTGGAGCCCCTTTAGGCCCTGCAAGGGGCTCTCAGAAGATCTCCCTGGATCCTTCTCTTCTCCAGGGGAATCCCCCCAGCTCTCCCAGCCTGGCTGCAGAGCAAAGGGGCTCCAGCCCTCAGAGCATCTCCATTTCCTCCTCTGGACTCACTCTAGCAGCTCCACGTCCTCCTGCTGTTGTTCCCCAGAGCTGGAGGCAGCTCTGCAGGTGGGGTCTCACCTGAGCGGGTCAGGATCCCTCCTGGCGCTCCTGCCCACTCCTCTTTTACGCAGATTGCAATCCCCTCCTTGTGACAGGAGAATGTGCAGGGTCTCCCATGCTCAGTGAAGGGGGAGCCCCTGGGACACAGTCCCAGCTCTGTAACATCCAAAGGCAGCTGCTCAGGAACCCAAACACCTGAAACATTCTTCCCTGCAGAGCAACACCTGGTGACATAGGGCTTGTGCCCTGCAAGGGTTCAGCCAAGGCCTCGGTCTCCTCTGTTAGTGCTCAGGTGTTTCCTGGTTTTCAGGGCCTGGAACTGGGCTCCAGGAGCAGCTGATCCACACTGGCCAGGCAGTGCTGCCGAGTGCCCTGGCTCCTGCTGGCTCCAGCACTTACTCCCGGGGCTGCCAAGGGCACCCTGCCCTCCTGCCCCTCGAGCAGAACCCTCAGAGCAGAGTCTTCCAGGGCAGTGCTGCCCCCTGAGCAGGGCCCTCCCTGAAGGGCATCCAGCCCTCCTGCCCCACGAATAGAGGAGAACTGGTCTGAGCAGTCCGTGCCCCTCGAAGGGCACAGCTCCACGTGCCACACAGCCCCCCACCCCAGTGCCATCCCACCCCCGGGGTGGCTCACCCAGCGCAGCTGCCGCATACAGGCAGTTGACGATGCTGAAGTTGTCGAACTTGGCGCAGCCGCTCACGATGGCCTGGCACAGTGCGTGGAACTCGGGCTGCTCCAGCACCTGCCCCGCGGGCCCGCGCCCAACCCCGGCCCCCGCGGGCGGCCCCGGCTGCTGCTGCAGGAGCTGGCCCAGCTTGTGCAGCGCGATGGGATAGTGGCTGGCCGACACCTTGCCCGGGTTCTGCGTGACCCAGCGCAGCACCTCGCCTATGCTGCGCGAGCGCTCGATCAGCCGCTTCATGGTGAAGAAGGTGTCGTAGCTCATCTTCTCGTGGATGAAGTTCCAGCTCTTCCTCTTGCCGTGGGCCCGGCCCCGACCGCCGTCCGGGGGCACGGGGGGCAGCAGCCCATGGCCGTAGGGGTCCAGGGGCAGCAGCAGCCTCGGCCTGGCCTTGCCCGCGCAACAGCAGGCGGGGAACATCGCGGCGCCGCGGCGCTCACGGGCAGCCGGGCCCCGCGGGCCCGCCCGGGTCAGAGCGCGCAGCCATGGGCACAGCAGAGGGCACAGCATGGCGAGGGCGGCGCGGCGCGGGGGGCTCCGCGGCTCCGGGGGACCCTGCGGGGACAGCGCGGGTGCGGGCAGTGAGGGGGCTGCGGGACGGCCGGGGCCGGCGGGGACACGCGGGCCGCCCCACCCACGGGGACCCCCGACCTGCCAGGGCCCCCCCATCCACCGGGATCCCCGCCCGCACGGGCCCCTGGCACCCGGACCGCCGCCTTACCCGGGCCCCCGTCCCGCCCAGCGCCGAGGTCCCGGGATCCCCGGCCCACAGCCCTCTCCCGGGCACACGCCGACCCTCGGGCGGTGCCGGGCCCGCCGCGGCCCCCCCGCTCCCCAGGAGCCCCGTCCCGGCCGTACATGGCGCTGGCGGCCGCTCGGTCCCGCCGCTGCCGCTCAGCGCCGCGGGGCCCCGGGCCGGGAGCGCGGCCCCGCCGCCATCTTCGGCCCCGCCCCGCGCGCGGCCCTTCCGGGGCGGGGCCTGCGCGCGCCGCATGCAAATCGCCCCTCAGCCTCAACCAATGAGGAGCGCGCCGCGAAGGAGCAGGGATGCCAGCGCAGGCGCACTGCGGTCCCGCGGAGCGCGTGGCTGGATGCGCAGGCCCCGCCCCCTCCCGGAGCCCCGCCCCCCGCTCTCCCGGTCACCGTGTCCCCCGGTCCGTGTTCCCCTCGGTCCCCCCCGTCCCCCCATCGCTCCCCACAGCGCAGCAGAGCCGGGACGCCGCGGCCGGTCACAGTCCTTCCGCTTTAATTGTTACGGCGGTGGGGGGCGGCATCCCCCGGCACAGCACCGGGACCCTCGGGACAGCGGGGAGCGTATCCCGGCCGGTACCGAGACGCCCGTGGGGCGCGCTGCCCCGGCACAGGGACCCCTGGCACCCTCGGGCTCTCTGGAGCCCATCCTGGCGGCACCAGGACCCCCGGCACCGCAGGGAGCATTTCACCCCTGCAGCGGGACCCCAGGAGCTGCCCCCTTGAGGGGTTGGGCTGTGCCCCCGCTGGGAGGACCGGGGGCACAGCCACCCGTGGAGCGGCCGTGGGACACTCCGTGCAGGGCCAGGGAGCACCGGGACCCCCCCTAGAGGTAGCTGAGCCTCCACTCCTGCAACAGCACTGTCCCCGGAGCCCCAGCACGAGGTGGGGGACCCCCTGGGCCTGCAGCCCCCGGGGGACACAGTCTGGAGCCCGGCACCCCTAGTTCTGATGTACTGGGTGAGCTGAACGCAGAGCCCCAGGCAGGCTGGGGGGCTCCCACAGTGGGCTGGGGTCTCCCCCGGTGTCCGGGCACGGCTCAGGCTCCGGGAGCGTGTCTGGGCCGCGCTATCTGCGGTACATGGCGAAGGCCACGAAGGTGACGAGCAGGGTGAGCCCAGCCAGGCAGGTGGTGGCGGTGGCGGTGAAGACGTGGCGGTGCTGCAGCTGCAGGTACCAGAGCAGGGCCAGCAGCAGCACGAAGAGCGGCAGCGCCAGGCTGCCCACGCCCAGCGCGGCGGGCGCGGGGCCGCGGGGGCCGGGGGCCCGGGGGCGGCGGGGGCGGCGCTGGGCGGGGACAGGTGGCAGTGCAGGACGCTCAGGTGGCCCAGGTGCAGCCCCGCCAGGCTCTGGGCATCGTCGCGCAGCAGCTGCCCCTGGTAGATCAGCCGCACCTGCTGCTCCTGCCCGGGGAAGTAGGTCCTGGACGGGACAGGGACAGGGGTGACATCGCCGCTAGGACAGGCACCTCCACCCACCCTGCGCCGATGTGCCCACCCGGACCCCCACCCCACCCGCACAACCCGAGCCCGTGTCCCCATCACCCACCCCCGGTGCCACCCGCCAGGTCAGTCCCCTCCGTCCTCCTACGGATGTGCCCACCGCGGCACCCGCTCTGCCCTGCATACTTGTGCCCCTGTGTCCCCCCCAGCTGGCACCCGCCAGAGCAGTCCTCTCTGTCCACCCCTGCCGCTCGGCACATCTCCGTCACCCGCCCCAGGGCTCACCTGCCAGCACGGGCTGTCCCACGGCCACAGCGCCGGGCACAGGCACCCGAGCCAAGCCCACCTGTTCCGGGCACGGCTGTCCCCTCCCGGGGTCCCCCGGGCCGGGACACGTTGGCGCTGCCCGCCCCCCTCACCTCTTGAGTGCCCCGACGGTGTCTCCGGGGCGCACCCGCGCCAGGCGCTCGGTGTCGTTCAGGAACTTGAGCCGCAGCACCAGCGTGGGCTCGGCGGGGCCCTCGGGGGCGGCCGCGGGGGGCTCCCGGTGCCGCAGCCCCGCCGCCTCATCGGGGGCCGCCGCTCCCTCGGCCGGGGCTGCGGCCGGGGCCGGGGCCTTGCGCTCGGTGGGGGCCGCGCTCGGACCCGCCTCGGGCGGCGGCGCCGCGGGCTCGGGGGCGCGCGTGGAGGCCCAGGCGAGCCCCAGCACCGCGGCCGCCACCAGCAGCGCGAACAGCACCGTCACCTCGTCGCCGACGCCCTCGATCAGCGCCATGGCGGCGGCGGGGCCCGGAGGGCGCTCCGAGCGGGGCTCCGGGCGGGCGTGGCCTCAGCCCGCGGGGCCGCGGGGAACCGGGGCCGGGGCCGCTCCGGGCCGCGCTCGGGCCGCCATCGCGCCGCTTCCGGCGGGGCGCGGGGGCCGCCGGGACGTGTAGTCCCGCGCGACGGCGGGCGCGGGGCACGCCGGGAGTTGTGTCCGGTCGCGCGGGGAACGCCGGGAATTGTAGTCCAGCCCTTCGCTGCCCTCAGGGATTCCCGGTGTGATCCCGATCGCTTCCAGTCGCTCCTCATGATACCGGTATGGTTCCAGTATGATCCCAGTCACTCCCAGTCAGATGTCAGTTGCTCCCAGCTTGCTCCCAGTTGCTCCTGGTCACCCCCACTATGGCTCCAGTCACTTCCAGTATGAACCCAGTCACTCCCAGTAGGGCTCCAGTCACTGCCTGTATGATCCCAGTCACTTCCAGTCACTCCCAGTATGATACCAGTCTCTCCTAGATATTCACAGTATTATTCCAGTAATTCCCAGTATGATTTTGGTCAGTTCCACTATAATCTCAATATTATCCCACCGTGGGCCTAGCTGCTCCCAGTACGATCCCAATTGCCTCCAGTGTGGTTCCAGTTGCCCCTACCATGGTCTCAGTTGCTCCTAGTCACCTGCAATACAGCTCCTGTCACTCCCAGTATGATCCCAGTCACTTCCAATCCCTCCCAGTATGATCTCAGTCCGTTCTAGATACTCCCAGTGTTATTCCAGTGACTCCCAGTATGAAACTAGTCACAAACCACTATAAAATCAGGAGGCAGCAGCGTGCAAGGGCAGCCTCTTCCTGCTGGGGGAATCCGGGGGACTGGGGGGCTCCCAGGAGGGAAGTTGTGACTTCCCTTCAGGATCCTGTGTGGGACCTGCCTTCGGGTGGGAAGGGCAGGTGAGCCTGTGCTGGAGCTGCTGAGCAGATCCCAGGGCTGTGGCAGCGATGGATGTGAGAGCAGCAGCAGATTTCAACCACGACTGATCTGTGTGGGTGGAGAACTGGGGTTTATCCCTTCCCGATGTCGGAATGAGCCCGAACACACCATCGGAGGGGTGGTGGCTGCTCAGATTTGAGGGTTTATCCAGCGGCTCATCCCCTCCCTGATAAATCCGGTGTCTGGTTGTCACTGTGGATTTGTCTGGCTTCAGCTCCCAGAAGCTGAGACTTTTCCATCCTCTCAGCCTCGATTAAGGAGCCATTTAATATTCCCGTGAAAGTACATCCAGTCACCCCTCAATTTCCTGGGAAAGCTAAGCAGATTGTGCACCTTAAATCCACTGCCAAGAGACCACAGAGGCCTCGAGTTGTCCTGCCTGAGGCCGCTCCCAATCCCTTGGATTTTTCAATGTTCTCCTAAAATACCAGTGGTATAAAGCACTGGCCGGTTCTGGAACTGCTGCTCCAGAGGTAGGGCCCTCCTCCCCTGCCTAGGCTCCCCGAGTGGCTCCCTTGGGGGCAGCAGCACTCAAAGGTGCCCCATCCCCTTCCTGCAGCTCTGTCCCCACCAGGGCTGGGAGATGAGCCAGGGGGCTCTCTAACACAGCAGGAACCAGCGTGGGCACAGAGCCAGGGCAGTGCCTGTCCCCTGTGCCGGGTGCTGCTGAGGCCCCACCTCAAATCCTGCACTCATTTTGGGCCCCTCAGGACAAGACACGGAGGGGCTGGAGCGTGTGCAGGGAAGGGAAGGGAGCTGGGAAGGGGCTGGAGCAGCAGGAGCAGCTGAGGGAGCTGGGGGGGGGCTCAGCCTGGAGAAAAGGAGGCTCAGGGGGGACCTTCTGGCTCTGCAATCCCTGACAGGAGGGGGGAACCGGGGGGGGTCGGGCTCTGCTCCCAGGGAACAGGGACAGGAGGAGAGGGAACGGCCTCAGGCTGTGCCAGGGAGGCTCAGGTTGGATATTGGGAGAACATTTCCATGAGAAGGGCTGCCCTGTTGTGTTTCTGCCTTTAACCTGTCAGGGTTCACAGCCCCTTCCATTTCCTCTTTACTCACCGGTTCAATTTTCCTCAGTGTTTCTCAGACAGACACTGAGGCTGAGCCCCCTCCTGCCCCGCTGGCATTCCCAGGGTCAATGGCCCCATGCCCTGGCTGGAACCCCCAACTCCCCCTGGTTGGTGCCTAGGGGAATTTAGTCCACCTTGCTCCACTTTCAGCTTCTTTTCACAAAGACCAGGTGCCTGCACGGTTCAGCTCCTGTGAGCTGAGATCTGTGACCAGAGGGGGGTCGCAGAGGGATCCTGCCCCAGGTTCCTGTGACCACCCCGGCCCAGGAGAGGACCCTGGGGTGCAGCACCTGGACGCCTGTGGGAGCAGGACATGTCCCAGCTGTCTCTGAGACCCACGGGGTGGCCTGAGGTGGGCTGATGATGTCACAGGGCGTGACAGCAAGGGACACAGACAACTGTGGTCCTTCCAACTGAGGTCACCTCACCAGGCCGGTGGCCACCTCGTGTCCTTGGCACAGTGAGGGGATGCACTACCCCTTTGCGGGACAGATGTCCCCTCCGAGCAGCCCCAGGTGTGACGCTCTGCTCCTCTCTGCCCCACACCAGAGCTACCCGCAGCCTTGTGGAGGTGCTGCACCCGAGTGATGGGTTTTGGATTTGCGGTTTGACAGCCACACTGTGGATCCGGGTGGGATTAACAGTGGAGCTGGTACCTCCACGCTCCAGAGCGAGATTCCAGAGCTGCAGCTATTCCGGGGAAAGCTCCTGGCTGATCCCCGGCCCGGAGAGGACAGTCCGTGTCACTGGAGGGTGACATCAAACAGCTTCCTCCCACCGAGCTGCTTCTGCAGCTCAGCCGAGTGCCGATAGGTTTGGGAATAGGAGCCGCTGCCGTGCAGGGTATGCGGGAGGAGGGGCAGCCTGAGCCCCTCGGGGAGGGATGGGGCTCCTGCTCCCCTCAGTCCAGGAAAGAGGAGCAGTGTCCCCAGCAGTGTCCCCCAGCACTGTCCCCCAGTGGAGCTCTTGGCTCTCCTGACAGAGATGTCCCCACAGAGATGAAGCCCCAGTTCCTATTGCGAGAGTGATCAAGGACCTCAGGGCCCCCAGTGCCCTGAGAAGCCCTAAAGCCTTGGAGAGCCCTCCGGGATCCCCGCTCTGCCCATGGGGCCAGACACCCACTGGAGCTGAGCCCTGGGCCTTGGCCTCCCCTCGGCTCTGTTCTGGGGGTGCTGCTCCCCAGCCCTACACCCTGGGTGGGCATTGGGGTTCTGCAGTGGGGACCCTCCTGCTGCCCCACATAGACTCTGGCACTGTCTGATGTCACGGAATGGTTTGGGTGGGAAGGGGCTCTGAAGCCCGTCCCATTCCACACTCCTGCCATGGGCAGGGACACCAGAGGCACTGGAGCGGCTGGTCTGGGGGTGGGAGCAGCGGCAGGAGGAGGAGGAGGAATAGAAGGAGTGGGAGAAGGAGGATGAGGAGGAGGCGGCATCTCTCCTCTTGGCAGTGGTGCTGTTTGAGGCACTCGCGAACGGCAGTGTCAGATGGAAACGTTGCAGATGGAGCTGAGAAAGTTGAGGCTCTAAACATGAAATTCATCCTAAAAAGCAGTTTCAATCTCTGCATGTCTCCTGTCCACAGAGAGTGGTCAGCCGGCCATCCCTGAGGGAATGCTGGCTCCTGAAAGCCCCCAGCTGGTCCCCAACTACTCCCGCCTTTGAACTTTTCCCCTTGTTTCCCATTGAAGTTCCCTCCTGTTTTTTTCCTATCCCTGTGCTAAGCCCCAGCTCCATCTGTTTGTTCTGCTCCCTCTGCTCCTCCGTTCTCGAGTGCCAGCCCCTGTGCTGACTGAGGGGGTCCCACTCCACAGGGGCTGTTGGGGACAGGATCCGCTCGACCCCAGTGCAGGCTTTGGCTGGGGAATGCTCTATCCCCGTGCCTGCTGTGCCTCATCCCATCCCTGTGCCCTATATCCTGCTGGCTGGTGGGAGGTAGTGGCGACCTGCGGGACTCCCAGTGCTGGGGGACACTGGTGGTCCAAAGGGACACAAAATGTTCTCTCAGGGTGGTCTGTGAACACCCACATAGGGGGTGAGAGGCCAGGACTGCAGGGGGCATCACACATCTCTGCTGGAGGAGGACAAGGGGAAGGAGGAGGAGGAGAAGGAGCAGAAGGAGAAGAAGGGAATGTGGGGATGTGGGAGTGGCCACCGTTGCCCACCTGGCCAGAGGAAAGTCACCTCGACCTGTCCCTGCTGCCACCTTGGCCAGGCGAGGGTGAGGTAAGGATGAAGGACAATGTCCCATCCCTCACCAGGAATAAATCCCAGAATCCCTGTCTGTGAGGGTGATGTGGTGGAGGGAACTGCGAGCACATGGAGTGTCTGGACATTCCAAGGGGCTGAAATGGAGGCAATTTATAAATGTTTCTGTGTCAAACTGACCGAGGGCAGGGTTAGGTGGGATACTGGGCAGAAATCTTTCCCTGTGAGGGTGGGGAGGCCCTGGCACAGGTTGCCCAGAGAATGTGTGGCTGTCTCATCCCTGGAAGTGTTCAAGGCCAGATTGGTCAGGGCTTGGAGTAACCTAGGATAGTGGAAGGTGTCCCTGCCCAGGGCAGGGAGTGGAATAAGATGAGCTTTAAGGTCCCTTCCCACAAAAACCATTCTGGGATGATGATGATGATGATGATGGCAGGAGGCCAAGAAAAAGGCCGTGAGCAAGGACAGAGAGACCCAAGTGAAAAGTAGGCTGGAGAAAGGCCAGGGCTTGGCCAGGCACTGCCATGCCAGGATGGCTCCGCAGAGCGGTGTGGACATGGATCTACTGGACACGTCAGGAAAAAGCCAGCCCAGCTCCTGCTGAGCAGAGCTATGACTCTATGACTCACAGAGGCACTAGGGAAGGCACTTTGGAAGCCTCAGTGAGTGTGCAGCTGAGGGGACAGTGCTGGTGGGGGGAGCCTGGTGCTGTAACAGATGCGGATGTTCCAAAAGCTTTCAACAAAAGCCTTGTAAAAACTGTTTTCTAATAAACCCCTTCTTGAGGTGGCTGGGACACACGAGGAATCCTGTCAGGGCACAGGAGCGAGACAGAGAGGGCAGGGAGGTGCTTCTCCCACGCACCCCAGCACCCACTGCCACATCCCAGAGGATTCCGGAGCCGGCAGGCATTTACAAACCTCCCAGAGATCTCTCCTCCTCCTCCTCCTCCTTCTCCTCCTCCTCCTCCTCCTCATTTTTGTCCTCCTCCTCATCTTCATCTCCCACCCTTCCCACCATCACCCAGAGAAGGGTGGAGGGTGGGAGCCAGCCCCCAGCTGCCCCCTCAAGCCCCACTGGCAGCGGCACATCTGCCACCCACTGTGACATTGGTCCCTGTGGGCTAAGGGGGGGCAATCCATTGGGATCTTGGCTCTCTCAGCTGCCTGCTTTTTCATTCCTTCCTCTTCTCCCAAATTCCACTTTCTCATTTAATCTGTCAGGGCCCATGATTCCACTTTTTTTATGTTTCTCAACCTTTTGGAAGAAGTCAGTTCATCCCCAGTGAGCTCCACTGGCTCCCATGGCACTGCCAGGGACTGTCAGCCCAGTGCCTCATCAGAGCCTTTCTGTGCCCCCGGTCAGCTCTCGCAGGCTGATTTAGGGGTGGGCACAGCTCTACAGCCATCCCCTGTGATGGTCCCCTGGGTGGTTTCATTACCATGATGGTCCCCCAGACAGTCCCGTCACCACGCCAGACCTCGCTGGAGCAGCCTGTGCTGAGCACATGAGTGAGGGAACAGCGATGGGCCCAGTTGGCAGGGAGTGATCCGGGAGGGGACTCCACCACAGTGGGTTAGCAGCTGGTGGGCATCCAAGGACCTCTTGGGAATGGCCATGTTCTACAGCTTCGTTAACGACGTTGGGGTGACTAACGATGACATTACCTCCAAAATGCAGCCGGGAGGTAGGGCTGGCACAGGGGGTCCCCAGGCTGGCACAGGGGACCCCCAGCCGTGCTGCACGGGGCTGGCACAAGGAGTCTGGGGGGGCCGTGGGCAGGGGGGGCAGCACAACCCCGGCTCTGCCGTCGGGGTGGTCAGTGGGTGTTGAGGGACGGGAGCCGTGACCCGCCCTCAGGCGAGGGGCGGGCAGGCCGGGCAGTGACAGCCCTCCGCTCCCCCTCCCGCTCCTGGTCCCCCCCGGTCCCGATCCCCCCGCTCTGCCACCCAGTCCCCGCCTCCTCGTTCCCCCTCCCTGGTCTCGGCCCCCCCTCCTCCCAGTCCCGGTATCCCCATCCCGATCCCCCCATTCCCCCTCGCGGTCCTCCCAGTGCTTCTGCCGGTCCCTGTCCGGGTCCCGGTGCCCCCTGTCCCCCTGCCATCCCGACCGCCCTCTCCCCCCGCCGTTGCCGCGCTCCCCGCCCGCCGCGGGGCCGGTCCCGGTGACGCGGGCGGGGCGGGGCGGGCGGGGGCGGTGGCAGAGCCCAGCAGAGCCCCGCAGAGCCCGGCGAAGCCGCGCACGGACGCGGTCGCTGCCATGCAGTTGCTGTCCGGAGTCCCGCGCCGCTGACCGGCCCCGCCGCCGCCGCGATGAACTTCCCGGGCGGCGCCGGGCAGAGCCCCGGGCAGCAGCAGAGCCTGGCGGCGCCGGGCGGGCCGGTGCCCGTGCCCGTGCCCGGGCCCTCGGGGCCGCAGCCCGGCGGGCCGCCCCCGCCGCAGTTCGGGCTCTCCAACTCGGCCGCGATCCGCGCCGAGATCGGGCGTTTCGAGTCCGTGCACCCCAATATCTACGCGATCTACGACCTCATCGAGCGCGTGGAGGACCTGGCGCTGCAGAGCCAGATCCGCGAGCACGTCATCTCTATCGAGGGTGAGCACCGGGCACCGCTACCGAGCCGGGCACGGGCATCGGGCACAGGGTACCGCACCGAGAGACGGGCGCCGGGCACCGAGCCGGGCACCGGGCACCGAGCTGGGCACCGAACCGGGTACCCCGCACCGAACCGGGCCGGCCGCGCCGCCGCCTTTGTCCCCGCCGCCGCTGCACCTGCGCCCGCTGCCGCCCGCGGGGCCCGGCGGGGCCCGGCCCGGCCCTGCCCGCGGGGCCGCGATCGGCATCGGGCCGGGCCGGGCCCTGCAGCGGCGGGGCCGGGGGCAAGGGGCCGGGCGCGGCCTCAGCCGGGCCGGGGCCTGCGGGCGCTGCGGCCCCGCCGCCGGCAGCAGGGCCGGGCACGGCCCGGGCTGCGGGGTCGCGCCGGGGGCAGCGGGGAGGCCGCGTTCGGAGCCGCCCCGGGCCGGCCCCGCAGCAATGGTGGTCGCGGCCGGGCCTGCGCAGGGCCGGGGACGCCGCCCGCGGCCTTTGCCGGGAGCGGCGGGCGGGGGCGGGCGGGTGTCCGGCACTCAGGGGGGCTCCGGCCGCGGCATCGGCGGGGAACAGGATCTGCCGGAGCCCGTTAACGTCAGAAATGCAGAAAACTGCAGCCCGGGAACTGGCAGCGAGGGGAGGGAGGAATCGAGCAACTGCAGTGGAGCCGAGGGGCTGCAATGGAGCCAGGGGACAGGATGGGCGAGGGACTGAATGGAAGTGGAGGCCGGGATGGAGCCGGCGGCTGGAATGGGTGAGGGACTGCAGTGGAACCACGGGGCCGGGATGGAGCTGTGGGGCCGGGATGGGCGAGGGGTTGCATTGGAGCCAAGGGGAGGGGAAGATTAACAGTGCTGTGCTGAGGCCTGCAGTGGGCCAGGGAGTTCTTGCGGCCCCTCACACGAAAGGTCCCTCTGCCCTCGGTGAGCCCAAAGCTCCAGGTTCCTGCAGCCGGCGCTACTCCAGGCAAGGAAAACTGCAGGGCCACGGGTGCCACTGCTCTCCATGAGGAGCACTGGTCTGGCTCGGTGCTTGCCGAGCGCTGCTGTTTCCCTGCCTTGGGTTTTTTGTTGTCCCTGCTGGGTGTTGGCAGTGTGCTCAGCTCTTCTCCTGCTGCCTCACACTGGGGGTGTCACTGCAGGGGCACTGCAAGTGGTTTTGGGATGCTGGCAGGAGCAGTGATGCTGCATGGGGGTGTCAGCCTGGGCACCTCCCAGAGGCCTGCACCCCCCCTCAGTCTTTGGGGGTTTCTGTTGAAAGAATGCAAGGAATAGGGACCTTAACAAAAGTCTGAAAGGTTGCATAGTCCAGGGAATGCAAATCCCAGAATTTGTTTCATTGGCCTCGCTGTGCAAGGACAAAGGACACACAGTGGGGTCAGGACAGGGTCAATGTAAAAGCCGTCAGAGGAGGGGGCTTTACCACCTCTGTGGAAGTCTTCAGCCATGGAAGACTGTTGGATTGATGGAATTTGAGGAGAGGAGGGAAGAGACTTGGGCTGAAGATGGGTGGGAATGCAGGGCTGGCACAGGCCACAGCAATGGCTCAGCCAGCATATTGGGGTCTTCCCGGTCCCTCTGGGGTTTGAGGTAGGCTGGTCTGGAAGGACCATCATTTGCCCGCTCCCTTGGGGCTCCTGCAGCTCTCCCTTGTTTGTGCCTCTGATGGTGGCTGCGGTGGGAGCCCTGAGGTCCCTGGTGACATGATCTGATCCTGCGTCTGATTCCCACCCTGTGAGGCAGAGGAACTGCTGGCTGAGACGTGGTAGGACCACATCTGAGGTGCTCCTGGGGTCACCTCCTTGGGCAGAGCCCTTCTGGACACTATATCCCCGCCTGTTGTCCCCGTGTGGAGACATCCAACCACCCACAGTGTCGCACGTGTCCCGTCCTGCGCCCCCGGCCGTGGGAGCGGGTGCTGGGCACGTTGGTGGGAGCCGAGTGCGTCTCTTAGCAACTCCTCTGGTGCGTGGATGCTCCTGCTGTTAGGGAAGGTGTGAACACACACACTGGGCTCTGGTGCTCTACTCAGGCACGCAGGGCTCCCCAAAGCACCCAGAGTGACCCCAAATGAGGGGCAAGGGGTACCCAGCACCTGGCCACGACGCGGCTCGCCCGGTGTCCACAGGGCCATGGAATGGGGCTGGAGGCTGCGTGTCCTCGGGGGCTTTGCCTGCTGCAGCCACAGCCCTGTCCTTTCTCCTCTGGGCCTTCTCTGGGGATTTGGAGCAGGAATCCCACAGACTTCCTTATCTGGGCTGCATTCCCCGATTACCTGCCAGACACTGGGATAAATCCTGATCCTGGTGAAATGTGTGCCGTGATTACACAGTTACCAGAGACCCGTTACCAGGTGTGTGTGAGTTAAACAGGGTAATTAATGGCTGGAAGAGCCTTGCTGGAGATGTTATCATTCCCTGGAGCACCTGGGTCTGGAGGAGAATTTCCTTCTAAACTGTGGTTTTGGGGCTTGATACAGAAATGCCTGGAAGAGGGTTTTGTTTGTTGATGTTCTGTTGATCGGAGTCAGTGACCGGAACGATGGCTCATGGTCCAAAAATCCGTGACGGAAGTTGCCAGTGAAATCTAAAATGCAACTTCTGAAAACTGAGCGCTGGGTCTTGTAGGACTTGCTCGCATCCTCGTGCCAGATTCTTTTCCTGCAGGCGATTCCTTCATTTTTGAGACGGAAGAGGCAGGGCAGTTCTGTGCTGCAGTGGGGATGGTGGGACTGAGCTTTTCCCCGGCTGTGCCAGGGCCGGGGCTGCCAGTGTCACCAGCGGGGCTGTGACTGTGGGAGTGTCACTGGGGGGGTGGGGTGTGACTGGGGGTTGTCACTGCCGCAGCAGCAGCCGGTGGTGGAGCCGGAGGCATTGGCAGAGCCCAGGGGGTCTGTGGCTGTGAGGTGCTGCCAGGGAGGGAGGTGGAGCGGGTGTTCGGGGGCTGCTGCAGCTGGAGCCCTGCCAACCCCCCGGGCTTGGGGGAGCAAACCTTTCATGAGGAATTTGGAGCCCACAGTGGGGCGAGAGCCACTTGCAGCTGCTCAGGGGTCAGCCTTGGTGGTGTTGCCATGGGAGGAAAGGGAAAAGAGAAACCTGCTCTGTTTCGGTCTCCTCCTTGAGCTGGAGCTTTGTTTGGAGGTGCTGTGGGGAACTGGGGCTGGAGGGGGCACAGGGCTGTGGGACACTGGGGCTCAGGGTGGCGATGGGGACAGAGGGGCCATTGGGCATCAGGGCTGGGGGCGGCAGGTCGGGCCAGTCGCCAGCATCAGCTGCATCGCAGGCGGGACCCGGAGCTTTTCGGTAGTTTCTAACGACCAAATTTGGACAGATTTTCAGGGGGCTTGCAAAAAGCGATTCCCTCATCCCAAGCTGCTTCCCTTGCCAAATCTCAGAGACTGCTGCAAGCTGCTGATCTCCGTCAAAGATTTCATATCTACATAAAGCAAAATGATACCAACGTGGGGCTGGTGCAGCCCCTGCTCCCAGTAAATGTGACCTCGAACGCTGTGACTCTGGGACAGGCTACAGAGAGAGCCATATTAATAGAGTTTGTAATTAGAACAGTAATTGCACAGTGCTTAATTTCTTTCCTAGAAGTGAACTTTGAGCAGTGACCAGAACATGGGTTTGAGGAGAGCAAGCGATGCCCCCATGCAAGGTGTCCCCTGAGGGACAGGCTGTGAGTGGCAGGGGACCACAGGAGCCAGCACAGATCCAGGGACAGACAGGGGAGAGAGCACCAGGAAGGTGGAATGGGGAAAAAACATCATGGTGCAGGGCCTTCTGGATGCATGAAGTGGTGAAGGCAGGAGGGAGAGGTGGAGGAGAGATGAGGAGAAGTAGGTGAGATTCCTTTAACAGAACTTTTGCCAGGTGATGGGAATTGTTTCCTGACATTCATGGTCATGCACATGCCTTGCAGCCCACCTAAAGCCCAGCTCCCTTGGAGAGCTTGGAGAGGGCTTGAGCCGTGGTGAGGACTCGGTAGCCAGGGAGCAGGAATCTCTGTAGTTGCAGTTTCACCCAGAGCATGTGCTTTTCCCTTCATTGTCCTTCCATACTCCTCCCACATGCCTCTAAACCCGTGTGGGATCCTTTCTGTAGTTGAAGAAGTTGTGTTACTTTAGGAAAGCTTTCCTCTACAATTTCTAGCTGCTGCTGCTCTGGCAGAGGCTGGGGATGAGGGAAGCCCTGGAGAACGTCTGTGATAGCCGGGAGCAGCCTGGCCATCCCGGAGCTTCACATCTGCTCTGCTGGGCAGGGGATACCCCAGCATGCTGGCTCTGCATCGCTCCAGGGCCTGGCTTTGGCTGGGTGTGAGACCAGGATGGGCTTTTGGGTCACTTGGTGTGAACAGTCCATCCCAGGATTTTGGTTTGATCACTTCACCTCAGGATTTTAGCCTTAAAAATAAGGCCTCTCTGAGGTACAGGCAAAGCCCTGGGCCTGCTGCTTCAGGAGATTTTTCCATCATTACCCATCCTGCTGTCAGTAAGTGACGTCACTCTTCCAACTGACATCTCCAACATCCTGGGTATTTTTTTTCGTTTCTCTCTGAGGAAGGACTCCTTTGATACTGGATATTTTTATGTTTAAAGCTGGTTGTACCAGTTAATGAGGTCACTTTGCCGTCCTTCTTTCTGATGAGTTAAACTACCTGAACCTCATCATTCTGTTCAGTTCCGGTATGAGTCTTTCAGCTCCACTCTCCATCCTTTCCCAACATCTTTTGAAACCTGCTCCTGATGTGCTGATTCACAGAGCAAACTCACAGGCAGGAGTTGCCATTGATGCAGGATCCTCTGGAGGAAGATGAGGAGGACCCTCCCTGCTGGAGCCCCCCAGTCCCACGGGCTGCCAGGCCGCACTCAGGGCTGGCCATGCCCTCGCTCCGCTGAATCAGCCTCGAGTAAATTACACCCTTTGGGAAGGAGAGCGTTCTGCTTAGCCAGCTTTATCCTGCTAATTCCATGACCTCTGCAGAATTGCCCTGTTTATGTGTGCCTGTGAGTTCCCGAGGGTTGGAAACCGCAAGGCACGGTGCTGGGGTGCCGTGGGGGCAGCTGTGAACTCCAGAGCCATTGGCACATCTCTGCTCCAGAGCTGGGCATTCCAGGCCTCTGCACAGCTCCAGTAGTGCTGCCCCTCTGTATGCAGGTTGGGGCAGAGTTCCTCTGGCCCTGTGGTCTCCAGATTTGCTGGAAATTAAATGCAAAAGTGGTTAAAAAAGCACAAAAGTGGGAGATTGGGCAAATTGTAGACCCACAGAATGGTTTGGGTTATAGACCATCTTGTTCCATCCCCTGCCATGGTCAGGCACACCTTCTACTAGCCCAGGTTGCTCCAAGCTCCGTCCAACCTGGCCTTGGACACTTCCAGGGATGGAGCAGCCCCGTCTTCTCTGGGCAGCCTGTGCCAGGGCCTCATCACCCTCACAGAGAGGAACTTCTTCATAATATCTCATCCACCCTGCCCTCTGGCAGTGGGAAGCCATTCCCTCACGTCTTGTCCCTCTGTCCCTTGTCCCCAGTCCCTCTCCAGCTCTCCTGGAGCCCCTTTAGGCCCTGCAAGGGGCTCTCAGGTGTCCCTGGATCCTTCTCTTCTCCAGGGGAACCCCCCCAACTCTCCCAGCCTGGCTGCAGAGCAGAGGGGCTCCAGCCCTTGGAACATCTTCTGTTCTGATCATGTGCTCTCTGTGGCTTGGATGGGGGGTACTGCAGTCTTGGGGAAAAGGCTCTCAGGAGAGATTCCTGAGGGCAGTGGGAAATGCTTCCCAAGCTGCCTTACCTGCTGGCAAAGGAAAGTCGTGGGTCCTGTTGTTGCCTAGCTGAGTTGTTGGCAGGGCTGGCACTGCGCAGCGTGGGTGGCACAAGCAGAAGGATCTTCCTGGGGAGAGTCCTGGAACAGGTACTGGTGTGATGGGAGACCTTGGCCCCCTGGGAGTGATGGGCAGAGCCAAAGCATGTCTGGGGTAGCACACCTGGACAATACATCCCCTGTTTATAGGGAGTTTTATGTTGTGGCCCAGTTCATCTGCAGGCACCTCTGCCAGGTGCAGCTCTCACCTCACCAAGCTTACAGCTGAAGAACCTGGTTTCTGGGAAGAGTCAGAATGAACCTGGACTGTGCTGATCCCAGCTGTGTGAGAGCTGCCAGCTCTGTGTGCCGGATCTCCCGGCCATGGCAGCAGCACAGCCAGTGCCTGGGGAGGAGCTGGGAGCCAGCGCCTGTGCCAGGGACACGCTCCGGGTGTTTGACCAGACATTGGCTGCTGTCCCTGCACTGGCTGTGGGTTGGTGTGATGTCAGTCCCTGGTGGCTCTGCCCTTCCTTGTCCCAGCATAAACTCCTAATTTCTCAGGAGTTTCACAGTTTGGTTGCACAGAACCTTTTCCAGTTTAGGGATGTTCCTCATCAACCGGCACTCCGGGCAGTGACGTCCCACTGACCTGGGCCTCTCTTGGAACTGGGTGCTCTTGTACCCAGGGCAGTGGTGTCCAGCCCTTGGGCTGAAATCCCCTTGTAGCTGGCGTGGATGTGAGCGGGACGTGGGCAGTGGTCATGGGGTCTGGAGGAGCAGCCGTGGGCTGAAGGGCCAACACAACAGCCTGGCTGCTGGAAACTGAGGGGTGTGAGAGCTGTCCTATCCTGTGATCAGAGCTCTGCACCTTGATGAGCACCTTGGCAGTGACACGATGCTCCGATTGCATCTGTCCCTGGCACGAGGAGGCCTCTTCCCCTCTGATTCCACCTTCCTGCTTTGGCATCTGATTTTTTTTTAATCCTCCTCCAGGACTTCCTGCAAGTCATTGCCTCCAACGACTTGTGTTCCTTCCTGCAGTGTCCTGCATGGAAGAGGCACCTGTGGTCTCACTCCTTCTGCTGCCTGAAGCTTGGGGTAGCACTGGGAGCAGAGAGCCTGCGGGTGGCTATTCAGGTGGATTTCCTGAGGTGTTGTAGTGACAACAAGGAATCTTCTGGGGCAGGAAGGCTGAAAATCAAGATAATGTAGCTGCTTCCTAACTGGAAGGAGGTTTGTGTGATTAAGACTTGTTGTGTATCTGCTCACCTCTCCTGCCCCAGTGACTTTCAGACCTGCTGTCCAGTTCCAACCAAACCCTGCTGCTTCTGAATTCCTACAAATCCCAAGGAAATAGATATCCAGACAGAGCAGAGCACCCCAGCTCGTGGCATATGGAGGGCAAGGGATGTTTGTATCTGTGCCGGGTGTCTGGCTGCCGTGGGGCTGCATCCCTTCTCTGGAAGTCGTGGCTGTGAGTCACTGGGGAATTCCTGCTTGGGGTCATGTGTGACATCTGGTTCTGGCCATGTGATCTGTGGTGATGAAATCCACTCCAGCCCGGGGGCTCCCTCATTCCCAGCTGCTGTGTCCGAAATCCTGGCTGAGTTCTGCTGCTGCTGCAGAGTCCCTGGCTGGGAACTGCCGGATCCAGGTTGCCACCATGGCCAGCCCGTGGTGGCCGGTGTGGGCTATCATCAGCCAGCGTGGGCTGTCTGTCCCATGCTCGCTGCCACAGCAGGCTCGGTGCACACTGGCTCCTGCTCTTGGGTTTGGGCTGGTGTTGGGTATTTACCCCAGCAGTGACTCCTGTGGTAGGGAAAAGGGGATTGGCCTTCAGAGGGGAATTTTGGACACGGGCCTGGAGTGAGAGGACAAGGGGGAATGGCTTCCCACTGCCAAAGGTGGGAGACTGGGGAGAAATTCCTCCCTGTGAGGGTGGTGAGGCCTTGCCCAGAGAAGCTGTGGCTGCCCCATCCCTGCAAGTGTCCGAGGCCAGGTTGGATGGGGCTTGGAGCAATCTGGGCTAATGTAAGGTGTCTCTGCCCATGGCAGGGGAGTTAGAACAGGTTGAGCTTTAAGGTCCTGTCCCACACAAACCATTCTGTGATCTGTGCAATCAGGCTCTGGCGGGTGCCATCCCTCCCCAGGCTCTGGATGGCTGGGTGGGGCTGGGGGAGCACACACATCCCTGCAGGGCGCTGTGGTGGGGCTGGGGGAGCACACACATCCCTGCAGGGCGCTGTGGTGGGGCTGGGGGAGCACACACATCCCTGCAGGGCGCTGTGGTGGGGCTGGGGGAGCACACACATCCCTGCAGGGCGCTGTGGTGGGAGCTGCAGGAGCACACGTGTCCGTGCATGGTGCCATGCTGGTGGTGGTGCCCGAGGCCTGTGCTGTCCCTGGCAGGGGTGGGGGCTGTGGGGCTGGCAGTGCTGGCAGTGCTGTGGCTCTGGGAGTGATTCGGTGGGAGGTGCTGCTCCCGTTCCTGGTTTTTCATGGCAGTCACCCCTTGGAGCCTCACCTGACTGGGTCCCTCCTGCAGAAGGTGCTGTGGGAGCACAGGGCAGGGCCAGCCCTGCCATGGGGGCTCGGAGCTGGTTTAAAGGTGAGAGGCAGGTGCTGATGGACACGGGGGGAGCACAGAGATCGTGGGACAGAGCACGGAGATCGTGGTGGGCTGCATCAGGACATGGACCTCCCGGGGCAGCCACTTCCCCTGGGGTGGCTTGGGTGTTCCTGGTGGGCACAGAGCTTGGGAGAGCTTCAAAGAGCTCTTTAGAAGAGGAGAATAAAGTGACTTCAGGTGGTTTAAAGAGAGCTTTTTCAGTATGAAGCACAAACAGGAGGAAGCAGGGAGGTGTTTGCTGGAATTCAGCAGCTGGGAATGGAGCTTCTGCCAGGTTTGGGAGGGAGACAGCAGAGGAAGGATGGTTGTTATGGAATGAGGCGTTTGGGAGAGGGAAGACATGCAGCTCATGGTTGACGTGACAGAAGAGGAGGGCCTGGAGTGGGATTCAGAGGGAGTACTGGCCTGCTGAAGAGAGAGATTGGGAAGTAATTCCAGCTGCAGCAGCATTCTGGCTGAATAGGGATGAGGCAGGATTATATGGTTTATAGGCAATTTTTGGGGAAAGGGGCAGTAATGGTCAGTGCAGAGTGGACGCTGGGAGCCTTTGGCTGCGTGGCCAGAGGAGGAGGCAGGTTCCAGGGACTGGAGCTTGTGGAGCTCTGCAGGGGTTTAGGGACAGCCAGGATGAGGAGAAGAGGGAGAGGAAGATCCGTGAGCTCTGTTACTGTCTGAATTGTGTCGTCAAGTCCCAGACAGGATCTGAGCGACGTCCCAAGGCCCCGAGCAGCGAGAGCTTGAGGGGAGAGGGGACAAAGCTGGGATTAGCAGCAGCTCTCTTTAATCATGTGGAGCTTGGGCTTGTGGGTGCACACTTGAAATACTGGAGGGGAAAAAAAGCTGAGACTTCATTTTGGACAGGAGACAGTCCAGGAATAGAAAGGCAGAACTATGAATCATCACCCAGAGCTGAGGGATGGTGTTAAATTAAAGCATGAGGCTGGCTGGAGGAAGTGTGGAGGGAGAAGGGAAGGTGCTATGGGCAGAGCCATGTGAGACATCCGAAAAACAGCAACACTGGAGGCGGAGAGTGAAGATAGTCTGTCTGAGGCTGGTGCAAAAAGCTGTAGAGAACCAGGAGGAGAACAAAGAGGATAAAAGAATTGATGGGATCAACGAGGGCAAGGCTTTGTGGCCAGTTTGGTTCCTGAGGGAGGAGCTGGCAGGGTCCAGAAGAGCCCAGAATCTGCAGGTGAGGCAGGAGAAACCTTGTGCAGTCCACTGGTGGGGTGGGAAAGGGCAGTGGGAGATCGTAGGGTCGGGATGTCTGTCCTTCTGGGAAATGAAAGACCAGCTTTTAAAGGCCTGTCAGTGACATCTTACAACTTCCCAGGAGACTGCAGAGAGTTTGGAGAGAAGTGAATTTGGTGGGTGGACTATTGGGTTGGTGAGGAATTGGCTGGACACATCTGAAGCGTTATGGTCAGTGGTCAAATGGAAACCAGTAATGAGTGCTGTCCTGCTTGGGTTCATACTGAGACCAGTGCTTTTTAATATCTTAGTTAATGACATAGACAGTGGCACTGAGTGCACCCTCTGTGTGTTTGCAGGTGACAGCAAGCTGAGGGGTGCAGGTGACAGGCTGGAGGGCAGGGATGGCATCCAGAGGGACCCTGACAGGCTGGAGGAGGGGGCCCGTGAGACCCTCATGAAGTACAGCAAGGCCAAGTGCAAGGTCCTGCACCTGGTTTGGGGTAATCACCTGTCCCAGTACAGACTGGGACACCTTCCACTATCCCAGGTTGCTGCAAGCCTCATCCAGTCTGACCTTGAACACTTCCAGGGATGGGGCAGCCACAGCTTCTCTGGGCAACCTGTGCCAGGGCCTCCCCACCCTCACAGGGAAGAATTTCATCCTAATATCTAACTGAAGTCTCCTCTTTCAGTTTAAACCATCATCCCTTGCTTGTCCCCATCCGACCAAGTAAAACACCTGACATTGCTTTTTTTACTGGAAGCTCTGTTGTATTCTTTGGCTTCTGCCTCTGCTAGCCCTCTCTTTGTCTTTGTGGTAGAGATTGGGACAAAAAGGCTTAAACCCCCCCCCCCCCCAGTCCTCAGTGGCTCCTCTGTCCTCTGTGGAACAGGCCGAGCTTTCCCGTGCTCTTTGTTGGTCCCTGGTGCACCCTGGAATTGCCTCTGGTCTTTGCAGTTTGTCACTGGTCACCTCTCACTCCCTGTGTAGCTGCTCTGGGCTCAGGCTTGGCTGCCACTCCTTTGTCTTTATCCTTATTAATCTGACCTCAATTCCAGTTTCCCTGTGTGTGCCTTCCCATGCCAAGCCCAGTACGGAGCTCGGGTGAGCTACATTGGTTTCCTACCACACTGATTACCTCTGCACCAGGGTGATCTCAGTGTGTGCCACCAGCACTGCTGCTTAGGGGCACAACAGCTTTCTATAATCTCCTTTTGTTTTCTCTTCTTCTACTTTCCTTTTGGATTTACCTCCAATAGGATCTTGCCTATGGAGTTCGATAATCGTAGAATCATAGAATGGTTTGGGTTGGAAGGGACCTTAAAGCCCATGCAGTCCCAACCCCTGCCATGGGCAGGGACACCTTCCACTAGCCCAGGTTGCTCCAAGCCCCACCCAGCCTGGCCTTAGACACTTCCAGGGATGGGGAGTCCACAGCCCCTCTGGGCAGTGCCTGCCTTGGTGGAGTCTCTGCAGTTTGCTGTCCTTTCTCCTAGAAATCCTACAAACTTGTGGTCACTTTTCCTACTCTTCCCTCTCCTGACAGCTTCCCTAAGAGGATTGGCTGAAGGATGCTTTGGTAGACTGTGAGATGTGAAAATTGAGTTGGAGACAGTCTGAGGGAAAATTGAGGACAAAATGGCACATGGCCTGGTGAAAATGAGAAATGGGCTTGGGAGGAAGTACCCAGCCCCTTCTCAGGGCTGGGGTGGGTTTCTGGGGAGGGGATTACACAAGGCAATGTGGTGTTCTGTTAGCTGTGGTGGAGGGCATGAGTGGGCTGTGGTGGTGAGAAGCAAGGGAGGGAGACCAAAATATCCTCTTGGAGGAGAAAATTCATAAGCATGTTGAGCTCAGTCAGCTGGTTTTCAGGGTCTGTGTGGACCCTAAGGGCCTGTGTGGAGTGTGTGGTGTTTTCATTTAAACACAGACTTCTATATTGGAGTGCCTGTTCCGTTACTGGCTGTGTATTGTGAACTAATAAATGCTGTCATTGCCCCCTGTTCAGCTTAGCAGATTGTTTGGCTGAAGCATTTCCCAGACAAATGTGTAGTTCAACCTGAAAAGCATCAGGAGTTGGAGAAGGGCTGACCCTTCCTGGTGAAGGGACATTGGCAGGCCTCAGTGCAACATCCTGCTCCCATGAGGTCAGCATTGCCATCCAGGCAGGTTGGGAAGGGCTTTGTCTGTCTGGAAGGGTCTTGGATCCCCCGTTCTTGGAGGTCTTCACACCTTTCCTGGGCAACATATTGAACAGAGCCCAACCACTTCTTCTTCAGCCAGTTGTTCCAGTCGTTAATTCCTACAGCTGCTGATAAGTTCCCATTTAATTCCCAATTTGCATTTATCTGGTTTAAAGTTCCATTTTCTCACTTGTTTCTTCAGATTGGTGTAAATAAAACTTTGTTACCTGACCGTTATTCCCTGAGAAGTTTACTGTCACTTTATCATAACTTATATCTCAATGTTTTTTTTTTTTTGAAGTTGATCACATAATGCTCATTAAAAGTCTCTTTGTGAGTTCATTTCCTGTGGTCTTCAAAGAATTTTTATGGCTCTTCCTTACCCAGTGCCCTTAAAATGAAAAACATCAGACTATAGGCAGCGTGCTCCCACTTGACCCAACCACAGTCCTATGGACTGTAAATCCAGCTCCTTTCTCCTGAGTGCTCTTTTTCATGGAATCCCAGAGTGGTTTGGGCTGGGAGGGACCTCAGACATCATCTTGTTCCACTCCCATGGTGTGTTTGTGTTAGAGCTCTGTTGTCTGGCATATCCACTTGCCCCATCCTGATGGTGGTGAATCCACACCAGCGGTTCCTGGTCATGCCCTCGCTGGTGTTGGAAATGCGTTGGAAATGGCCCCAAGAGGATGTAGGCTGTAGTTTGGGGCTGGGGTATCTGGCTGTCCTGGTGTTGCCGGCATTTGCTGCTTTGCCTGTCTCAGACCTGGCTTAGCAAGAGTATTTTCCCAGTTGTGTGGAGCTTCCTGACATCACTGGGATGGCTCCAGGCTCACTGAAATCCTCTTACCTGTTGGCCTGGATCTCTGGCTGTTCTGAGCCTGGTCCTGTAGCCAGTTTTTACTGTGTTTACTGTTACTGGCTCTGCAAAGTGTTGATTGATAGAGGGAATGTCGTATGGGAATGAGTCATGTGGCCATGGAAACATGAACAGAGATGTCTGTGTCGTGGAACCACGGAGCAGTTTGGGCTGCAGGGACCTTCAAGGTCATCCAGTCCAACCCCGTATCATCAACATCTGAAGCATCTGGAGGAGTGGGATCAGCTGTTGTTTGAAACATCCAGTTCCATTGACTCCCACCCCTTCCAGGGACTGGTGTGGGCAAGGGCTGCCTGAGGGTCGAGGGGGTACAAGGTCACTTCACTCTGTTCCAGACATTCCTGAAGATCTCCATTATTTCAGTATTTATTAAAACTTAGCATGAGCAGGAGTGTGAGCTAGCTCTTCCTCACTCTTCCTCACTCTTCCTCACTCTTCCTCACTCTTCCTCACTCTTCCTCACTCTTCCTCACTCTTCCTCACTCTTCCTCACTCTTCCTCACTCTTCCTCACTCTTCCTCACTCTTCCTCACTCTTCCTCACTCTTCCTCACTCTTCCTCACTCTTCCTCACTCTTCCTCACACCATTGCATTCAGGTCTGTGCCTTTAAATTAAATTTACATTGTTTTAATGACAGTTTTAAAATTGTTTTTGCTAATGGTTTTCATTCTGCATTGGTCTGTGTTTGGTTTTCCCCGGTGTTTGGGTCGGCGCCTCCGGTGCCGTGGTGTGAGGCCCGGCAGACCCCCGGGCCCAGGAGGGAGCCGTGCCCCCTGTGCGGGTCAGTGCTCCTCACAGCTGCTTCCTGCTGCTCTCAGCATTGTTACAGACTCATTTTCCTGAAGGCTTCAGCTTCCTACACCATTTTTGATACTTCCTGCGTTCAAGATCACATTGACATCTGTTTCCTCCTCTTTCTTCCCACTTCTTACCCTTTTTTGGGCAGTTTGGATGTCACTCGCCTCCAAACTGGTTCAGGGCTTCTAGCAGAATTGTTATCCTGGTGTTTTTATGGAGTGTTAGGATTTGGGCTGTCTGATAAATTATGGTGGAAATGTGAAGAACCAAACCACAACAAAATCCCCAAACACCATTTTAGAATCATGGAATGGTTTGAGTTGGAAGGGACCTTAAATCCCATCTGATTCTACCCCCTGCCATGGGCAGGGACACCTTCCACTATCCCAGGTTGCTCCAAGTCTTGTCCAGCCTGGCCTTGGACACTTCCAGGGATGGGGCAGCCACAGCTTCACTGGGAAAACCCAGCTTGTCCCTGCTTTCTTCCTCGGGTGCCAGGTCCTGCTCTCCTGTTGTCCCTGGCTCTCACTGGGCCCTCCGGGCTCTCGGAGCACTGGCTCAGCCTCACGTCCCCTCCTCTCCTTGAGCTAATTCTGCTGGTCCCAGAGCGAGTCGGCGCTGCCTGATTTAGGTGTCACACTAAAATAAGTGCAGTCAGTGAGAATTTGGGTTACTTTATTGCTGAAGTAGGTGTTGGGCAGCTTCCTCCAGGTGAGGAGGCCGCAGTGGTCAGAGGGACCAGGCAGGTCAAGTCCCCTTGATCTCCCCACACCAAGGGGCACATCCCTGTCCCCTGGCACTGCGAGCTGCCTGCACCTGGGAACAGGCTTTGCACAATAGGAAACAGACTCCAGTTGCTCCAGGGGAGGTTTAGATTGGATATTGGGAAAATTTCTTTCTGGAAAGGGCTGTCCAGCCCTGGCACAGGCTGTCCAGGGCAGTGGTGGAGTCCCCATCCCTGGAGGGATTTAAAAGCTGTGTGGATGTGGCACTTGGGGACGTGGCATCACAGTGGGTGGTCTTGGCAGTACTGGGGGAGCAGTTGGACTCGATTGTCTCAGAAGTCTTTTCCAACCTTAATGATTCTGTGATTCTGTGATTCCATGGCAGGCCATGCTCCTGGCACAGCCTGGCCATCGGGTTTGCCCCGTGCTCCTGGCAGGGTGTGTTGGGGCTGAGGACCGGGGGGTGTGTGGGGCCAGTGGGGGGTGGCAGATGTGGTTAGGCTGAGGGCTCACCTGATCTGCCATGGCGAGGGATCCGCAGCAGGGTCACCGGTGTGTCTGGGGACAGGCACATGCCCTGTTCAGCGTGTCTGGAGCACCGCTGGCAGCCCGGGAGACCCCTGCCCCTGCCTGGTCAGCGCTGTGCCCGGCGCCGGGGCCCCCGTGAGCCGCTGGCAGCAGCAGGTCAGGAGCAAACCCGCAGCTGGAGCTGCTGCAGCTGCTGCATGTGTGGCCACAGCCTCGGCCCCGCAGCGCCGTGTCCGAGGTGAGTCATCGGCCACGCTGTGACTCAGCCGCAGACTCCCCCAGCTGCTGGCTCCTCGCCTGAGTCACTGCGCTGCTGCTGCCCCCAGCAAAGGGCTGTCAGCCCCACCCTACTGAGGGGAGTCAGCCCCCCTGTCTGCCAGGGGTGTTAGCCCCCCCCCGATGGGCAGGCTGCAGGCAGGATTAGGAGGGCTGGAGGAGGAGCCCAGCCTTGCCCCAGCTGCTGGAGCTGTGGGATGTGGGTCCCAGTGTGGGTGTGGGATGAGTCCTGGGTCCGTGTGGGATCTTGCTGGGTGTCCTGGCAGTGTCCTGACAGCATGTCCCCTCCGCAGGAACTTCCCAGTCCCATGTGTGGTGTGGAGGGGCTGCCTGTGTGACACGAGGAGCTTGGGGGGTGAGTGTGGGGCTCAGGATGCTCATGGGCTCCATGTGCAGAGCAGCAGGATGGACCCGAGGTCACAGCGGTGCTTCTCTGCTGGTACCTGTCTGTGCAGGCAGCCTGGGTGGGCAGCTGTGCAGCTGTGCCCTGGGGAGTTCTCTTCAGAGACTGGAGGAGAGTCTGGCCTGGAGCACACCCATCTTTCATGGGAGATCAGCTGTAGATGTAGATTCAGCCCTGGAGCTTTGCCAGCTCAAGGGTGGGGATGGCTCCGTGTGAGCTCCTACTGGAGCAGGTGCTTTCCCTGTCCCACAGCCTCTGGCATAGAAGATGATTTCTCTCCAGCTTCCCCAGGTCTGAGCTCTCAGAGCAGGACTGGGATTTCTATGGGTGGGAAGTTGCTCTCCTCGAGGCTGGATAGAGGTGTCCTGACCTCCAGGAAGAGCTTTAGGAGTGCGGCTGTAATCGTGGAGGGGCGTGGCTCGTGCACAGATGTCCAGGCATGGGCAAGGCAGCGGAATGCATGTGCTGTGGAAAATTTCTCTCCATCAGCATGTTACCTGTTGGTCTGTGTGGTGGTATACAATCAGAGCTTGGCTGAGCAATTTCAATCCTTGGATTGGGTGTAAAGTCCAGGAGTGGCTCCTTGTGCTGGTCCCGTCAGCTAAAGGTCCTGCTGACCACAGAGGGGCCAAGGCATGGAGCACCCAGGGGGCATTTTGGGGCAGTGACCCCTCAAAGTGGTTCCCTGGCTGAGAAGGCAGAGGGGCAGCTCTTCTCCCCTCTTCTGGGAGGTGGGTTTGTGTAACCCGAGGGCTTCCTGGGCGCAGGAGCTCCCCCGACCTACCTCGACATCCTTGGTGATGCTCCCATGATTGCAGCTTTCACTGTGATGTTCTGCAGACCCTCCCAGTCTTGGGAGGCTTGTGATGCTACCGAGTCCTTCCTGGCTTTGCTTTCAGGAAAGGCTCGTGGTGCATGGTGGAGTGATGACAGTGGGGGTGGGACAGGGTACCCTGTGCCAGCAATGGTAACTGTCAGCTCTGCGCTGTCCTCAGGCTGACCAGAACCACTGTGGTGCTTCGCTGTGTCAGGAGAAGGGGAGGCACTGCCTGGTCCTTCCCGTAGTGCCTGGAGCCATCCCATTACTCTCTGAGTTACTCAGGAGCACGTAAAGCCTTTTCCTGCTGCTGAGGCACCGGGAAACCTTGGTCAGCAGGATCGCCACACATCCTCCAGGATCAGCTGCAGACAGACAAGCTGGCACTGGACGGAGCCACCATCAGCTGGGAGCTTCTGTCTCCGGACATGCTGACGTGGGAGAGACTGGAAGGCCAGCTGGCTGCAGAGGGAAGCAGGAGCAAACACCTGAGTGTGGCTGGGAGCAGGGAGGTGGTGTGGGGAAGCACCGTCTCCTCTCCTGGCACTGGGGACGGCAGTGTGATGGGTTTAACAGTTAAATTCCCGATGTTGCTAATTGTCATTACATCCAAGTCTCTAATTCTGCTGTTTCCATGGAAATAGAACGATCTTGTGATTAAGATGTGAGGCTGAGGTGGCAGCGCTCTGGTCCTTCGGAGCTGCAGGGCCTTGTTCACTCCCACGATCATGTCTGTCTGTGAGGGGAGATGTACACCTACCCTTGCACAGGAATCCTGGTACTTGCCCTCAGAAAGGTGTCCAGAACCCCCTGTCTCGCCCTGAGGATTCTGGCAGAACTTACTCAGGTGCCTTAAGGGACAGCACTGGTTGTGCCATGTCAGCTGAGCGGGCTGTCGCCAACAGGAGATGTGGAATCTGGAAGTTGGAAGAGTTGGCAAACACAGTGTCAGGTGGCTTGGATGGAGGTGATGCCACCCGAGTCAGCTCCCCTGGGCTCTTCGTCATCGGTCTCAGGTTGAAGTAGGAGTGAGAAGTAGGTTGGGTGACTTGGGCACTAAAAGTGCTGATTTCTCTCCTTGCTGTGGGAGGGCCGAGGGTGCTGGATCAGATGCAGAGCTGTTAAACCACAGATGGTTGGAGTTCAGCTCGAGAGGAGGAGGAGGAAGAGTTGCAAGGGGACCCACTTTAATTCTGGCAGCCTCCTGCTCAGGGTGGTGGTGCCGAGGGGACACGGGGCTGGTGGGGCTCAGCAGAGCCTCTTCCTGCAGAGTTGCCTGGGGAAACCAGCCTCTGCAGAGCAGAACCATTCTTGGGAGGCTAGGGCAGCAGGGACCTGCAGCCCACCTTTCTCAGGTGTCCCAGCTGCCTTACCTGGCTGAGTGGCCTTGGTTTTTCTCCTGCTTCCCTGTCTCAGGTAGTGCCTTGGGCTGACATGGAGGATACTGCAGCTTGTGTGGTCATAGAACCCAGAATGATTTGGTTTGAAAGGGCCCTTAGAGCTCATCCAGTTTCACCCCTTGCCATGGGCAAGAACACCTTCCACTAGACCAGGTTGCTCCAAGGCCCCATCCAATCTGGCCTTCAACACTTTCCAGGGATGGGGCAGCCCCAGCTTCTCTGGGCAGCCTGTGCCAGGGCCTCACCACCCTCATAGGGAAGAATTTCTTCCTGGTATCTCATCAACCCTGTGGTCTGGCAGTGGAAGCCATTCCCTGTGTCCTGTCCCTCCATGCCTTGTCCCCAGTCCCTCTCCAGCTCTCCTGGAGCCCCTTTAGGCCTGGAAGGGGCTCTCAGGTCTCCCTGGATCCTTCTCTTCTCCAGGTGAATCCCCCCAGCTCTCCCAGCTTGGCTGCAGAGCAGAGGGGCTCCAGCCTTTGGAGCATCAACTTGGTGATCTCCAGGGGATGGAAGTAGGTCCAGTCCCACAAAAAATAAGTATCTGAGTTCTCTGGTCTATTTGCTACCTCGGGAGAGCTGTGCTGCCCTGGTGGCTTCAGTCAAAGCATCTTGCACATTGTGGGGTACATGTCGTGGTGGAAGGTCAGCAGGGAGGAGGATTCCATCCCCTCCTGGGGCCTGCTCCTGTGGCTTTGGGCACCAAGACATCCCACAGGTATAGGGAGTGTTAACAGGTATGTGTGCTCTTGGGGTGAATCCTTGTTCCCCTGTTATTTTTCTGTATTTCTGGCTTTCCTGTCAGGGAAAGGGATCCTGTATAGCACAGTGGAAGGTGCATCACCATCCCTGGAAGTTTTTAAAAAGAGATTGGACATGGCCCTTAGTGCCATGATATAGTAATTAGAGTTGGATCAGGGGTTGGACTTGATGATCTTGGAGGTCTTTTCCAACCCAATCTATTCTATGATTCTATGATTTGGGTTTGGTGCATTCAGACTGTGCAGCACCCCAGTTCAGAGGCTGGAGACTGGTGGTGAACCATGGGACAGAGTCCACAGCTTCATGGATTCAGCTGGGAAGGGCTTGTTTCTAGCAGAGGGATCTTGCTGTGGAAATGATGGGGCTGGAGATGCAGGAAACACTTGCTGGGGCCCAAGCAAAGCCCACTGTGGCTTGCCAGATCAAAGTCTGGAGCGCTGGGCTCCAGCCCAGAGCTGGGAGGTCGATCAGCTTTCAATCACTCACTCAAAGCTGGAAAAATGTACAGTTTTGGCCAAGCTGCCGTGTTTCTCCCTAACCTCCTTTTTGGAAATATCTGAATTGCTTTTGCTGAAACTTCTATAAATACCAGCCCAGTGCAGCGGGTGTGCATGGAAAATGTCAGTGGGAATGTGGGTTTGGCAGGGTTTGGCAGCCCCGGGCTGCCGCGGGGACGGTGTGACAGCCCCAGCCACGGCCCTGTGGCTCGGTGTGCGAGGGGAGCCCCCTCCTCTGCCACTGCTGAGGGGGCTCCAGGGCTCCTCTGCCCCCAGTCTGGCCTCTGCTGCTACCCCACTGCCCCTGGGGCTGGGCTGTGCCCTTCCTGCTCCCAGCACAGAACCATTCCCAAGCCCAAAGCTGCATCTTGTGTTTCCATAGCCTTGCATGGAGCTTTTGTCCTTGAATTTGAGCAATCATCCTCTGAGTGCTGCCACAGCCCCAGTGAGGCGTTTCACAGCGATGCTTTATGTGAAGAAACCTCCTTCTGCTTTGGACCTGCCTAATTGGATGTGATGTCCCCAAGTTTCTGCTTCGGAAGGAACAGTGAACAAATTGTTCCCTGGTGGCCTCCTCCTTTCTTCTCCTGGCATGGAAGGCTTCACTCCCCCTCTGCCATCTTCCTTTCCATGCTCCCTGTGCAGAAGCTGTTCCATCCTGTCAGTCATCTTCAGCCCCTCTCAGCACCTTTTCAAGTTCCCTCCCATCTGTTTTGGAGACCCAGGTCAGAAGCGCTGGGGAGGCCTCGGACTGTGGGTCAGGGTGAGAGCATCAGAGTATTCCCTGTCTTGTTCTCAACCCTTCCCCTGGTTGTGGCTGGTATCCCACTTTGCTCTTTGCTGGTGAGCAGTGAACTGACATTCACAGAATCATGGGATCAGGGAAGGGTTTGTGTTGGAAGGGACATTAAAGCTCATCCAGTTCCACCCCCTGCTGTGGGCAGGGACACCTTCCACTAGCCCAGGTTGCTCCAAGCCCCGTCCAACCTGGCTTTGAACACTTCCAGGGTGGGGCAGCCACAGCTGCTCTGGGAAATATTTTCATGGAATTGTTGAGAATAATCCCAGGATTTCATCTGAGTGGTGAGAATTTGCAGCTTGTTCTTGCAGATTTAGAATCAGAGTAGTTTGTTTTTGATGATCCCACTTTCTTCGGTCACCTGCTGCTCTGTCACCTCAGGATTTTAAAGTTCTTTTGCAAAGCTTTCTCTTTTTTTTTTTTTTTTGTTTTTGCTACCCTGAGCAGCACTTTGAGCTGATGGGGTTTCCTTGGTTTGTGTTGTTCTCCCTGTGGCTGCTGCACACCCTGACTTGCTCTGTATCTTCCTCCCCTGCAGCTCTGGGGCTGCAGACGGGCCCGTGTTGCCAGCGAGAGCTGTGCACCTTGCTGGTTGGCAGAGCTCCCTGTGAGCCCAAACCTTGGTCTGAGCCCTGTTGGAGCTTTCCCTTCTCTCAGGCTCCTTCCAGCCAACCAGCCATTCCCTGTGTGTCCCTGGGCAGGTTTCCTGTTTGCTGACCTTCCAGCAGTGCAGCAGAGCTGTGCAGGCGCCTCCTCTCTGGACAGAGTTCTCCCAGGGAGGGAGGCCACGGTCTGCTCCTGGAGTGCACAGCGTGCTCTTGGGGAGCACAGCGCAGTCCTGAGATGCATGGGGTAGTCCTGGGCAGCACGCCACAGTCCTGGGGTGCACAGTACGGTCCTAGGGTACAGAGGGTGGTCCTGGGGTGCACAGGACGGTCCTAGGATGCACAGGGTGGCCTTGGGGAGCACAGTGTGGTCCTGTGCAGCACACCACGGTCCTGGGATGCACAGGGTAGTTCTGTGCATCTCCCTCCTTGGTAACCCTCCCTCGATGGCTCAGTGCTATTCATTCCCACCTTCTCTCCAGCACAGCACAGAAGCAGCTGCATCTAAGGAGCCCCAGTGAGGTGTGACCCCATGGCCCTGCCTGGGCCTTGCCCAGGCAGTACTCGGGTTCCTGACAGTGCCGCGGATTTCAAGGTGAGCAGCAGCACACAGTGAATGCCGGAGTTGCTGGGACTGGTGTCGTGGTGTTAGCGGTGGTACCAGTCTGGTGCCAGCCCTGGGCATCCCCAGGGAGGTTCCCAGAAGCATTTCACTTCTGCCAGGGTGATCTCTTGGGAGCCATCCCAGCCCCTTCCTTGGTACTGGATCGCCTGTGGATGGGGAAGGAAGGCAGGATGTTCCCTGTCCTTACAGCCCCTGTAATGTCCTGGCTCTATTCCAGAAAGCTGGAGCAGCAATGCTGTTCCTGGGGACAGTGCTGGGGTGACACTCCCCCGTTGCTGTTCCATTTTGGAGGTTGGTGTCACTAAAGCCAAAAACCAAATGTTGAGCTGCAGGACTTGGGAGAGAGAACACAAATAGCAAACGCAGTAATTTCAAAGAATGTTGTGTTTGTGCCCAAACCACCCAAAGCCCTGTTAATGAGGGAAGCTATGCCAACAGCCAGCCTGGCACACAGAGGGGGTGGTGCATCTGAACAGCAGGACTGGCACAGGATTGATCCTGAACAGGGGAAGAGTTGGTGTTACAGAACACAGACCAGGAGTGGAAGTGAGCAAAAGGAAGGGATGGGACACAAGTGGCTGTTGGCATCCAGCTGGACAGTGCCTATTGGGAATTGGGAGGTTTATTGGAACAGGGATGTTTTTTTTAGCTATAGTGCTTGTGTGTGCTGGCTGAAACACAGGGTGTTGGGAGCTGTGCAGCATGAGCATCTCCATCTCTGCTTGGGGAGATGGAATCCTTTCTCTGGAATGGTTTGTCAGGGCTGAACAGCAGCTGCCAAAGGCAGGTGTTTTCAGATTCCCAGCTTTGGGCACCTGGCACCTGGAGACCTGGGAGCTGGCTGCAGAGCTCCCTGGGAACTGGCTGTGAGAGGATGAGCAAGGCTGGAGTGGGTTGATGCTGTGCCAGCCTTCAGCAGGATCCGTGGATGACTCAGGTATTTAGGATACAGTTAGGCTGATATCAATCCCTGGGAAAGCAGTGGAGTGCCTGACATAATCCGAATTAGTGGAGAATTAAAGAAGGGAAGTGAGTACCGAGTGACGTGGTTTGATGGGATCTGCTTTCCGTGACACTGAGAACAGCTTCTGAGCAGACAGATTAGTGAAAGGTGCTAATGATTTAATAACACTTTGAGGCTTCTTTGTGGTATTTAGGTTAGGCCAGAGTGACCTGAGGAAGGAACTGGAAGAGCCAAGGGTCAACATGAGACGTGTGGAGTAAGAACTGGGGCCTCGATGTGTAATTGTGAACACAAACTGCACTGGGGCTTGTTTGGGTGAATTCCAGGGATCTGTCCTTGCCTGAGAGCATTTAGTGTTTGTATCAGTTCCTGGAAAAGTCATCAAGAGTGGTTCCCCTCGCTGGATCCAGGGTGGTGAGAGGTGCCCCAAACCATCCCCTTCTGCCCCAAGCACACAGGAAGTTGGTATCAGTGCCGGTGGGGGGTGAGGTTTCCCTCAGTGTTCTCGGTGGTCAGTCAGGCAGGGGCACTGCTGGGACTCGGTCAGGGAGCTGGGACCCATCAGGCCCTATCAGGACTGGGCACTGGTGGGGAGACACAAAGCGAGGCTCATCGAGGCCAGGGGTGTGGGCTGGGCAGTACAACGTGGGGATTGGTCCCTCCCAGGTCCCTGGGGTGGGACATGAAATGCATTCCTCTTTGGGGGGATGAGCCCAGGCGGGCTGAGGCGTCTGTGGCTGCAGCAGGAGCCTTGGAGGATGGTGGGAACAGAGAGCCAGGTGTGAGACCAGCACCTCCTGTCCTACCTTCTGGCTGTGGCTTGTGGCTTTTGGTTTCTGGGTTTTTCTGCTGCCTGTGGTTGGTGGTTGGTCTCTGTGCAGAGGCCTCAGGGAGGAACCCAAAATGACTGGGTTTGCCAGAGCTCAGCTCACTGGGGTGCCAGGGTCTGCAAAGGTGAGCAGTGCTGGAGATGGATGACATGGGGAGGTTACTCCAGGGCTCTATGTTCCACAGCGTGGGGCAGCTCCAGGGGTCAGAGCTGGAACCCTCGTGTGAAAGTGGGAGCAGGAGCAGGAGGAAACACCAAACCCTCAGCCAGCCTGGAGAAGGGGCTCTGGCTCAGGAGCCTCGTGGGCTGGGGCTGACTCCGTCTCCCCCCAGACCCTGGGGCAGCACCTGCTGTGCGAGTGGGTTCATTGAGATAGATGTTCTCACCTACAGTGTTTGTTGTGAAGGGAAGTTTCACGTGCCAGGTGACATCTCCATTCTTTAACGTCCTAAAGGTGATATTTCCTTCTCCAAATCCGTTATTTGTGAGCACTGAAGCTCTGCCATGGGGTCCGGGGTCTGTCCACAGGGAGAAAGCTGGTTGGGTTTCCTGGAGAAGGTTGTTGGTGGCTGAAGCACTGCAGTCCCCCCGCTCCAGGTGGGATACAGGGGCATTGCTAACTGTTCTCACCGCTGACTCGTTGTTTGTGGCGAAACAATCCCTGCCTGCGTGCGGGTGCCGTTAGTCACCACGCTCGCCTCAGGAGGATGACGAGGTGGGAGCAGCAGCAACACAGCATTTGTTGGGGTGCTCAGGCCATGTGAGCATCTCGTGTTGTTGACAGCCTCGGTAGCTTTTTAGCTTATGTTTTGGAAATACTTCCTTTGCCTCCTCTGTTGTTCCTGAGCAGATGCCTGAGGGAACAGGGCGAAAGGACAGGACCTTTGCGTGGCTTTGATTGTTTTGCATGTTTTCTGGGGAGGGAGGAGCCATCTCAGAGAGCTTTGGGAAGCACTGTTGAGAACATCCCTTTGGGGCTCTGGGCTTCTCTGCTTTCCACAGAGCTCATTGCCTCTCCAGTTCTACCTTTTGCTGGGGGGTCGGCTCTTCTCAAAATTCCTGTGCGTGTTGTTGGTGTCTGCGATGCCGTGTGTGCAGAGCCAACAGGACCTGAGGATAGGTGGTCTCTCTGGTCAGTGCAGACTTGCCTTGCGGGGCCCAGGCTCCATCTGCTGCTGGGGTGAGCTGGAGGATTTGCATGAGGGTGCAGGAATGTCCCGTGTCTGCTGGGCATGTGAATGTGACGGTCATGTCTGAAGGAGCTCCATGGCCTTATCTAAAGGACAGCTCCGTGGCCATCTTTTGCAGGCTGCTGTGGGGTCTCTGCCTTCTTGTCAAGTTAGAAGATTTTCCAGCCTCCTCCATCTCTTGCCCAGGAGACCCTGTTCTCCTTCCAACCTCCACATAGATTTTTCTGTCCTCTGTGTCCCATGGCTGCCCTGTTCACACCTTAGTTTCACCCTGTTGCTAATTTTCTTGTCTTTTCTCCTTTCCTCCCCTGCCTTTGGAATAACTTGGAGGATTTTCACCATTTAAATGATTGTTAGGGAGGGATTTTAAAGCCAGAGTGAGGTTTGAGGACCAGAGGAGGTCTCCTTTAGTCCTCTAACCAAATTTTCACATGGCTTTTTGGATTTCAAAATCCTGAGGAGGTTTCACAATGTCTGGCCTAATCATGCTAAGTCTGCTTGTACCTGCAGCCATTGCTGGAGCATCACCAGTGAGGAGCTTGGGAATTGGGAACATCTTGGTGCCTGGGGACAGCCTGGTTCCATGGGAATGTCCCTGTACCTGGGAACATACTGGTGCCTGGCAGCATCCCGGTGCCTGGGGACAGCCCTGTGCCTGGGAGCAGCCTGATGCGTGGCTGACAGCACGGCAGGACTGCCCGTGCCCCAGAGTGCAGGTACCAGACTGCCTGCACATTTAGTCAGGATACTGGTATGAACGTCCCTGCACACAGAAGGGCCTGGGGGTGGCTTGAGGAGCAGAAATGATGGCTGCTGCCTTGATCTTGTATTACACCCCACAGGTAACACCCTGGAGCATTACCTTCCATGGCTTCCCTGTGGCACTGGGTCTGGAATGGCTTAGGAAACATCATCCCTACGTCTGTCTTGCAGTGTGTGGGTGCAGGATCTGCAGCACGGCTGCCCTCACAGGTCCATGGCACAGCTGCCCTCACAGGTCCATGGCATGGCTGCCCTTGCCAGAGGGCTGGCAGCGATTTGGTGCTCAGCTTCTGCCCTTGGTGGGCAACGGCGTGGCCGTCCCTGCGCAGGAGGCCGTGCCCTGTTTGGGTGACACGAGCATGACCTCACGTGTGTGGGAGGGAGGCGTTTGCTTCAGCGCTGCATCCCTGGGGTGGGGAGAAGGTGGCAATTTCCTTGTCAGCCGCTCGAGGTTTGCAGCAGGACCCGAGCTGGGGGTGCGCAGTGTGGGAGGAGGGAGGGAGCTGGTGCTGGAGTCGACTCTCCTGTGCCTGCTGTTTATTTCCCAGCTGGTGTTAACTCTCTGCTGGCTGGGCCTGTTCCTCCTCTCCTTGGAAACTGTGGGGAACAACCTGCTCTGAGGCACCTCTTGGAAAGTCAGCCCATCAGGTGTCAAACCTGGGGCTCTGTGCTGAGAAGGGAGCATGGGGCAGGAGCAGGGCAGGGCACGGGGGTCCAGCTGGCAGTGAGGGCCTGTGTGGACCTTGGACCTGAAGTACAGGACATGTCTTTGTCCCAACACCCTTGGCATGTGCAGGGGCTGAGGGGCAGGCGGGGGTTTGTCGGTGGAGAGGGTGAGAACATTGTCTCTTTTGAATGGGGTGGTTGGGGTGACCAGAAAAGGCTGTTGGGGTGGTTGGGGTGACCAGAAAAGGCTGTTGGGGTGGTTGGGGTGACCAGAAAGGGTTACCACAGTGGAGCTCTGTGGCATATGGTGCTGCTGTGCTGAATGCTGAGCCCCACAGCTGAGGCAAGACCCTGTAGCAGGACTCAGTGGGAAGGTGTCCCCCCGCTCAGGGCCAGGGAACGCCTCCATCTCCTTCTCCCTCCTCCTGCCTGGGCTGAGGACGGCTCTGTCCTGGCCCCATGGGGCAGCAGGCAGGGCCTGGCCTCCACCAGCGCCTCCGAGTGACGGTGCCGCTGACGCGGCGGCAGCGTGGGCTGTGATGCGGGGCTGCGGGGGCTGCAGTGCTGCACCCCACGGCTGGGTCACTGAGCCTGCGCCCCTGGATGCTCCGGTTTGGCAGAGCCTCATCAGTATTCCTGGTGCATGGTCGAGCCAGCTGGAGCTGGTCTGCAGAGCCCGGCAGTTCCGGCACTTTTCTGGCACAGCGCTCGTGGTCCTCTTGCAGCTGCAGGGGCTCAGCTGCCGTCCGTGGCACTACACAGAGCCCTCCTGCTCTGCTCTCTGGCTGGACAGTGTGTGCTGGGGGTTCTGGGTGCCCCACAGCCTGACCACGTGGGGTGGTCACCTGTCTTGCAGCCTGTCCTGATTTTGTTCCTGGCTGTGGTGCTCAGCCCGCGGTCCCTCTGCCGGCACGTTCTGCGTGGGGCTGTCAGCCTCGGGCACTTGCAGTCACGGTAGCACAGGGCCTGGGGCTGGCTGGGGTCTGCTGTGTGCTCTTGGTCTGCCTCTGGCATCTGCCCACTGCGAGGGCATTGGGAACTTACAGGGCCACCTGTACTGGGCACCTGATGGCTCATCCCTGGCTGCTGAGGCAGTGCCGGTCCCTCGTTCGTACAGGATGTGTGGGGCTGCAGGGGGTCCCCCAGACTCAGGCCTCTCTGCAGACAGACAGCACCTTCAAACCTAGGAAATGGTGAGTGCAGGTGTCCCACCCTCCTGGCTGGGCATCCCCCTGGCAACACAACCTGCATATCTGCAGACCTCCAGAGCAGCAGTACCTGTTGGGCCTGGGGGAGCAGTGATACCAGTGCATTGGGTCTGGGGGAGCACAGGGATACCAGTGCCATGGGATCTGGGGGAGCACAGTGGAGCATTTGACCACGGTTCAGACGCCTTTTCCATTTCAGGGCTCCACCCTGAATATCCCATCAGGGCCAGCCAGCACTGGAAAATTCCCTGGCTCTTGAACTCTTCCCATGCAGCTGTTGTTGAGCCTTTCATGGATTATGTTAATTTCAGCCAGATGTTTGTGGCCATAATATTTGCACCATGCATGTGACTCACAGAAGTGCTGGTATGAGACCAACTTGCTTCTGTCCCCAGGCACCTGCTGTGGGTCAGATTGCCAAAGCCTGATGTCCATGTTACTTCCTGGCTCTTGGAGATGCTTCTGGAGCCCTGCATGGCACTGGGAACTCCAGCTGAGCCGCTGCCCACCGGGTGGGTGAGCTGTCACCTGTCATTTGCGTTAGACACGCACACAGCACCAGTCCAACCCAGTGTGCTTGTGGCATGAACTGCTGGAGAAGAAATGTGTAAAGGCATGTTGGGCGTTTCGGTGGTGGCTGTCTCCAAATGCTGGTGTCTTCTGGTCTTGTTCTCAGAGCAGCTCCTCCACTGGTGGAGGGCTGAGGCAGCCAGAGCCCATGTGCTGCCGAGATATGGTGGGGTTTGAGCCTGTCTGTGGGTGCAGGTGCACCCTTGGCCTCAGAACTTGGAACTGAGGCTCCATTTTAGTCTATTTCAGATGTAGGAATAACATTGAAGGGATCATATCAGTGCACATATCAGTGCACAGAGTGTATGGAAACCTGTGCTGCAAAACAGCTTAATTGGGGAAAGACACCACTGTGCCGTTCCTGTGGTAAGGACCAGTATCTTACTGGGATGCAGCAGGACAGGTGTTGACCTGTATTTCTTTTCGGGATGCTGGAGGCCCCAGCTGAGTGTTGTGCCTGCATTCTGGCTTTAAGAAAGGTGGTGACAAACTGCAGAGAATCGAGGGGCTGCACTAAAAAGACAAGTCCCTTGTGGGACAGGGAAGGGATGTCATCAGCTGAAGGGAACTCTCTGTGTTTCTCAATAGGTTTAAGGGAGTTTTGGATCAGGTCACTGGAGGAGGAAAAGCTGGAGCAGCAAGGAGGGCACAGGACTGGGGAGGGTTGGGGAGGTCATAGGGATGGGTCAGACAGACCCTGTTGGGGGGACCCAGCATGTCTGGTCCCACCTTGGTGGGCAGTGTGTGGTGCACCATCTCTCCAGCAGACAGTCTGTGCTTCAGTGACACCTCATAGCCAGAACCTGCCAGAATATTTTAAAAAGCTGAGACTCATGTGGAAGGGAAACCATCTGGCACCGTTGGAGTACACGTTAAACCCAAGATTTGGGAAGGGATGAATATAGACAGTCCTGTTTCCTTGTAGGAACAACTTTGCATCTCTGGGAGCACAGAGCTGTGCCAGGCGTGGTGGGAAGGAGCTCACGAGCCTTCTGCCTTGGTTCCCTGCCCAGGGCAGGTATGTGTGCCTGAGGTGTCCCTGACAGGTCAGCTCTGACAGTCCAGTCCCTGTAGCCAGCCTCATTGGGTGTTCAGTGCTTTGGAAGACATTCCCTTGTAATTTCTTCCTGCAGAATTCCTCGTCCTCGCTGCAGTGTGGCTGTTCCTGGAGACGGGATGGCAGATGCTGTGGATGTGGGTCGGATCCAGTCTGGCAGCTCGTGTGTTCCTGTGACCTTGGCACAGATGGCAGAGCCACAGCTCTGGCGGGTTGTCAGGCACCTTCTGCTCAGTCCCAGGCATGGGTGCTTAGGAGACGGGGGAGCAGCGTGTGTCCACCTCTGCCCACAGAGCATGGCCATGGCATAGGGCGGGGCAGCTCTGAGCTGCTGCTCCGTGCAGTGGGTACTGGGGAGGGGAACTGCTGGGGTAAGCTGGAACTGTCTGGCAGGTGCGAACACCCGAGGGAGGAGCGGAATGTGCAGCCTTGGAAGAAGCTCTGGGTGGGAGCTCTGCTCCCCTGCACCGGGATGTGGGTCTATGGTATTGATGGGATGGGGGGGAAGGCAGATGGTGGGACCTGTGCGCTTGGGAGAGGATGGAGAAGGGAGGGGAAGGGGCTTGGTTGAGGCGCTGGCTGTGCTGTGGGGAGGGGAAGGACTGAAGATGGGGTTTGGCTGTGTCCCAGAGCTGGGTGTCTGCAGAGAATTGGAGACGGCCCGACTGTGGAGGAGGATGAGGGATCAAAGAGGGCGAAGTCCAACAAGGTGATGCTCCCGATGCCGCTGCCGGTGCCGCTGCCGGTGCCGGCCCCGCCGGGATCCCGGTGCCGCTGCCGGTGCCGCTGCCAGTGCCGGCCCTGCCGGGATCCCGGTGCCGCTGCCGGTGCCGCTGCCGGTGCCGCTGCCGGTGCCGCTCCCGCAGCCAGCGTGGGCGCAGCGCCCCCTGGCGGACACGGCCGGCCCGTTCCCGGTGCTGGTCCCGGCACTGCCCCGGCGGGGCCCGGCCTGATCCTGGTCCCAGCGCTCGGTGCTGGCCCTGTCCCGGTGAGCGCCCCGCCCCGGCTCCGGACCGGCCGGGCAGCGCCGTCGCTCCCCTGTGCGGGCTCTCCCAGCGGCACCGAGCGCGGCCGGGCGGTGACAGGGACCAGGGACATGCAGCCCTGGGACGGCTCCCACGCCGCGCCCGCTCGTCCGGGCCGCGGTCGGTGCCCGCGAAGGGCGCGGCGGGCGGGGCGGCCCCGGCCCCCGCCCCATACCCATCGCGGCCCCGGCTCGTTCCGGGGCGGGCCGGCCCAGCCCGCGCCGGCGGCGCCGAGCGCGGCCCGGACGTGCGGGCGCGGCGTGGGAGCCCCGCGCCGGCGGCAGAGAGCGGCGGGCGCGGGGCCATGGGGCAGCCCCGCCGCTGAGCATGGCCGAGGGCTGGCGCTGGGCCGGGCCGGGCCGGGGCGCCCCGCGGCCGAGCCCCCGCCGCGCCGTCAGCGTCTGCGAGTCGCTGGACCTGCAGGGCGTCCCCGCCGTCCAGGCCGCGCTCGGCGCCGCGCAGCAGCAGCGCCGGCGGCCCAAGAGCTTCTGCGCGGCGGGGAACGGGCTGCCCGGGGCGCTGCTGCCGCCGCCGCCCCCCGCCCGCGCCCGCGGCGGCCTCCTGGACCTGCTCCGGCTGCGCTCGCCCCGCAGGCAGAGCCCCGAGGGGGAAAGCGACGGCCCCGACGGGGCGCAGCGCCCGCGCCCCAGCAGCATGACCTTCCTGCCCACCGCCCGGCCGCCGCAGTCCGCCGAGAGCCCCGGCTTCCTCCGGGGCGGCTCCCTCTGGGGCAGCCGCCGCTGGAACCTCTTCGGAGGCAGCGGCTGGAGCGGTTCCAGCCCCAGGAAGAACTTCAGCTCCCTGCGGAAAAGCTTCAGCTTTCGCCTGCGCCGGGGCCACGAGCTGCGGCGCTCGGAGTCCGGGGGGCTCCTGCGCCCCACGCGCCTTCGCACCAAGAGCGAGGGCGATGCCAGCTCTCTGCACACCTGCCCCAGCAAGCGGGACCTACTCTACCCGGAGCTGGCCAGGGTCGGGGGCCGGCTGCACACCGACCCCGCACAAACGGGGGGACTCTGGAAACTCCTCACGAGCCGCTTCCGAAGGCGAGACCGTGGCAGTGCTGGCAACACGGGCCCCAAGGACCCCCACGGCGGTGTTGAGCCCATCCTCCTGGGAGGGGTTCCGCTGCGGGCGCTGGGTAAGTGAGCACAGGAGCGGTGCTGGGCTGGTGAGAGCCCCCTGCACCTGTGGGACCTGCAGGGACAGGCGGCTGAGGCCTCTCCTGGCCGAGATCTTGGGCTGGACACAGGCATCTGATTCTGTCCCTGTGCTCTGGGGTTTGTGCTCGACTGTGGTGAGTTTGTGCGAGCATTCCTGGTGCCGTGGGCATTGCCACGGTCAGCGGTGCTGGAGCAGCCGTGGTGTGGCTGCCTGGGAGGAGGTGCTCCAGGGTCCAGTTCCCTTGCTGGCCATACACCTGGAAGTCAAGTGCATGTGTCCCACGTCCTGCTTGCCCCAGTGGTGTCCCAGCAAGGGCAGGGAGGGATGAGCCTCGTGCAGTGGCACTGGGGGAGCAGAAGCTAGGTAGGAAGCATAGGAAGCGGGGTGCTGTTGGTGGGCTTCTGAGCAGGTGGGACTGTTTGGGAGGTTGCCAGAGCAGAGATGCAGAGCAGCACGGTGGGTTGGGGAGCACAGAAATGGGCCTGCACCACCCTCCTGTGAGCAGCTCCCTGGTGCCAGGCCCCATCCCGACGATTCTCTGCTGGGATCGTTCTCAAGGCTGAGCGGAGAACGGATGTTTGTGAGTATGGGATGCTCACTAGGTATGGGGCAGCCTTTGGAGACAGGGGTGGTGTCCCCGGTAATGCCACAGGGAGATGGGAGCCGTGGGCCTCCTCAGGGAACCCGCACTTGGTTGGGACTGGCATCTGAAACAGTCTCAGGTGCTCGATTTCAGTGTCTGGTGGGGGGTTCTCCAACATCGGGGTTGTGTGGGGCCTCAGCAAGAGCTGTATGGGCTGTGCCTCTGTGCTCTGTCCCCTTCTCGGCCCTGTGGAAGGAGCTATGGGCGAGCCCTGTGGCCTGGCAGGGCTGGGAGGCGAGAGCAGCATCCACAGCTTTTTAAGGCATGGAACGCACGGAGCTGGGGGCTGGGCTGGGCCCCGCCACCCGCTCCCAGTGGGGCCTCGTCATGTTCCGTCGCTCTGCTCTGCGTCCAGGCGTTGTGGAGGCAGTTTCCCACTTGGCTCGTGTGCTGGAGGGACAGCTTGGGGCTGGCAGGCTCCCCAGGGAACCCGTACGCTCCTGAGGAACCTGCACACTCCTGATGCAGCAGCTTCCCAGGATAGCACTGTGCCCAGAACACTCTCCAGCAGGGTTGGCCTGCAGGGACCAGCACGGGAGCAGCTCTGCTGTTGCCCAGGGAGCTCAGGGGGCTCTTTCCTCCAGACCCTCGTGCCCTTGGGGCTTGCTGTGCTGCAGGGGAAGGGTCTGGAGGCTCCAGTGGGTGTGAGGGCTGCCGTGTGCCACGAGGCAAAGGGCTGGGATGCTCTGCACTCGCGGGGGGCCCTGGCTGGCAGGGCAGCCCGGGCAGGGTGCCGGCTGCCGGCTGGGTGGTGGGAGGTTCCCAGGCGAGGGGAGGCTGCGCTCATGGCTGGGGAATGTGGGTGTATGCGGGCAGGGAGGGCCGGGCCCTGCCCCTGCAGCGGGGGGCCTGTTCCTGCTTGCCGGCGGCTTCCAGTGGGAGCTGCGCCAGCAGCAGCCGGCTCGGCAGCCGCGCTCCCAGGGGAGCAGCCAAGGTTGGGCACTCCATTGGTGTCTTTGCCCCTCACCTGGCTGCTCCGTGGGACAGGTAGGGCTCCCGTTGGGCCCATCTGTGGGAGGCTCTGCTGAGGATTCCACGGGGAGTGCTGTGGGGTCCTTGGGCCCCTCCAGCTGTGACCAGCCAGATCATGTGGGACCGAGTGCTTGGTCACAAGGGTTAGTGTTTGCCGCCATAGATTGTGCTGGAAGCAGAGACTCAGGGATGGCCCTGACTGCCCCTGGCACTGTGGCTCGTTTTGGCAGTGAGCCCTGCCCTGGGGCTGCAGAGCTCACAGTGGGTTTGGCAGCCGAGAACACCATGCACTACCTGCCTGGTGCCTGCACAGCCCCTGTACCCACCAGACTTGTGTCCTCCTGAGGACAGGGAGGTGTGAAGAGGCAGCAGTGAAGTCTACAGAGTAAAGCAACTGCTGCTTGTCCTCTCTCATGCCCTGTCTCCCTATTGTCTCTCTGCTCAGCATGTTGGTCCCTGGGCTGTGGCTCGCTCCTGCTATGGGCCTCTGAGTGAGGGCTGGAGGAGCACAGCCTTAGTGCTGCTCTGGTGGAGCTGCTCAGGAGCTCTCATCTCTGCCCCATCCCTGTTCCAGCCTTGCAGGCCAACGGCGTTCAAAACACCCTCTCGACATCCCACAAACTTTGATGCCCCGTGTGGGTTCTGCCCACCTTGCCCTGGGAAAGCTGCTGGTACAGCCTCAACTTGCCCTCCCGGGGGGTGCAGCTGCAGCTGTGGTTATCAGCGCTTGGAAGAGCTGGATGTAGGAGTCCCGGCACAGAGCCAAGCCAGCACTCTCCCTGTTTCCAGAACCTGGAGTGGTTTGTTTACCACACGCTGTGATACCCACCCAGCACTGTGCTCTGCATGCAGACATACCCACAGAGAGCCAGGAGGATGCTCTGAGTGCTGCTCCCAGCCCTGGAGGGGTTCGGCTGGGAGAGAGCACAGGGAGGGGCGATGGGGGATTTTTGGGATTTGTTACCCCAAAAACATAAAGGGATGGTCCTTGTGTAATAGGCAAGGGAGGGCAACAGCCCTTGGGACTGGAGAGCAAAGTGAACATAGTCCGGACGGCTCGGACTGACCCAGGTGATCGTGGTTGGTGGTTCAGAGGAATGTTTCTAGGTATCCAGGTGTTGGCTGGTGCTATTCCAAAGAGGCTCTCTAATAGGCATGGGTTTGGGAAAACTGGACTGGTTAGGGATTGGAGTTGTCCCTGTGCATGGAGAGATTGTGCGAAGGGTACAGCATTTCTGATGGCTGATGTGTTCCTCACCCAAGAGAATAGCCTGAAGTTGTGTCAGGGAGATCTAGGCTGGCTCTCAGGGAAAGGTTCTTTTCCCAGAGGGTGGTCGGGCACTGAACAAGCTGCCCAGGGCATGGCATGGCCCCAAGCCTGACAGAGCTCAAGGAGTTTTGGAAAATGCTCTCAGGGACACAGGGTGGGTTTGCTGGAGTGTTGTGGGCACGGCTGAGTTGGACTCAGTGATCCTTATGGGTCCCTTCCAGTTCAGGATATTCTGTGATTCTGTGATCACAGCCATGTCCCCTCTCCCAGAGAGCCATGCCCTGCTTTTTGAGGTGCTTTGAGGTACCTCCCTTTGCTCTCTTGTGTGAAGGACTGATGTGCAGGGCATGTGAGGGAAAGCTCCTGGGAGAAGAGGGGCGTGTTTTCTCATGGATCAGGTGAAGTTTGCATAGTGAGTTGGGTAGGTCATGATAAATATCTCCTCGTGTTGGTGCCTGCCTCGGCTGAGCTGGGAGCATTGGTGGGGCTAGAGATGCCTCAGATGCTGAGGCCAGAATGGTGTCTGTACTTCAGAAAAGCTTGGAAGGTCTAGAAGGTGTCAGGGAAGGAGTTGTTGGGACAATGCTCTGGAAGGCCCAGCTCTCAGGATGAGGTCAGAGACTGTGCAGTGGGTGCAGAGGTGTCTGGCTGCAGTCACAGGCAGCCCTAGGGAGAGGGAACTCCAACCCCAGTGCCTTCAGTGTTCATCTGCCGGCACCTGTGGGGTTGCAGAGCTGGAGCTGAGGTCAGGCATGTCGGGAACAGGTTTTTGCTGGCAAGATGGGTCCTCCCTATGCTGGGTGGCAGTATCTCTGCATGTCACTCTGCTGGATTCTGCCTTCCAGCAGACGCTGTCCTTCCATCACAGGGAGGTTTGGTTTGCGTCTTTGCTCTGCCAGTGTTCGGACAGGGACTGGAAAGCAGCAGGTGCTGAGAGGTTGAAATGCCTGGATCGTCCTGAGTCCACACTGACAGCAGAGCCTGGTGATACCAACTGCTGCCGCCACGGTGTGACAGTGGAGCGAAGGTGGCAGCTCCTGATCGTGCCCTGTTTCACTGAGAGACACGGAATTATCTCCTTTCGCTGCTGCAAAGTATTCAGAGCTCTGGTGAGATGATCCTTGCCGAGATCACGTCCTGCAGCAGGTTCTTGCACTGGCTCAGTGCTGACTGGAATGCTGGCCATGCCTGTGCTAGGTCCTTAACCTGGAGAAATCTCTCTCCTGCCAGTGTTGCCAGAGCTGAGGCTTTATCAGCCTGGCCCAGGAAGGGTGGCTGTGCCCAGGAAGGGTGGCTGTGCCCAGGCACACTGCCTCTGTCGCCCTTTCATCTGCATGTGCGGGCAGGTGGGTCCATTGAACGTGGTTTGTGTGGCCTCTGCTGTGTTTGCTCAGCCTCTGACCTGGTTTCAAGGCTGGGTTTAGTGTCCAGGATTGCAGTGTCCGAAGGAGTTCCACCGTGGTTTGGATAATGAGTTGGTTAATTATTAGTTGCTGTGTGGGGAGACCAGATGTGTCTGGCATTGGCGCTTCTGAAGCACAGAGTAGATGAACCTGCTGCATCTCATCCCTTGGAGGGAGCAGCTGAGGTGAGGAGTCACGTTTGCCCAGCCAGCCCCTTCCTTCTCACAGTTTTCCTGCAGCATGTGGGTGTGAGCAGCCGTGGGTCCGTGGCTGCACCCCCTCCAAGCTTTCTGCAGGGCACGGGGGGCTGCAGTGTCTGGGTGGTGCCATGAAGGTGCTGGTCGTGCCTCCTCGGTGTATGACTCTGCTGTCCCACATCTGGGGCCTGGTCTGAGGGTTCAGGTGGTATCCAGGATAACTGACTGACGTGAGAAATGTCAGCTACAGGGAGTCTGCTCTATGTCCCTGTCTGCTCTTGTGCATGGCAGAGAATCTGCCCTACCTCCCAGATTTCCACCTTCTGCAATAGAGCCACCTATACCAGGAAACTTCTGTCAGCAGAAGATTCTGAGCATGAACCTCCTTTTCCCAGGCCTGGTCAGGCCAGACTGAGCTCCTCTCATGTGGTTGTGCTGTGGAGCCAAGGACACTGCTGGGCTGTGCTGAGGCTCTTGTGTGACAGTGGTGCTCGGAGACCACTGCTTCTTTTGGATGCACCTGGGGAAGGTGTTGAACTGCATCACAGACAATCTGGTCCTCTGTGTGATTAAACAACAAAGAGAAGAGGGAGGCAGAGTGACCAGGTGTGCTTTCATGTGGAATACCAGGGTGTGCAGCCAGTCCAGCAGTGGAGCTGAGCCAGTAAATCGTGCCTCCTCGTGCTATGTGAATGCCAGTGCTGAGGGGGAGGACAGTCCCTGCAGGTGTCACCCGCTGGAGGCAATCCCTGCTGAGCAAGCTGGCACCAGGGCCCAGGGGATGTGGGGAAGGTGCTCACACTCACCTGCCTGCCAGGATTTTGGGTAGTGCCTTTGCTCTGGGCAGGTCACCAGCAGCTCACTGAGTGCATCCACGTGGTCACTGCTTCATTCAGGAGATGATGGGGACCTCGTGGCTGTTACAGTGGGGAGCAGTGCCCAAGGGCTGGGCACCCCTGTCCCCCCTAGGCATGGCGGGTGGTTGGGGAGGGTCTGGCCACTCTGGAGGGAATGGTGCTGTTCGAGGGGAGCCCCACCCCCAAATCACCCTCCTGCAGCTGCGGACTCAGACCTTCCCAGTGCTGCTCTGGTGTGTAAGAGCCGCACAACACACAGGGTGTGCAGTGTCACACGGACAGGATTCGTAGCCATGAGTGCAGGGAATTGCCATGTGCTGCATTTTAGCAGTGAAGGATCAAGATTGGATGGACAGAGCTGATGCCAGGGTCGTGTCACTGGTATTTGGCAACTGGGTGCTTGGCCTGTGGCTGTTTTGGGTTGAGAAACTGCTCAGGAGGTACCCTTTGACAGCTCCGTGGTGCCATCCGTGCCTGCCCACACACGGAGCTTCTGGAGCTGCCAGCAGACAAGGGAAGCGAGTGTGAGAAATCGGGGGGGGGGGTGTCTGAGACCTGGAGCTGCCCCTGTGAGCATGGGTGCAGGCAGCTGCAGGGCACAGGGCACAGGTGACGTGAGAGACGAATGATGAGGTAACTTTGGGCCTGCAGATGGGCACATCCAGGCAGGTGTGGGTCCTCCAGGTGCCAGGGGCTGTGCACACATGTGCGTGTCCTTTGCGTGGTGAGAGGAGGGCGATCAGCATGTCCTGGGGCAGAGCAGGGCGTGTGAAAAGGACTGGGGGGCACTTGCAGTGACGGACTCAGTTGTGGTGTGGGCCCCACCCTGACATGTGGCAGTGGATTGTTCTCCAAACCCTCAGACCTTCCCGGACTGGCTCCTGGTCAGGAGGATGGTTGGAAAAGGCCTCAGACCATGGAGTCCAGCCATTCTCCCAGCACCACCAAGGCCACCACTGACCATGTCCCCAAGTGCCACACCCACAGGGCTTTGAAACCCCTCCAGGGATGGGAACTCCACCCCTGCCCTGGGCAGCTGTGCCAGGGCTGGACAGCTGTTTCAGAGAAGAAATTTTCCCCAATATCCAACCTAAACCTTCCCTGACACAGCTTGAAGCTATTTCCTCTTGTCCTGTCAGGTCTTGATGGTGCTGAGTACCCTGTCCAGGTGCTGGATGGGAAGTTTCCCTGGGGGGTGCAGGCAGAGGACAATGCCTATGAACACACATGGTTTCCTCACCTCCCAGGCGCTGCCGTCTTCATCCCCATCCTACAGGAGGAGACGCCTCAGGCAGCTCCACCCACTCAGCTAGGGCAGGATTGCTAGCGGGGCAGGATTGCTAGCGGGGCAGGAGAGCTAGCGGGGCAGAAGAGCGGGTTGGGGCAGTGCAAGGAGCGAGAGGTGCTTCAGATGAGCTGTTCAGAGTCAGGGTGGGGTGTCCACCTGAACAAGAGGTATTTGTTCACTTGGAGAAGTTCCTCAGTGGAGGGGTTGATGTGTGCAGGTGTGACCCAGGGTGGCAGGGACTCACAGGGGTCTTCTGCTCCTGACACCTGTGACCTTGGCTTCAGAGGGGGCCACAGAGAGCCACCCCTCACAGATCTGTGTCTTGGTAGCTTTTCCAGGCGATTGTGAAGGAATGGGGTCTCCAGCTGCACTGTGCAGAGCTGTGCCAGCACCCTGGTACGGTGCAGGCAGTGCAGGCAGCATACTGGGCTGTGCTGGGACCCGTGGGCAGTGCTGGGACCCGTGGGCAGTGCTGGGACCCGTGGGCAGTGCTGGGACCCGTGGGCAGTGCTGGGACCCGTGGGCTGTGCTGGGCTGTGCTGTGATCCACAGGCTGTGCTGGGACCCGTGGGCTGCTGGTGCCGTATGTGCCGGGTAGGTCACGTTCAGGCCTGGCAGACGCTGGGAGAGGTTGGGCTGAAGTGCAGGCTGTGCCTGGTGTTTCATGTTAAGTGTGCTGAGGGTAGTGAGGAGTTGGGGGTGTGTGGCTGAGCACAGTCCTGTTGGCCTTGTGTCACCAGCGTTTGTTTGTGTTAAGGTTTATTCAGAGGCCTTCACAGCAAGTCAAAAATCAAAGCGTTGAGAACAAACTCCTGAACCCAGGTTAAAAACCAAACAAGGATCTGTTGGGACAGCTGGCACAGGATGCAGTTGGCAACAGTCAGAGCATTTTGTCCTGGAAACAGTCAGAGCAGTTTGTCCTGGGCACCTGTGAGCAGATCCAGCTCACCTGAGAGCCCAGCCTGTCCTCTCCAGGGTTCTCCCTCCCTCTACTCCTTCCCAAGGCTGGTCACTGAGAGCGTGTGTCTTGTGCTCTGCTCAGAACCCCTCAAAAACTTGCTGTGTGTAGTGAAACAGCGTGAATGTGGTGCTTGGTCCCCTGAGGGAGTGCTGGGAAGGCCTGGATGGTGCTTTATCCATCACCTTACCTGTCAAAGGAACTCCGTGGCACAGAAGTCCCAGGTGAAGGTGACAAGTTTTTTTTAGACCCAGTGATGCAGTTGGAAACACAGGTGTGCTATTACCTTTTGGAAAGGGCTCAAGAATGTATCATTTTCTTCCTGACTGATGGGTTGTTTTAATAAAAAATTTACCTCTGCCTAAAAAAAGAAAGGGCAGGTGAAAGACACTGCAGAGAAATGATTCCTCCTCCGAATCCTCAGGATGGCTATAAATAATCTTGTGTTCTTGGAGCAGACCTGGGTGTTTGCTCCTGGCAAAGGATTGTTCCTAAATCAGCCATGGAAGGTAAACTCCAGGTATGAGCACCGTGTTGTCCCAGAGGAACCTGCCGTGGCCCACAGGGCCCAAGGACTGCACAAAGCCGGGATGAAGGCACAGTGCCGGGTCATCAGGTCGCTGTTTGTCCCCTCACGGCCATTTAGCACCTGTGGGCCAGGAAGGGCAGAGCCTAGCCAGCCTCTTCCCCACAGCTTTGGGCTGCGTGTCTCCCACCAGTGCCCGCTGAGGTGAGACAAGGCTTCAGCCTGGAGATGGAGGAAGGGCTGGAGCTGTTGGGTGCCCAACCTCCCCTTGGGAGTTCCGAGGGCCAGAACATGAGCCCAGGCCACCGTGTCTGATCACTAACTGTGATTGGGTTTGGTGGATTCACCACTTCCCTTGTGAGCCCATCTCAGATTCCTATTCTTGCAATAGTCCATGGCCACAGATTCAGCAGGTTTCTTACAGGCTCCTGGAGTTGCAGAGCTCCCACAGGTTTCCAGTCTCCAAAAATCCTTTCTGTTCATACACGATGAACACACAGACATGCATGTTCAGGCCCTGCCCTGGAGCAGGCCTTGGATGGAGCGACGGCCTCACCGAGGTGAATGAGGGACTCGGGATTGTCGGGAGGGACTCCTGGTGCTCAAGGTGTTCTCCAGGCTGCTGCGCCTCCTGCAGTGAGTCTGTTTCCATTTGGGAAGTCTGTCTCATCAGTTTCTGGAGTTGGTTGGGATGGAAATGAGCATTTCGGAGCTCTGGCAGGCCAGGGGTGTTTCCTGCGTCGTTCAAGCCGTGCTGGATTGCCACAGCCTCCGTAAGCCTGTTGCAGTGTGCTGCCAGTTCCATCATGTGCAATAACTGATTGTGTTTGCGTTCAGCCAGAAACGTGGATGATGTCCTGCCATCAGCTCCTCATCCACTCAACCTGCGGCATGCCGGGGCAGGGCTCGGGGTGCTGGCCTGTGCCCTCGGCTCTGGGGTCCTGTGCAACCTGTGCTCTGAAAAGGGTGTCTTCCCTTGTCCTCTGTGCCTCAGGGCAAGGGATGCTAAAGGGGTTTTTGTGCTCCTACAGGGCATGAGGCAGGGTCCCATCCTGTGGTGCCCAGGCTTTGCCCTGCCACATTGCCCTTGGCTTGGCCACCCCTCCCCATCCAGGGCTCTGGTGCAGCTTTGTGTCTCTGGATGGGGTGGAAGGGAGGGAAGAGCCATAAACCTGCCTGGAGGGAGCAGGGAGAGCATGGCAAGATCCTTGTTGGGATCTTGATGGCAACTGTGGTGACCTCATGATTTCTCCTCTGTGTTTGCAGATTCGTTTGTGAACAGCCAGGAATGGACCCTGAGTCGCTCGGTGCCTGAGCTGAAGGTGGTGAGTACTTGCCGCTCATGCCGCGGTTACTCCTGGTTCCCCAAATCCTGTGGGATGTGGTCTCTGGCTGGGGGCTGCCTGTGGCCCTTCTGCCTCCAGCACAGCCCCTTAGGATGGGACAAGGCCAGTACTGTGGGCACTGGGGTGGCCTGGAGGGGATGGTAGGGTGGGCAGGATGCTGCAGGTGCTCCTCATTTGTGTCTGTTCTCAGAGCCCTCAGCGATCTGTTCCCCTGCTCTGCTCTTACTGCACTCTCTGTGCCAGCCCTCAGCTCCCTGTGCAGGCTCATGGTGTGTCTCTTTCTGCCCTTTCTCCCTTTGACCTTTTCTCCCTTCAGCCTTTGCAAGATTAACTTTTTTCAATGTTACTCCAAGAAACAAAAGATCAAAATTCTTTTTGCAAAGCATTCCAGCACCGTCCTGCCATAGTGTCTCTTACCTGCAGTGAAGTGAAAATCAAAACAAACTTTGAATATGCATTTGTTAGTTTGCCTGTGAAATCTGTTTCCAAAAACATTCCCGCAGCTGTTCCGTGTGACGTTAAGGCTCTGGAGGCTGCCAAGCCATGCTGACAGCTAAACCATCCCAGAGCTTTTAGTTCTTCCTCAAGTAGCACAGCCCTTTTCCCATGTTTTCCATGACCTCTGAGGATCTCTGTTGCTCCGGGGTTTCATCCGGCCAGTGCAGCTCTTCTAAAAGCCTGGAGGCCTTTCAGAGTCCTGATTCAGAGTCACAGGATCATTTGGGTTGGAAAAGCCCTCTAAGGCTGTTGAATCCACCTGTTGCCCCAGCACTGCCAAGGCCACCACTGGCCATGTCCCCAAGTGCCACATCCACAGGGCTTTTAAATCTTTCCAGACATGGGGTCTCCACCCCTACCCTGGGCAGCTGTGCCAGGGCTGGACAGCTGTTTCAGGGAAGAAATTTCCCCAGTATCCAACCTAAACATCCCCTGGCACAATTTGAGGCTGTTTCCTCCTGTCCTGTCCCTTGTTCCCTAGGAGCAGAGCTTGACCCCCGTCAGAGCTTGACCTCCTGTCCTGTGGGAGGGACAGAGGGCATGGAGCTGCTTGAAAACTGGAAGGGAGTGAAGCCTGGGAATGTTTCTTTTGGGAGTAAGCACTGGGCCTCTCTGCAGGAAGGACACTGAGGGACTGGAGCATGTCCAGGGAAGGGAACAGAGCTGGGGATGGGGCTGGAGCACCAGGAGTGGCTGAGCAAGCTGGGAGGGCTCAGCCTGGAGAAGAGGAGGCTCGGGGGGACCTTCTCACTCACTGCAATTCCCTGACAGGAGGGTGAAACCAGAGGGATGGGTTGGGCACCTATGCTACCTCCTGGTTCTGTTCCTCAGGACTGTCAGTTCTAGGGGAGCTGGTTTGAGCTCCAGGTGAGCCTGAGGACAGGACAGGGCAGAGCAGCAGGATTTCAGTGAGATGCAGGTCAGGGTTTGGACTATGTGCAAACAAAGTGTAACTGCAGCCTCTGTCCAAGTTTTAGAGCTAAATGCCATCAGAGTGCTTACCTCTGGTGTGGTGTGGGGCCATCACTGCCAGGTGGCCTTGGGAGCTGCTCCGTTGGTAGAAGTGGTCCCAGGGACTGGAGCCATGGCCAGCCTGGCACTGAGCCCCTAAGCTGCCTGCCTGGCACAGGGGTCTCCACAGTTTATTCTGTGGAGACCTTCTCCTGTACTCCCACCTGGAGTGCTGTGTCCAGGTCAGGGACCCCCAACACAAGACAGACATGAACCTGTTGGAGTGAGTCTGGAGGAGGCCCCGGAGCTGCTCTGAGGGCTGGAGCCCCTCTGCTCTGGAGCCAGGCTGGGACAGCTGGGGGGGTTCTCCTGGAGAAGAGAAGGCTCCAGGGAGAACTGAGAGCCCCTTGCAGGGCCTAAAGGAACTCCAAGAGAGCTGGAGAGGGACTGGGGACAAGGGGCAGTGTCTTCTTACTGCCAGAGGGCAGGGCTAGATGGGATATTGGGAAGGAATTCTTGGCTGTGAGGGTGGGCAGGCCCTGGCACAGGTTGCCCAGAGAAGCTGTGGCTGCCCCTGGATCCCTGGAAGTGTCCAAGCCCACGTTGGAGTAACCTGGTCTAGTGGAAGGTGTCCCTGCCCATGGCAGGGGGTGGCACTGGATGAGCTTTAAGGGCCCTTTCAACCCAAACTATTCTGATTCTGTGATTCCCTGTCTCTGGTTAGATCTCAGGGGCAGGGGGGGAGGGCTTGGCCTCAGGACCGGCTGTTGGCGTTGTCGGTAACGTGGGCACAGTGTTGGTGCAGCTCTTGGGTCCATGCAGGCCCTGTGGCTCTGGAGACACGTGTGCAGGAGGGGAGGGCACAGCCCAGTTCATGTTCTCTGTGTTCTGACCTGTCTGAACGCGCTGTCGGGGACCTGTAGTTGCTGTGGCAGGTGACAGAGCTGGCAGTGGTGCCTGCAGCCCGGGCATGCCCGTGGGAGCATGCTGGTCTGTGCTCCCCGGTCCTGCTGCGTGCTGGCTCTGTGGGCACAGCAGGAATTGGCACATGGAATGGTGTCCTGCGCTCTGGCAGCGTGGTCTGTGCCATCAGAATGCCGGCTGCTGCTGGGCTGGTGCCTCTCTGCCTCTCTCCGGGAGCGTGTGGGTGGCCCAGGGCAGGACCCAGGGCAGGACCCGGAGCAGTGGAAGTGTTCAAGCACCTGGCTGAGAGCTGGAGAACCTGCCTGGTGGTGACTCACCTGCCGAGCTCATCCCTGTGCCTGGAAAAGTTTGGCTGTAAACTTCTCTTTGGTGGCAGAGGCAGCTTTAGCATTGCAGCTGCTCCTCACCCTACATTTCTCAGCATGTAAGTGCAGCTGTAGAGGATCACAGAATCCCTGAGGTTGAAAAAACCCTCTAAGATCACCAAGTCCCACCATTAACCCGCACCACCACCACCATGCTCACCACTAAACCATGTTCTTAAGTGCATCCACACATTCCTTGAACAATTCCATGGGTAGGGACTCTACCCCTGCCATGGACAGACTGTGCCAGGGATGGACAACCCTTTCCATGAAAATATTTTCCTGATATCCGACTTAAACCTGCCTTGGCACAACTCGAGGCTGTTTGCTCTTGTCACTTGTTCCCTGAGAGCAGAGCCCACCCCCCACTTGGCTCCACCCTCCTCTCAGGGAGTTGTAGAGAGCAAGAAGGTCCCTCCTAAGCCTGTTTTTCTCCAGGCTGAGCCCCCCCCAGCTCCCTCAGCTGCTCCTCATCAGACCTCTGCTCCAAACCTTTCATCACAAACCTGCTCCCACAACCAGTGTCTTTAAACCATCGGGAAGACACTGATGCCAGGCAGGGCTGGGCTCTCTGACTGACCCATCCTGGGACACCCAGCTCTGTTCCATGGCAAATCCGAGAGTGCTGGTGGTGCCACCTCACAGGGGCGGCCTCGTGTAGAGGGACATGTGCTGGGCACAACAGGTGACATGTGCCTCTGTTCCAGGGCATTGTGGGAAACCTGTCCAGCGGCAAGTCAGCCCTGGTGCACCGTTACCTGACCGGCACCTACGTTCAGGAGGAGTCTCCAGAGGGTAAGGTTTGGTTCCTCAGGTGCCTGGGGGTGGGCGAGGTCCTCTCTCCTCTCCCCAGTGCTGAAGATGACCCCCATCCCTGCACCTCTCTGCTGCTGCCACGGGGCTCTGCAGCTCCCCTGGCCCTCGTTTGGGGTGTCCCCTGCCTGCTCCCCCTCGCTGACCAGTGGCTTTGCTGTTCTCCCAAGGTGGCCGGTTTAAGAAGGAGATCGTGGTGGATGGTCAGAGCTACTTGCTGCTGATTCGAGATGAAGGGGGCCCCCCTGAACTCCAGGTAGGAGACCTGTCCCTCCCCACTCCCTCCTGGGGAGGCATCTGCCAAGCCTCCTCCTGGGATCCAACTGTGGGGGTACCCTTTCTGATGGCTCTGGAGCCTGGGCTCTGGCTGCTCTCCCGGGCTGTAATCCCTGTAATCCTGTCCTATCTCCTCAGTTTGCTGCCTGGGTCGATGCTGTGGTGTTTGTCTTCAGCCTGGAGGACGAGATCAGCTTCCAGACCGTCTACAACTACTACCTGCGGCTCTGCAGCTACCGGAACACAGCGGAGGTGCCGATGGTGCTGGTGGGCACACAGGGTGAGAGCGGGGCCTGGGCTTCCCCCCACACCCCTGGCCTCGGGCAGGAGCACTGGTGATGTGTGTCTCTTGGCCCCTGGGGGGGTGCCAGCCCTGCAAGCGTGTCAGGGGATCCTGGTCTGTGAGCCCTACGTGGGGCTGAGGGGTGCTGAGGCCCCAGCCCAGGGCCCTGAGGAGGTGATTCCTGCTCAGACCATCTCAGCTTTCCCACAGGGAGCTGCCTCACTCTGTGGAATCCCTTTCCTCATGGAGATGTCCAGACCTCCTAGTGCTGCCTCCTCCCACTCTGCCAGCAAAGGCAGGAGGGAGCCTGGGGCTGCAGACTTATCTGCGTGACAGCAGAAAGTGGCAGCAAGGCATGGATGTGAGGAAGAACTGTCGTGGCAGGACCCAGTTCCTGAGCAGTGTGACCTGTTCCTGGGCAGGAAGAAGCTCTGAGGCCAGGAAGGCAGAGACAGTGGTGGGGAGACACAGGGGATCTGCTCCAGACCCTAGATTGAGAGCAGAACAAAGTTGTTAAACACTGGATATTTAAAGACTGTGGAATGAATTCTAGGACTGAGTGATCTCGGCTCAGGACAGGACTGGGGAGGCAGCATGTGCTGTGGAGGTGCAGCAGTAGGGACAGATGGCAGGGGATTCGGTGGCCACTGTTGTTGCAGACATAGAGCCAGGTGAGGTCACAGCCTTGGTACAGTCACACGACCCTCTGGAGAGTCCAAGGAGAGGCTCCTCACAGCGTGGTCCTAGTGTTCCTTCGGCCCCTCCTGAGAGAGTTTGTTTGCAACCCCCACTTGTCCCTGGCTTATGTTCAAGGAGTTGGATTCCTTTTGGGAAGGAAGTTTTTCCTAAACAGACAAGCACTTGGCAGCCATCTGGGATACAAGCTGAGCCTGTATTTTAGAGCTGTCCTCCAAGGCCTCAGCTGTGGGGACATCCCAGCAGAGCCAACTTCCCCATTAACCCAGGAGGATTTCTCCTTTGGATTCTTTTACATGTAGAGTTTGGCCATGAGCCCTAAAATAATGGAGACTGACAAATCCATTTTACTCAGGGGCTGGGACTGCCTGGCCTTGCCCCCCACACCTCCCACGGGGTTCTGCCTCTGTCTGCTGAAACCTCAGTGGCTGGGTGGTTCAGGGAATCGAATCAGGTTCATTTACAGAGATTCATCCATTTTTCTACAAATGTGGGACTCTCAGGCATTTGTGGGGGGTTCCTATGGAGGTGGTTCCTCTGTGTGAAAAGAGGGAGGGAGGCCAGGAGACCTGGGACCTGTGAACCTGTGGATAAGTGGGATCAGTGGGACATGGCTCCCTGCTCTTTAACCCCCCGTCCCTCTGGTTTGCAGATGCCATCAGTGCCACCAACCCGCGGGTCATCGATGACTCCCGGGCACGGAAGCTCTCCAACGATCTGAAGCGCTGCACGTACTACGAGACCTGTGCTACCTACGGCCTGAACGTGGAGAGGGTCTTCCAGGACGGTAACTGCAGCCGGGACAGGGTGTCTGGGCAGGACAGGGCAGCAGTGCAGACCCGTGGAGGGGCTTGGGCTGCCCTGGGCTGAGGGCATTGGGCACCCGCTCATGTGCACACACAGACCTGGTGCAAGGGGCAGGACGTGCTCCGTGTGCAGGGTGTGTAAGGACACCTGTGTGTGGCATGTGGGTGTGCTTGAGGGGCCACAGAGCGGGGCTGGGCAAGACCTTCTGCCCCTCTTGCAGGGGCTCCTCGTGGGTGGATGATGGTTCCAGGGAGGCCACGGGGACAGTTGGATACCCACAGGGCAGTACAGCACTTCCTGAGCCAGTGAGGACTTAGGGGGCTGCAGAGGGGGGTTCGATGACCTTGCATGGAGGACTGGAGGAGTCACAGCAGGACCTGGAGGTGTTGAAGTCGGGGAGCAGCACCTGAACAGCCGGATGGTGCAGTTGTTTCTCGTGGGAACAGTGTGGGAAAGCCTTCCTGCTGAGGCTTGGAGAGTGGTCTACAAGAGTGATGCTGAGGGGTGACAGGGAACCTGCACCATCTCCTGTAAGTTTGCAGAATGCTTAAATAAACCAGGGTCCTGCCCCAAATGGGACTCTGTGTTCCCTCTAGGGACAGGACAAGGGGGAATGGCCTTAAACTGAGCAAATAGGTTTAGATGAGATATCAGGAAGAAATTTTTCTCTGTGAGGATGGGCAGGCCCTGGCACAGGTTGCCCAGAGAAGCTGTGGCTGCCCCTGGATCCCTGGAAGTGTTCAAGGCCAGTCTGGACAGGGCTTGGAGCAACCTGGTCTAGTAAGATGCATCCCTGCCCGTGGCAGGGGGTGGAACAAGATGAGCTTTAAGGTCCCTTCCAACCCAAAGCAGTCTGTGATTCTATGGTTCCTTTATTGCCCCCTTCTCCTTCTTGTGTTCTGGTAGTGCTGCTGGGGTTCTGTGTTCAGCACATGAGGAGGGGGCTGTGCAGGCCTGAAGGTTGGGCAGGATCCGTGTTCCATGGAAGGGTCTGTGTGGAGCTAAAGACTGGGCAGGACAAAGCTGCTTTTGGGCAGGAGAGCTGTGCTGGTGGTGTTTGCAGGTGGAACAGACACATGAAGTGTAGAAATTCTGATGCCTGAAGGCAGGAATTCAGCTGGGGTCATTGCAACACAGCGAGACCGACTGAGGACAGACACAGGACTGATTCTGTCACCGGCCTCAGGTGGCTCCAAGCCAGACCTGGTGATCTTCCTTCCCCTTCCTGAGCCTATGCCCTTCAGTCATCTTAAGCTGTGGCTAAGGGTTACAGTCACAGTGGTGATTTCTTACACAGAAACATGTGGAGATGCTCCTGCTGCTGCTCTGGGACCGTCTCAGTGGTCAGACCCACCTTCCAAGCTGTCCCACGTGGCAGGGACCCCTCAACATCCAGCAGCCTCTGCACCAGTTTGATATTTCTGGGGAAACTGGGTTGAGTCTGTTGGGCAGGTCTGTTGTGATACCACCTTCCTCCTCCTGAGCAATGGAGGAATGGGTGGAAGGAACAGTGTGAATAGCTGAGGACAGTGAGCTGGAGGGGAGCATCTGCCAAACCAGTTGGGATATTTGCAGAGCAAACCTGGGGAGAGCAGCAGCATCAGGGCTGTGAGCATGGCTGATCCTGGCTCTGGAGAGCATTTGGTACTGAGTGTCACCAGATCTGCTCAGCTTGTTCCTTCCATCAGGTTCTGTTGTGCCCACTCTGTAGGGCAGCATAGCAAGGAGCAGCAGCTGAAGGGCTGGGAAGGCGCTACAGGATAGGAGTGGCTGTTAGGAGCTGCTTATCCTTTTCTGTCTCAAGATGGAATGATTTGTGCTCTGGGGTTATTTCTCCCTCTCTTGACCCTGTAGCCCAAACACCACAACTTCAGCAGCACTATATGTGAGGTGGACTGGGCTCTCAGTGCCAGCACTGTGTCCCAGGCATGGTGGAAGACCTGGAGTTGCTGGCTGAGGGCTCTGGAGTGACCACCTGCAAGGTGCTGGGCTCCATCCCTGCCTGGACTCAGCCATGGGCCATACATGGGGCCAGGGAGGCGGCAAGGGAGACGAACTGTCCCTGTGAGGAGCCATGAGGCTGAGGAGACCCAGGAGTGTGGCAATCTGCTCACACAGACCTAGTGTTGGTCTGGGCAGAGGCTGGTGCTGGGTGAACAAGGAGTGTGGGCAGCTGTGATGGGAAGGTGAGGCTGTTCCTGGCAGAGGAAGCAGGAGTGCCAAGTTGAAATCTGGATGGATTCATGCTTTCGTATAGATCAGCAGGAGGAGGCACTGGAGCCTGTTCAGACCTGGATGTCAGCACTTCAAAAGGATGCAGAGAGGCTGAGAAAGTTAAAAAAAGAAAGCTACAAAAATTAATCAAAAGCTGGAAAAAATACCTGATGTGAGTTACTACAAGAGTCATCCATTCAGGAAATCAAGAAGCTCGAGAGGAGACTTTTATTATGGGAGTAACTATGTACCCATCTACATGGGAAGAGATCCCAGATGGGAGACTGCAGGTTGGGACAGAGCTTGTGCTAGAAGCCCCAGCCAAATGAATTCAAATTTTAAAGAGTTCTTACTGATTTTATTCATAATTTTATTCATTAGCTGTTGGGAAAAATGCGTGAGGAGGTCCCGTATCCTGCCTCTCTTGTGCTTTCTCCCAACCAGACCGAGTCCCTCACTGGGGGAGTCCTGCTGTTTGCTCCAATGGCTGGTGTCGTGGTGACCGTGCTCCTGCCGAGTGCTCTGGGGCTCTGGAGAGAGCCGAGTGGGAACTGGGAGCTGGGAGGGGAGCAGAGGGACCCACTGTCTTGCAGGAGATTTGGGCAAAGCCCAGGTACTTGGTACTCTCACCTGCTTGTTGTACTGCAGGACCAGAGAGCTGCTGCTGAGCATAGCTGTGTGATGGAGGGAATGGAGCAGAAACTGAGGGCAGCGGTGCTTGACAGGTTGGCTGCAGCCATCACTGCATCTGGGAACTGTTCAGGGATTTCCAGGGTCCCATTCCAGATAAAGCTGACTAATGGGAAGAGATGTTTCTGGAGTGGGTAAGCAGCTCTTCCTAGTGAGCACTGTTTCGGGATCTGATGGATCCTGGTACAGCTGGTTTGCGATCCGGTGGAGTGCTGGCGGTCATGGACTGTGTGAGGACTTTGCCTCAGGTGGTGATCCAGTTTCCATCAGACCATGTCTTTATATGTCTTCTCCCACACCAGTTGCTCATCTCAGATTCTGGCAGACCTGCCCTGGGCAGGCTTGGGAGGATGCCCCCTTCCCACAGCAGAGCAGGAAGAGTTCCCTAAGCACTGGTCTTTGCATCCAGTGCCAAGGTCACTGCCTCGCTCATGCTGTGTGCAGCGTGTGCTGCACCTCTGCTCCCAGACAGCCCTTCCCTGCCACTGTCCTGCCTCACAAGAAGCAGCCACAGACCTTTTTGAGAAGCAGGTCAGTGTGCTGGTCTGGCACAACAGCTTGAGGGACTGACCACCCTGCCGCTCAGTGTTTGTGGGTGGTCCTTCCCACATGTGCACCTGGTACTGAGCATCAGGGACTCTCTGAGATGGAGAAACTGGAGTCTCCACCTTTACCAACTGCTCAGAGGTTCTTTGAGAACTGGGTGGCCCTGGCTGCTGTGGTGCCACCACAGATCAGGCAGGAGCAGCAGAGACCCACCTGCTCAGAGCAGGTCCCAGGCGTCCAGTCTGGAGCCTGGAGCTGTGTGTGGTTGTGCTGTGCCGGGTCTGGACCGAGCACATTCCAGCGTGTACGTGGTGGTGGTGAGGCTGCTGGTGTGACAGAGGCTGTGTCCAGCCAGTCACGCTGACAAAGGTCACCATGAGAAGGACACGTGTCAGGAGGATGAGGGTCACTTCCTCTTTGCTGGTTTATCATGTGTCCTGGCAGAATTCCCCCTGGAGACGCTGCTCACTGTGTGAGAACTGCACTCTGTCCTTCCCAAGTTCTCAGATGTCACAGTGGCTGTTGTGGTGAGAGGATGGGACGGTTCTGGTGACTTCAGTATCGCTAGGAGATGGCCTTGGCATGAGCAGGGATAGTGCCCCAGGCCAGGCTGTGTCCTGCAGTGTCTGGGGCCGCTTCAGGGCTCCCTGAGGGTGAGCCTGCTCTGAGAGGTGGTCGGTGTGGTCCCCTCATGGCAGAGCCCTTGCCGAGGTGGAGGCTGGCACAGAATGTGCCCTGGAGAGGTCCAGTTAAAGACCTTACTTCTCAGGACTGCCTTCACAGTTCCTGAGTGCAGAAATCTCCTGGGGTTCATCAGATGCCAGGACAGTTTCCAGAAGCCATCGATGTGAGGGGGCTCTTAAGGATGCTTCTGTACCAAGCAAAGGTCAGGGAGCAGAGAGCCCCTTGTCCATGTTCACCTCAGCCTCCTGTTAATTTTCTGACCCGATGAGGGTCCCAAGGGCCCAGACTGATGGAGGTGGTATTGCCTAGGCTGTTCAGTTCAGTACCTGGCTCCTGGAGCTGCCATGAGGGGTGACTGAGAAGTGACTCTGGCTGCCCAGGGATTCTGCAGCAGCCCAGGGCTTGGAGTGTCTCTGCAGTGTCCATGTGAAGTCACTGCTCTGCGTGACACTCAAGAGGGCAAGTGGCCTCTGGGGACTCGGCCTGGGCAGCACAGGCAGCCTTCCATGCACCTGTCCCTGTGGATGGCAGGGATCCTGTGTGGCAGTAGGCTTGCAGGTTGGGTGTTCTGCAGAATCCTCCCTGTGAGTACAAGGAGGCACAGTTTGAGCCACAGGTGTTGGCCTCGTCAGGGGAAGGGCCTGGGTTGCCCTGAAGCCCTCCAGAAATATGTGGGTAGAGAAAGCTACTTTCTGGACTCTGACCCTGTCCTTTTCTCCCTTTTCCAGTGGCTCAGAAGGTGGTGGCTCTCCGGAAGAAGCATCAGCTGTCCATCGGCCCCTGCAAGTCCCTGCCCAACTCACCCAGCCATTCATCCGTCTCCGCAGCCTCCATTCCTTCTGTCCACATCAACCAGGTGGGGAACAGGAACAGGGGAAGCCAGGACCCCTCGTGCTCTGCACACCCCTCAGCTCACTCAGTACCCCACATGTTCAGCCTTAGGCTTATGCTGCTGCCCTGGGATGGCTCTTGGGAAGAGGAAAGTGGTGTCACCCTGGTGTTTCTGTTCATAGCCTTGAGAGATTGTGGCTGCCCCATCCCTGGAAGTGTTCAAGACCAGGTTGGACGGGGCTTGGAGCAACCTGGTCTAGTGGTAGGTGACCCTGCCCATCACAGGGATGGAACTGCATGGGCTTTAGGGTCCCTTCCTACCCAAAATCATTCTAGGGTTCTGTGATGGTTAGATGCTTGCCCTGAGGTCAGGTTTCGTGTCTGTATCTTTGGGTCTGGCTCATGGTCCCCAGACCATGTTGTGCTTCTGCAGACACACAGCAAAGCTGTGAGGAGTCTTCAGGGAGCTCCTGGACAGCAAAAAGGATCTGTGAGAGGGTCTTGCTCTGGCTACCCATGGTCCTGTTTCCCCCAGACTCAGAAAGCTGATGGTCTTGATGCACATGCAGGTGGCTTGTGAGGGGGTGTACCTGTGGAGAGGCTGTCAGGTTGAGGGACAGCACGTGTAGCTGGTGAGTTTTTCACAAAGGGATTGACTTTGAAGCTCCAGGTGTATTGGAAACTTCTAACCCTGGGAGGACTCCTGGTCCTCCAGTGTGGGACCTTGTCCCTGCACAGACCTGAGCCATGTCTGCAGCCACTGCCTGGACCCTTACATGGGGAATTTTCAAATACCCCCATGAAGTTTATACCTGGCTGTAGAGGCTTCTAAAGCTGGACTGCAAGTAGGCAGATGCAGGTTTTTGTGGAGACCTGTGCCAGCTTCCAGGTGCTCTGGGTCACCTGGACACCAGCAAGTTCAGGTGAAGTCTGTGGGCAGTTGAATGGGCTGCTGGGAGAGGCTGCAAAGCCGGATTCTGTCAGAACTTGTTCGTGTCTAGGAAGCTGGGGACAAATTCAAGGGGAGACATTCAGGGTGGAGAACAAAGGAAAATACAGATTTAAGTGTATCTGGTAATTTGAGGGTTTTCTTAGCAGACAAATTGTGTGCAGTCAGAGCCTGGTTGGGAAGGAGAAGCCACCTGTGCTGGAAGGGGAGCAAGGGGCCCCTTTCCTTGGGGGGAGGTGGACACTTGTTTAGTGTTGTCTCCCCTGTCTGGTACCAGAGCTGCTGTGTCCCTCCTTAGGAGTGTTTTTTTCCTGAGCAGGCTGCTTCTCTGGGGCCTGAGAGCATTCCCTTCCCCCAGACTGTCCTTTTTCCTTCCACCAGGAGCTGCCCATGAGGTCTGCTTCCCTGCATAGCTTTGTGTCCAGAGAGAGGGGATGCCATTGGAGGTGGGAGGATGTTCTACTCCAGGCCTGGTCTCCTGGCCCAGGCTGCAGGGACAGCTCTGTCCTCTGTAGCTGCTGGTGGAGAAGGCACTTCTCTGGGAATGGGAGCAAGAGGTCCCCACAAAGGGCTGCTTATGGCAGGCAGGAGCTGTGAGCCAGCCTTGCCCCTCTGCTTGTCCTGGGCATGTCTCTTCTGGAAGTAGCTTTATGCTACTGGCTGAGCTGAGCTAACATTTTTGGAAATGGCCACTGTTTTGTCTGCTCTGCCAGTCCAGCACCATTACTGGGAGAGGAGGGACACCAGAGGACCCTGGTGATTTTGTCACCTGTCTGTCCAAAGGGCTTCTTTCTCCTGGGACAGCAGTGCTGTGGGAGTGTCCTGGTGTTCTTGCACAGTGGAGGATCCTCTTGGGAACCAGCCAAAGACCCTGGTTTCATTCTGCCTTTGGGAGTCTGGGATTTTTTTCTTTTATTCTGCAGCAGTGCCCAGTACCTGGAGGACACTGCTCCATCCATGGGGAGGGGAAGGGAGCTACAGGAGCAGGTTAGCCCTGGTCAGCGTTTTCCACCAGCTCTCACGAGTCACCAGAAGTGCATAGTGGGTCCTGATCCTGAGTTCCATGTTCAGCATCTCCCTGGTCCTCTGGTGTGGCAGGAGCCAGGGCCGGCCCCAGAGTCCTGTGCTCCCTCAGGGACACAGGTCTGTCCCTCAGGCCTTCCCAGCAGCTTGAGGGTTGTGGGTCTGCACCCATCGGAGCAGGCTCCTTAGATCCCCTGGAACCCTGCAGCCCCAGGGAAAGCTCTTGCCTGCTGCCTTGGGCTCTGCTCTCCCTGTCCTGCCCGTACCTGTCACTGGGCAAGCAGGTTGGATGGGTTTGGGAGCCCCATTCCCCACTTGGCCCTGACTCCCACCTGGCTCCTTCTTGGCAGCTCCTGGCCCTCGCCTGCAGGGAGGGGGTGGGAGTTTCTCGGACCAGTAGCTGCTTGCAGCACCTGCTGAGTTGTTCCACCTGATTCCCTCACTGTTGCTGCCCTGTTCTCAATCCTTCTTCAGGGCCTCTGGGATGCCTTTGGGAATTCCCCAGGCTGTGGGTGAGTCACCATTGCGTTCACTGTGGGATGGGAGTCTGTCTTTCTGCCAGGGAACTGGTTCCCAGCAGCTGGCAGGAGGTAAGGCAGGTACCCCACATAGGTACCTGGCAGGGAAGTGGGTGCTCCCCTGGGCCTCAAGAGCTGCTGCTGTCCCCACCACGCTCTGGGCTGCCCAGTGTCCAGGCTTTGATCCAACGGCCTCGCTCTGCCTTCCTGCACGGGCTCTCTGGGGACACTGGGAAGGCCTTCACCCAGACTTCAGTGAGAGAGCATGTGAGAGAGGTGGAAAATTAAAGTTTGCACGTGAAACGAAGCCCCAGGGACAGCTGACCTGAGCTGTTAACAGCTCTCTCCGGCCTACCATGGCATGTTCAGGCAGAGCTCAGGAGCTGCAGCAGCGGGCGTTGGCATTTCCTCATGGAAACCTGTGTCCCGTTGCATGCTTGGCTCATGGTGCCCCCATTCCAGGGTTTGTACACTCCTCTGTCTTCTGCCCTCTTCCTGCAGATGCCAAGTCAGTGTTTACTGTTTGCTTGCACTCTTCTACTCAGAACCCTTCCCAAATTTCTGTGTTCCGCCTCAGGCCTCGTTATACCAGGAATTACAGCCCCTTGATTCCAGCTGTGTTCTGCCCTGCCCAGGCACCCCGTGGCATTGTTGATGCTCTTCCACCCGTTATGCCTTAATGGGAAGGATCTGTCCCAGATGTGTTTTACCAGGTTTCCAGCTCCCACTGTGTTCTCAGATTCCGATGGTGACCACAGGTAGTTGTTCCAGTCCATCAGCAAAGTACCTGCCAGGAGCAGATACTGGGTACATGCCCAGACCTGTCATCTTGTCAGGGTTCTCCCACATCCCTGCAATTTGTCCTGGGTCCCTGGATCCCACTGAAGTTCTGCAGTTCCCTGTTCCAGTGGAGCGGTGTGGTGGCTCGGGTTTGCCTGTCTGAGCTGCTCTCTGTGTTCGGGGAATTTCTCCTCTGCCCCCAAACTCATGGGATCAGCCCTCCCACTTGCCTTCACAGTGTGGTGCAAGCCATCCTCCAGCCCCAAAACCCTTCCTGAGGTTTGGCTGGCTATGATACACAGGAGGCTCAAAGGCCAGTGTTCTTTATTGCCCAAGGACTGTAACCTTGGCTCCAGCACCAGGCAGACTCAGGCTAAGGAAAGTTATTCCAAGCAGGCAGAAATGACACACAAGGTTACAGGGACTATGAAAAATATAAACCAGGATTTAGCAAGATTTGTTCCTTGGAGCTTTAGTGTCCATCACCTACATCCACAGGGTTTGTCCCAGCTGCTCTGGCAGGAGCTCAGACTCTACATCCTCTACTGAACCGGGTCCTCCCCACAGTCATCATGAATGTGCTGTCAAGGTCCCTGAAAGGCACTGAGCATAGCTAGGAGCCAACCTTGAAGGGGTCCAGGCCTCTGGGCAGCTTGTGCCTGGCTCACTGGTCCACATGGCACATTCTCTGTGCTGCAGCATCTGCCTTCTCTTCCCTCACACTTGGAGTAGTTCTCTTTCTTTGACCTGGTTCACACAGTTAAACAATGACTGCACACATGTTGTTATGCCTCATCCAAGACTTGAATTGTCTCAGCAGATCCTCTCCCACTTGTTGGCCCTGGGTCTCTGCAGCTCTTCCTTCATCGCAGCCCCTGCAGAACTCTTGTGAGTGCTGGGCCCATGGTTCACAGGAGCTCTCTCTGTTGAAGGCTTTGGCAAGAAGTCACTGGCAGGAGAGGCCTTCTCTTAAGAGAGGAAAGTTCTCTTGTGTGTCCTCTCACATTTCTTTGTCAAAGATGAGAGGATCCATGGCTTGGGTGAAGGTTGCACCTCTCTCTGGGGCTGGGCTGTGCCTGTGGTGCTGCCTGGGCCATCGATGCTGCCACTCTGTGAGTGTGGGAGCTGGGAGGAGGTGGGCTGCCCTTGCTGGGGTGCTGGAGCTCTTATGCCCTTCTAGGGGCAGCTCTTCTGTGTGTTTCTGGAATACTGTTCCAGAGCTGCCAGGGAGCTCGGGCTGCTGTGTGCTGTGTTGTAGTGAGACATCCTGTCCTGCAGATCTGAAATGCTTCTGTGCAGTGATTGCTCCTGGGACCTCCCTAAGCTCCCGTCCAGGTGGCTCCCCACAGAGCTGGCGTGGGCAGGGTTGGAGTGAGCAGCCTTGTCTGGAGGAGATGTTTTGGTGACGTGGGTGCACGGCTAAGTGGTTGGGTCTTCCCCTTGCTGTGAAGTCCAGCAAGGTGTTAGTGAAGACCCACCATGTTGTCCCACGTGTTCCCAGGCACAGGCCACTGCAGCCAAGGCCACAGTGGTCTGCAGGCATGGGAGTTGTGTGCCAGTCTCGGAGTGTGCTTGGATAAACCTCCAAAGCAGCAGCAGAGGTGGGTTTCACACAGACTGTGAGCTTGGGGTGCGGCACCCTGTGCTTCAGGACACTGGAAAGGCGAGGGCTGGAGTCCTGGGGACACACCTGGAGTCCTGGGGACTCGCATCCGCTCTGGCATCATGGCTGTCCTCGTGGGACAGGGAAGGAGGGGAGGCTCTGGGCTACCTCACAGCCCTGTGTCTGATGGGCTCAGTGGAGGGGAGGGCTCTCACTGTCCTAGGGGAGCGATCCCAGTCCCTTGGAATGTTCTCCTAAAATGTTCTGAGAGTACGTGGAGGTGCCCAGCCATGCCCCTCTGCTGGGTGGGGCTGCCCCTCTGCTCCTGGCTTGCTCCACGCCTGTGTCTGGAAGGGCTTCAGCTGGGTCTCTCTGGGCATTTGCTGCCCTTCACTGTCAGTTTCAGAACTTGAACATTTTACTGGGGGAAAAACTAGAGCAGAAGGATGGGAAAGGCTTCCTGAGCTCTACAGTCAGGCAGCAGCAGTGCTTGATCTGGGATGTCTCTGAGTTGTCCAGAGAGGTTGTGGATTCCCCATCCCTGGAAGTGTTCAAGGCCAGGCAGGATGGGACTTGGAGCAATCTGGTCTAGTGGAAGATGTCCGTGCTCATGGCAGGAGGTTGGAACTAAATGGTCTTTAAGGCTCCTTCCAGCCCAGTCTGTTCTGGGATTCTGTGATTCTATGGATGTCACCCCGTCCCAGTCCTGTGCTGCACTCCCTGCCCCGCTGCAATGGGTGAGTGGGTGGATGGTGTTCCTGCAGTCGTGCCTCCAGGCAGCCTGTCTCTGTCTGACCATCCCCTCTCCTTCTGCCCCAGGCCACCAACGGTGGAGGAGCCTTCAGCGACTACTCCTCCTCTGTGCCCTCCACCCCAAGCATCAGCCAGCGGGAGCTGCGGATTGAGACCATTGCTGCCTCCAACACCCCCACCCCCATCCGCAAGCAGTCCAAGCGGCGCTCCAACATCTTCACGGTAAGCGGCACGGGGGCCCGGGACCTCTGGGGTGGGTTTTCAGGGGAGGAGAGGGGAAGAGAGCGAGTCAAGGCAGCCTGACCGGACGGGCTGTCCTTCACAGTGACCTGTGCAGTGCTGGCAGGAGGGCTGGGTGGCTGGAGATGCAGGAACGTGCGTGTGTGTGGGAGGGACCTTCTGCGCGTGCAGGGACCGTGGTGCTGACAGCTGCTTCTGTCAGGGTGTGCATGCATGGGGGGGCACCTGGGAGCAGGACATTCCTTGCACATGTAGGAGTGTGCATCTGTGCACTCGTGTGTGTGTGTACAGTTTGTGTGTGAGCAGAGCTCCTGCTTGTTTATGGGGAATGCACCTGTGTGTGCACAGCACCAGTGACTCTGCTCTTCCTCTCCTTGGGGCTGTGTCCCCCGGGCGTGGCACAGAGCCCTTTGCTACTGGGAGCCCTGAATGGTGCCAGTGGTGCTGTGTCCAGTGGTGCTGTGCAGAGCCCAGCACCTGGCACGGGACCCCACTCGCTCCAGTTCCCAAGCCCTGTGTCTGTGTGACTTGAGCAGCACACTGGGAGCTGCCACGGGCACGGAGGGAGGGGAGGCAGAGGGGAGGCAGCGAAGCCCCTGGTGGAGCAGGGTACGTTTTCAGCTCTTCCCTGTGCTGGTTGCCCTGCAACCTGCCTCTCCACACGCTCCCACCATGCACACACTGTCCATGCAGCGTGCACAGTCCTGCCCTCACACTCACCCTCGCTGTTACTGCAGCCATGAGTGTCCCCTCGCTGTGAGTACACACGTGTCCCAGTCCTGTGTCTAGCATAGGTGTAGCCCTCTGTTCCCCATGTATGTGTGTGGGCTCCGGCCTCGCTCCTCTCCCCACCTCAATGTGCTTTCCAGCCACCATTGCTCAGCACACTGTGTCTGCTGTCTGTGGCACCGGCCACCACTAAGTCCTTGTACCTGTTGCACCGTGTCACCCTTGTGACCAGACCACACAAATGCAGTGTCCCATGCCCCATCCCTCCCACTGCACCATTGGCATCCCAAATTCCACTCTCCTTGTGCTGGGAGTGTGCCCATCTCCCTTGGCTTCTGACATCCTGGAAGCTTCTGTGCTGATGTCCTGAATGCTCTGTGCACTCCCTCTGATTGCACTTCATGCACCCCCAGCTCTCTGTGCACGCCCCTGCTCCATGCTCACCCTGTCCCTGTGCTGTGGGCGGGTGGGTTGTGCCCCCCAGCCCTCCTGATAGCACACACCGTTCCTCACAGCCGGTCCCCGCTCCCAGCGCATGGTTGTTCCCTCACTGCCCTTCAGTCCGTGCTCACCCCTGCTGCGGATCCGTGTCCATGGCCATGCCTTCCGCTCTCCCTGGTGCTGAGGGATGCTCCCCCTCCCCGCCGTTCTCTCGTGCTTGCTGCTGTGCCCTGTGCTCGGGCGCTCGTGCCGTGCCACCCGTCCTGCTGGCTGCGCACCATCGGGCTGGACTCGCCGTCAGCTCATGCTCACTCTCTCTGGAGCCCCATGCTCGCTCTTGTGGGGTGGGCACACGCTCGGGGGAGGAGGAGGGCGGCTTGCTGCGGGGCTTATGCTTGTTGGCTGTGGACGCCATCATCCGTGCAGGCTCTCACGTGCTCACCCATCCTGGGCTCACGCTTGCTCGCTGCCGCGGGGTCACCTGGGCTCGGCCGGCGCGCGCTCACTCGCCGCGGGGCTGGGGCTCACCTCACCTGCTTGCTCGTGTGCTGGTGCACATCCATGGCTCACGTTGACGTCTTCACCCATCTGGTCGTGGCAGCAGCAGCAGCTCCTGACACCTCCTCCTGCAGTGGGACAGGGCGAGGGAGGGCAGGGAAGGAAAGGGCAGGCTGTTTTCTGCCTCTAGCTTTTCCCAGGCAGGCAGCTCAGGTGTAGCCAGCAACCCCCATCCCTACGGGGTCCCCAGGTGAGCACAGGCCTGTCCAAGGTGTGGTGCTTGGCTCAGCTCCAGGAGCCACTGCAGCCCCAGTCCCGAGCCGTGCCTGGTTCCTTCACTTCTCCTCTCCTCTCCTCTCCTCCTCGTCCTCTCCTTCTCCTCTCTCCTGCTCTCACTCCCCTCCCACTCCCCTCCCACTCCTCACCGGATCACACCCCCCCAGTGGGGTCTGAGTGCCCCAGAGCTCCAGGTGGAGGCAGACTCTGTGCCCGCCCGCGCCCTGAGGCGCCCACCCGCACCCAGCCCCTGGCCCCCACCCCGACTGCTGCTGCCGCCGGCGCCCGCTCTGTGGCCTGTCCGTGCTGTCCGCTGGTGCCCATCGCTGACAGACTCGTGTCCGTGTTCTGAGTATAACTTGCCAAACTCTTTATTCTTTCGATATTTGCAGATATGTGCCACTGTTTCCAACTTTTCATCAACAAAAAGGCCTTTCCAACTCCTTCCAAATTAGAAGATCCAGGTGGTTACACACGGCACCTCTGTACAAATTCTCTCACTTTTCATTGCCTCTCCAGGGCCGGATAAGGGATGGGCACTGGGATTGATCTAAGATTAGAGGCTCGCCCGCCCTCCAGCCAGCATGGGTCCCCCCCTCGGAGACACGCAGGAGCCTTTTAAATCCCCCCAATGTAAAGTCTAGGAAGCGCTGAGACGGCCTGCGCCTGCACTTTAAGCTGGGACATTTCTGGGCCTGCTGGATGCTGTCTAGGCACTGCCCGTGCTCGGGGATGCCAGACGGACGACCCTCCTGGGATGGGAAGACCTGCAGACCCTCTGGGACCGGGCGACAGCCACGTGTGGAGCTGGATGGGCCAAAAGACGCTTTGCTGCTGCCTGCGGAAGCCGCTGCAGCGCCTGCCGCTAGCGCTCCGCTCCTTCCTCCCTCCTGCACCTCTGCAGCCTGCATGGACTCCTGCTCCTCCTCCTCTTCCTCCTCGCAGCCGAGCAGCCATCTGTGTCTCTTTAGTTTCCTTCTCTTTCGATCTCTTTGTTTGGTTCTGGGCCCAAAAGCCGGTGAATCGGTGTCCCAGGCGCGCGGGGCTTGTGTCCCTTTCTGATCCAAAGCACATGGGGCGCTCCCGGACTGAGGGGGTGTGTAGGACGCTCCAGAGAGACGCTGCCGCTGCCTCCTGCCATTGTTGTGACTCTGAATGTATTGGTTGTGCTCCATGCCGTGTATGACTTGGTATTTCCCTCTGTCCTAAGCACTTTGAATGAGTTCTGCTCAACAGACTGTAAATTTCATATTGTATTTATTGGAGTTTGCTCTCCCCGCGGCCCTCGGGCGCCGGCGGGTCCCGCTCTCGCCGCTCTAGACGTGTGGTAGATATTTATTGTCCATGCTCTTTTGTAAGGGGCTGGTATCTCCGCCCGGTGACCTGTGCTACTTTGTATGGTGCAAGTGTGTTACCAGAATAAATCTGTTGGATTAGTAGAGGTGTGAGTTCCTTCACTGCCTGAGCCTCTCCTGCTTCCATCCATGCTCCACCTGCATCCCATGCCATTTGTGTCTGTCTCCATGTCCTGTGTGCCCCGCGGGAGGGGGGGCCGAGGTAGCCCCGCTCTGCCAGGAGAAGGACAGCTGTGCTTGCAGTGGGGGGAGAGGAGAGCTTGCCGGGGGGGCTGGGCTGGAGTGTCCCTAGAGGGGCCAGCTGCTCCGTGCACTGGGAGAGCTGGCCTGGGGGAGAGTGGAGTGGTCTGGTCCGGAGCCTGCTGGGGACAGGGGGGCCATGCGTTTTGGTCTCCTGTGCCCACCTCTAACAGACCTCTGTCTCTTCTCTTCCAGTCTCGGAAGGGCGCGGACCCGGAGCGGGACAAGAAGGTGCCGGAGTGTAAAGCGGACAGTATTGGCAGCGGGCGGGCCATTCCCATGAAGCAGGTTCGATGCTCCCCCTTTGAGTAGAGTCCCTGGGGTGCAGTCTGGGGGCCTTCACTCAGCACGGGAGCACTGGGGGTCAGTGTCCCTCAGCACCAGTCGGGCCCAGTGGCAGGGGGGTACTGGGGCTGCTGACGTGGAGCCCCTGCCATATGCAGGTGGGGGGCGCAGGGTGGGGGCTGCAGCGAGGGCTGCCGGGGGCTGTGTGGGGGCTGAGGCAGGAACTGCTGGGGAAACTGCAGTGGGAGGCTGACGGGGCTCTGGCTGGGGGGCTGGTGGGGTGCTGCACAGGGGGTTGTTGAGGGAACTTCAGAGGGGAGCTGTGGGGGGACTGCAGTGATGGCTGCCGAGGGAGCTACTGGGGTGACTGCGGCGTTGGCGACGACTGCAGAGCGGTTCCAGCAGATGGCATCCACACCCTGCGCCTACCATAGCCCTGCTGCAGCCTCACTCTGCTCCCTTTCTGCTCTTCTCCTGTGCCTCTCCACTCCTGCTCCCGCTCTGGCCTCACTGCCCTCCAGCAGGACAGGAGAGGGCCTCCCCTTCTCGTGGGCTACTGCAGAAAGCTGTGAGCACAGTACCAACACTGTGAACTACTGGGAATCCAAGGAGGCCCTGCTTGCTCTGGCAGCAGCATGTTCGGGTCCTGCCTTCTGGCTTCCAGGAAGCTGAAGCTGCCTGGAACTGACCTGGAGCATTGCCTGCCCGTGTCCGTCACTGGCAAGCAACGATGGGTAACGTCCGAGTTAGCCAAGCGGTGTGGATTGGGGGGATACCTTGCACTGGGATTTCCTTGCACAATGGACAAGGCGGATCCATACACTGCTTGGCAGTGCCTGGCTGTGCCCCTGCCTTGCACCTCATGCCCGCCTTGCGGGTTCATTTCCCCACCATGGCCCCCACTAGCCTCTCCATGCCCCGTGTGCCCCCCATGCTGCCAGGGCTGAGCTGTGCTGCACAGAGCCAGTTGTCTCTCTGCATCGTGGGAGCAGGAGGAGACAGATCCTGTCTACCTGGTACCATTCCATGCTGAGATTCCCTGGGGAAGGAGGGCTTGTTGAGGCCAGGCTGGCTGAGGAATTGGAGGGGTGGGTCAGAAGAGAGAGACTCTGTTCCCTGCTGGAGCTGCCAGAGCTCCTGCACTTCCCAACCCATAGAGTAATCCTGTGGCTGGCTTGCATAGGGCTGCTGGTGCCCCTGGCAGGGGAGCATGCTGGAAAGAGGGTGACACTGGGAGGGCAGCGTTGCGAGGGTTGGCTCTGGGGATCGGTAACAGGGGAAGCAATGCCAGGGCAGGGGCTGTGGGGCTCTGCTCCCAGGGTGCCAGGGGTTGGTACAGCCCAACAGGAAGGGACAGCCAGCTCTCTGTGGCACAGGTGCTGTTAGTGTGCAGTGGGTTGCTTGCGTGCAGTGGGTTGCTGTTGGTTTGCAGTGGATTGTTGTTGATTTGCAGTGGCAGTGCCCATGTGCTCTTATTTTGGGTCAGCCCAGCCCGGGCATTGGGAAAAGTGGTGTGCAGTTGTTCCGTGGTGAGGAATGGGAGGCTGAGAGCAGAGCAGCTGAAACCCATAGTGGGACCTTACGTGGCTCCCCAGAACCTGCTGCTGCCTGACAGAGGGCTGGTCCTGGGAGCCCTCCTGTCGTCTTGGTTGTCTGGACCTATGGGGGTTTTTTTTGAGGATCTCACTCCACTTGGCAGGGCAGGATGCGTCCCTTACCTGCTCCTGTGTCTCCGTACTGCTGACAGGGCCTGGCCTTGTCTGGTCTGCCAGATGATGTGGTGCTGTAGTGGGATTGCTGTAGGCAGGACAGTGCTGTTCCTGTGTGGAACAGGGGGAGAACTGGGACCGACAGAGGCCCAGGTCTGCAAACACAACATGTACATCCTTTCTGGGCTTAGCAAGGAGAAGGAGATGCCAAACTGCTGCCTGGTTCAGGACTAAGTGGAGAGACCCGTTCATGCAGCAGCAGCTCCCCATGAGAGCCCAGAGCAAAATGTTTCTGGGGGAGATCCCTGTCCTTGCCTGGCACCTCCCATAGCCAGAGCTTCAGGAGGTGATTTTGCAGAGATCTTGGCAGTGTTTATACAGGAACATGCAGGAGAGGAAGTGGTGTTGAACAGGTGGATACCAGCTGGTGCTGGTGGCTCTTCTTCCTCAGGCTACAGGTTACACTGTGCTGGAGGTGCTGGCCCTGGGCGGGGCTCAAGGCTGCAGAGCACCACTGTGACCTGTCTCCTGGGACATTGTGGCACCTTGAATCACTGCCCTTCTGCTGCTGGAATTAAACAGTGGTGCTGCAGCATCTTAGGCAGGTGTGGAGTTGTGGTCTTCAAGGAGGACTTGGCTGATATCCACAGCTGGGCTGTGGGGACGGGGTCAGTGTGAACATGCAGAGTCCAGAGTGATGTCCCTACTGCAACCCTTCTCCACGAGGAATGATGACTTGGTACCACCAATGGAAAGAGGACCAAAGACTCACAGGAGCTGTTGCTCTTCATCACAGAGATTCGGGACAGGGGATGGTTGCTCTGTTCCCTGGTGGGGACCTTCCTCTTCTGATGGATCATGGAGGTCTAGTTGCATGCTGTCTCTTTGCAGGGCAGTAGGAGAGGAGGATCTTAAGTTACTGGTGGTCCTGCCCAGCTGTAAGAGCTGTGAAGCCGGTGGGTTTAGGGCTGTGAGTGGCAAACGTGCTGGACCTTCTGGTTGAGTATGTGTCCAGTGTTCCCTTGGTGTGGGCACCGCTGGGATGTTGGCAGCACAGCTGTGTTCAGTGCTGGGGCTGCTGGCATGTGACCTTGGGAGCAGTTGAGTTCTTCTGCTTGGAAGAACGAGTCCATGGTTACGTCACCAGCTGGTGGCTGAAGGCAGTCGGTTGACTGCCTGACAGACTCCCGTGTGACTCCTGTGACCCACGACCTGTTCCTGGCCTCTGTGGGGACAGAACAAGCACTGCGAAGTGCTGGCAGCCCCATCAGCACACCAGGCATGGAGTTTGCATGGAGCCAGGATGTGGGAAGCTGGGCTGGGTGCTGCAGAAAGGAGAAACTTTGGGGAGACTTGGCTGAGAAGGGACATGTGCTACCACAACAGGGTGCCTGGTTATCACTTGTCACCACCTTCTCTAGCACATCACCTCTGGGTGACCTAATCTGTCTCCCTTAATGCACATCTGGAAAAGATGTGTTGGGGAAACACATCTGGAAAAGAGAGTGTTGGGGCCCCTCAAGACCTGGAACAGCACCTCTGCTCCCTCTGGGCTGCAGGGACAACTGGTGCCTGTGCCGGGGGTGTTCTGTGCCGGGGACTCAGGATCTCTGTGCCACAGTGTCCCTGTGCCACAGTGTCCTTTCAGTGATGGTCCTGCAAGGCTGGAAGAGCTCCCTCATAGCTGGACACTTGTCTCCAAGAAGTGGGTTAATTGGGCTGGGAGATGAAGCTTCCCCAGCTGTTTGTTGCCAGGAATGAACTCCTAATTGCACATCTACCAGATCTTTCTGGGAAGGCTGCATGGAGCTTGCCAGCAGCCTGGGGGTCCCTCAGCCCCTGGCCTGGCTCCGCTCGGGCCGTGCACTCCAGCAGGGCCCAAGGCGGGTGACTCCTCCTCCTTGGGAGCTGGGATCATGCTGGGAGCTTAGATTACATTTAAATTGCCATTTGCATTTTCCAATCAATACGCGACTTTACAATTAAGTTTGGTGTTAAAATTCTTAGCAAAAAGTGAGTGGAAGGGAGATTTGTGGAGTAAACGAGTCCTCTGGGGGCCATCGCCGCTCCCTGCTTCATTACGCTGCATATTGCTGCTGCTGCTTTTACTGTGCAGCAGCACAGCCCAGCGCGGCAGAGCCGTGCGGCCCACGGAATGCCGGGAGAGGGAGGAACAGTGGGGAAACGAAGAGGGTCGGGCTCTCCTGCCTTTCGGCTTTGGCTGCTCCTACCCTTTGCACGTGACTTCCATATGGGAAGAAACTTGTGGAAGAGTCATTTGCTGCAAGTCTTCCCAGGAGGTGCAGAGGGAGACTGAGGAGCACAGGGGTCTTGCTGGTCTTGGAGCTGTGAGGAGCCTGGCCAGGACCAGGAACACGAGGGGATGGCCTCAGCCATGGGCAGAAAGCCATTGTATTGCATTAGGTATTTATTTACACCTTGTAATTGCTCCTGGGTTTGGACTCTTGTGCCTCCTGGCTCACAAAAATGGGCTGCAGTGCTGGATCCTCCTTTCTGGCTCTGGGTCTGGTTGTGCTTCTTAGTGCTTCTTAGTTTACCAAGTTCCAGGTTTGAGGCTGAAGTAAGCGCAGCCAAACCTTTCTCTGCAGGCAGCACAATTTTGGGGCAGTCTGGAAGTGTTGAAGCAGGTATTTTGTAACACCAAGGTGCATCAGGTACAAGACACATTGTGTCTTGAGAAGAGGAGAGGTAGCTGGAGCTGTCAGGCTGTGGAACCAAGCTGGGTTTAAGGGATCATCATGCCCAGAAGGGATTATTACATACCCAGAAGGGATCTTCGTGGTCAGAAAGGAATTGTCACACCCTGAAGCCAGAGAATTTCACACAGTGACTTTGAGCCAGGTCTGTAACTTCACCCTGGTCTGAAGCAGATTTGTTTGAAAAATACTGAACAAATGTTGGACACAGGTTTACCATTTATGACCACACTTGTTCTCAGTCATGAATATGCTTTGAGACCTTGCACTTGACCAGTTTTCACTCCATCCATTACTGGCTCTGGATTTTGTACAGCTGGTGTGTAAGGGTGTTGCTGCTCAGTTAAAGTAACTGACGGGAAGCTAAAAACAGTGTGTCAGCAGAGCCATCAGATATTGCATGTCACCCAAGGTAGGTAGCTCCTCTGCTGTCCCATCTGCACCAGCTGGCATTGGCTGCTCTGCTCTCCTCTCAGTTTTTTCCCATCACTCCTTGCTGTGGCTTTTCCACACATTTGCCTGGTGTGAGTGTCCGGCTGCTATTCCGAGGGTCATTGCTTGTCCCCTGGCAGATGTCAGCAGAGCAGGAGCTGCTGGTCAGCTGCCACATTCCACAACATGTTCCATCTAGTACCTTCTGACTGCCACTGAGTGAGCATTTTGTCCCATCCCCTCGGAGCTCTTGAGGGGCAGGAGGGCAAGGGATCTGATCCTGGCAAGGGATCCGATCCTGCCCCCCCACAGCTTCGCACTCGCTGCTCTGTTTCGCTGTCTCATCCCTGCATGAGCAGGGGATAGTTCTTTTTCCCACTGTTTGCTTCCTGAGCCCTGAGCTGGAACAGTCATGGAGTACTTCTGCCTGTTGTGCACCATTTATCTGTGATTTCACGGTCACGTCTGGCAGCGTTGTCCCCCCTGTGTGGGCCAAACCCCACCACTTTGTGCTGGGCCAGTCCACCGTGCGGGTGCAGCAGCCCAGTCTCCAGGCAGTGGGACAGGGCCCCCAAATATGCTGAGACTGGCAGGGCTGAGACTTTCTGTCCAGGTTTTTGAGGAGGGGCTGGCCTGGGGCCCAGATTTTTGCCATGTTAGGAACAGCCAGTCTGGGTGTCTGTCCAGACAGCAATTTCCAAGGGCCCAGGCCCGACATTTGATAATCCAGCCTTTTTCCCAGACTCCATTATTCATTCCTACTTTTGTCCCTCCATGCTGTCCTTCCCTCACTGCCGTCAGAATGCTTGATGCCTTCTCACTGCTCTGGAGTCCTTGCATCTGGCATCTTGCTCCAGCTTCCCTCTCCCTCTTCACCTCTGCCCTTACCTGGTACATGATGGATTGCTGCTGGAGGTAGATTTCCTGGGGAGGCAGAAGTGGATGGGGAAAGGATGAGGAGGGTCCAAGTTCTGAGCTGTGGTTCAGATCAGTGGAATTGATTCCAGGTTATCCTGGTGGAAAGAGGGAATTCAAGGGTATGTGAGTGCAGTCGTTTCCCAGCCCTGGGAGTGTGCTGTGCCAGAGACCATAGGCTGGGTTTCATGTAAAATCCTGATGAGAAGAGGGTGTGAACCAACCCCTCAATTGCCCAGGACCTGGTTTATCTCCTGGAATGTGTCCCTATCTCTGGCAGCTCTCAGAAAGAATTGCAAGCAGGTGAGAGAATGTGCATCCCTTGGGAGACCTGTATTTGGAGTGTTGTCCTTCAGTTGGCCCCCACCTGTCCCCTTGTTGTCCCTGCCTTGACCATTCCTCTGTGCTTTGGGTGGTGGGAGAAGGTCTGGGAGCCAGCTGTGTTGGTGGTAGGGAGGTTGCTTCCTGCCATGTGTGGGCACTGCCCTTCGGCACAGGATGATTTGCCCAGGGAGTGATTCAGGACACCGGAGGATGTGGTGGGTCCCTCAGAGGACCTGGGCATTGGCGCTGGCACGTGGAGACCCTCATCCCTCGGAGGGAGGGGGGCTGTCTGTGAGGACTGGGGTGTTGGTGGGGAAAGGGGCGCAGCCCAGGGAAATACTGGTGGAAAAGCCAACCTAGGAGATGTTTTCTCAAGTCTGCTCTTTGTGTCTTTTCCAAGACCAGTCTCCAAGGGGCAGTGCTGGAGCAGAGCGAGAAGTCCTGGACCAAACATGATGGGAGACTCTTGACTCTTCTCTTTTAGGGCATTCTCCTCAAACGCAGCGGCAAGTCCCTCAACAAGGAGTGGAAGAAGAAGTATGTGACGCTGTGTGACAACGGCGTCCTCACCTACCACCCCAGCCTGCATGTGAGTACTGGGCTGGGTAGAGGAGCAAGGTGGGACAGAGCAGTGTCCTTCATGCTGTGGCTGCTGCTGCAGATGCTCTCACAGCAGGCATGGTGGCATAGAGGGGCTGGGGAAGGCTTTGGCAGTGGATGGGAGTCCTGGGCTCTGCCCTGTCCACTGCGCAGGAGTTCAGCTCTGGCTCCCTCCAGGGCAGTGTTTTCAGTAGAGCTGTTTTTTACCAGGGCCTGAAGGAGACCCCTTCCCTCTCCTACAGGCTGTTTGTGCAGTGCCAGGCTGGTGGGAAGAGCTGGTGGGAACACACTCTGTGCCAGACTGTGTTGAGAAGCTGCATCTCTCTTCTTTGCCTGCTCAGTCCGTTAAAGCGGGGGTTGCTGCCACCCCCCAGCAGGGTGAGGAGCAGGCGGAGAACTCCGTGCAGCTGATGGTGCCATTTGGGTGTGGAATAATTTTCCTGGCTGCTAGGTATTGGGTAATGGAGACGAGGTGCCGGTGCAGAGCCCGCCGAGCTGAGCTGCCATCGGTGCGGGGCTGATCCTCCTCACCGCGTGGCTCGGGCGCGCAGCTGCCGCCCCATCCATCTCTGTCGCCTCCCCACTGCGGGGCTAATGGCTTCTTCCCCGTTCCCTCTTGAGCACAGTTTGCTGCTGCGACAGCAGCCACGGACAGACACACCTGTGACACAGGCCCCAGCACCTCTGAGAGGACGTGCTGCTGCAGAACTGACAGACGGGCAGCAGCTGGGGAGCACGGGGTGGTTTAGGGGTGCTGGAGCACCCTCTGGGGCTGCAAGAAGAAGGACAAGGTGCCGCAGATCTTGTGAATGCTCAAAAGCCCTCAGTCTGTCCCTGATATCCTCGAACATGTGATGTTGGAGTGCCCTGAGCCTCAGAGTCCTTCTCTGCATTGCTAACCCTGCATCCCTAGCTCCAGGGCTTGCTGCGGTCAGTTGTCCAGCTCCTGAGACCATGGTCCATGGACCTCTCTGTCCTTGCACTGGAGACGCAGCCATTGCATCCGCTCTCCCTAATTTGTGGGAGCTTTTTCTTTCAGTCCTTGATCCCCATACCGTGCTGTGGCCTGCAGTTCCCTTACTTTGTAACCCTGTTTTTTGGTCTTTGGAGACCCAGACTGGGAGGGAACGGCTGCTGCTCTGTATCTCTGTGTGTGTGCTCACACATGTGTGTGGCTTTATCGCATTTCCACCATGGGCTGTTATTACACCATCAGCTGTAAAGGCAGAGCAATTTCTGGGCTGTTGTTAAACTGCTCTCGGATGCTCTTGCTGCACGCCAGGTTTCTCTCCTTTTTACACTACTCCTTCCTCAGGGGGTGATCGAGATTGATGCCACTCGCTTTCCTTCCTGCACTTCTTCAGTGTTTCATTTTGTTACTGCGTTGCCCCAAGCAAAAATCTGGTTCGCTTCCACCTGGTGCCCCTGGTGATCCACAGTCCATTGCTGAGGGCGGTACGAGCTGGGCTCTCCTCCCCAGTTTCCACGGGGAGCTTTGAACCTTGCCCCTGAGATAGGTGTTATATCACCCGACATGTTTACCCACAGCGAGGGCTGATTACGTGTGGGCACAGAGCATGGGGCTGCCCAGCTGGGCTGCTGCAGGATGGGGGTTCTGCGTACTCCCCTGTGGCATCGCCTCCCTGAGAACTGGGGAAAGGACTCTGGCACCCACCATTGTGTTCTGTTCTGTGCTTTCCCGTGGCTTTGTGTGCAGGAAAGGGGCAGCATGCCGTGTGGGTCAGCAGAGCCCCTCTGCCTCCCCCTTCCTGTGGTACCTGGTGTGCAACCTACTCCTCTGTCACTTCATGGTGGCAGCAGCTCCCAAGCTGGCGGGTACATGGTGAGGGGAGCTGTGGGCTGGAACAAGCCACAGAGCCTTGGCCAAGGGAACATCTAGCATCCTGAAGATTCCTACCTTGGGATGGGCTCCTGCCTGTGCTACCACATGTCTGAGGGATGGCAGAATTCTGGGTGCAGCAGAGGAGTTCCTGAGAGCAGGCTGAACCCTGCAGGAAGAGAGTCTTTCCCTGTCCATCAGGATGTAGAAGCCCCAGAGCAATTTTTGTGCTGCTTTTGTGCTCCCAGTGGCTGTTCCTTGACATGAGTCAGGGCAGTTCCTGCCTTGACTTCTCTTCCCTCTTTGCTACATTCTCTCCCTTTGGGTGTTCAGCATTCAACCTGTTTTTGAGTCTGGATCATGGTAGCTCCAGGCCCACTTGGAAGTTTCCTCACCAGGAGTGTGGTGTAAACCACGGGTTTGCAGTCACAGACTGGAGAAGCCTGCGCTGGTGAGCTGGGCCCAGCCCTGGACTCGGGTTCTGACTCCCTGATGGAAGTGGATCTGCCTTGACCACCAGCCCAAACCTGTGCTTGGGTCCTGTGGAGCAGTCAGTGTGTTCCTGCCCTGAGGTGCCACCTCCGCCTCTGCTCCAGAGCAATTGGTGGTTTCAAGGACAAGCAGAACGCTGGAGCTGGAGGCAGGAGTGGTGGGGGCCTGATCCCTGGATTTCCTTGCTGCAGTCTGTGTTTTTACCTTTCTGTGAGTGTGTTCATCGACAAGAAAAGACCAAGTTGTGTGAAGAGCCTGGCGCGGTTTCCCATCACTTCCCCAAAGCCTTGGAGAGAGTTCTGCTACTGGGAAGGCGCGTGGCTGAGCCCAGCCTCGCCGGCCGCGCTGCGCAGAGCCGGGGAAGCAGCTCCCATTTTGCAGCCAGTGGAGCCATTCACACAATCACCTTCTGTTAATTCTATCTGCAACATCAATTAAATTGTTTGTAGAAACTAATTGAATGTGGCTTAATCACACATCTTAATAGCTTTCCACGCTTTGAACTCGTTGTTAATTCCAGTAATAAAATGAAATGAGAGAACTGGCTGGGTAATTAGCGAGGAGGCTTGGGAAGAAATTGCTGTTTTATGGCGGGTAATAAAAGCCGAGCGCCGGTGACCGCTCGCTCCGGCAGGCAGCCGGCGACCGCCGCAGTTGTGCTGAGTGAGGGAAAATCCTCCAGCCCATCCGAGGGTCCCTGGCCAGGGCTGCCACCAGGTTCCCACCCATCTGGGAGCAGCCTGCTGCGGTGTTTGGTTGGGGTGGTGGTCCCAGAGTCACCTGAAGCACTGGAAGGTGAGTGCCAAGGTTTAAGGCCAGGCCGCTTGGCTGGAGGGAGCACGGGAGGATGTGCTACCCCATGCCCCATGACTGGGGTGTGCTGTGAGGAAGGGATGCCTGCATGGGGGTCAACGGAAAGAGAACAGTTCAAAGCCCAGAGTGGAGATGCTGTTGGGAGGCTGTGACCCTTGCAAGTACCTGAGAGCACAGAGCATGACCTGCGTAGCCCCTGTCACCTGCTCTTGGGCCAGGATGGGGAGGATGGTTGCTCTTAACCTGAGCTTGCTCATGTGTTTATCTACCTGGATGTGGAATCAGGGAGGGACCAACTCCGAGTTAATCTTTTTGGTGACCTCCTTGTGAAGTGGAGCAAGCCCGAACTCCGTGCAGCAGCTGCAGCCCTGGACAGCTGCGGATCCTCCTGGGGAGGGTGTCCCCACCATCCTGTTCCTCCCGTAGCCTCGAGCTCCGCTGTTGGTCCATGCTCCTTCGGGGTCTGCCCAGGAGCAGGGCACAACAGTTCCCCTCTGTCATGTTGGTTGCGTCTTCCCCTTCTGGGGTCATGAGCTGAGGAGGAGCTGGGCCCATCAGAGAGGGCTGGGGGAGAACCGTGGTGCCCCGAGGGGCAGGGAGGGGTGGGAGGCATGGGAAGAGACACAGCACTCAGGAGAGGCTGCAGGTCTGCACCCTCATTCTGACTGAAAGCTGAGATGCTGTGAGATGGACTGATGGTTACAGTCTGTGTGTGGGGTTTTGGCTGTGTAATAAATTGTCCACCAGATGAAATGGTGGAAGCATCAAACTTTGAATAACAGGAAACTCTGCAAGTGAATGTGCAAGGGAATTACCTGAGTTGTGTTGGTTTGGACTTCACTTAATCCAGCTGTGAACTGAGAGGAAATTTCCGGGTATCCCTTTGATTACACTGAACTTATGTTATGTTAATGTTAAGTTATATTATATTCTTAGCTGTCACAGCTGAGTGCTGTAATTAAACAAGGGATGACAGGGAGGAGGAACTGCCATCTGCCTGTGTGCCGTTTGGCTCAATCTGATCTCTGATCCCCAGCCAGGCTCTCCCAAATGGGATTGTCCTGGCATCCAACTGTCCATGGCAGTGTCCCAGTGTTACTCACATCAGAGCTGTCCTGGGCATTGACGGTGAGACCTGGCTCTTCTCCAGAGCCAGCTCCACAGCACCAGCTAGTCCTGTGCAGGTTGGAGTCAGGGCTTTGCATTTCTGTTGTCAGGAAACAGTTGTGGGCACTGGGAGAGTCCTGGGGTCTCACACCTCTGGCCCACCGTGAGGCTTTGATGTAGTCCAAGAGATACTAGGACGTGCTGAGCTCCCAGATCACCTCAAGTCACTGATTAGCACCTGCCTGTGAACAGTTCCCATGGGGGTGAATGGATTCGGGGTTAGTGCTGATGCTGAGAATGGGGGAGCAGATGGATCTGGGTTTAATGCTAGTTCTGAGAATGGGGGAGCAGATGGATCTGGGTTTGATGCTGGTTCTGGGGATGGGGGAGTGGATGGATCTGGGTTTGGTGTTGGTTCTGTGGATGAGAGGGTAGCTGAGAGCATGTGGGATCGAGGCAACCTTCTGCCTCTCTTCAACCCTTCTGCCTCTCTGCTCCAGGACTACATGCAGAACGTCCATGGGAAGGAGATTGATCTGCTGAGAACTACAGTGAAGGTCCCAGGCAAGCGGCTCCCCAGGGCCACGACGGCGGCAGCGCCCAGTGCCAGCCCCAAAGCCAATGGGCTGGCCAAGGAGCGGAGCAGCTCACAGCTGGCAGGAAGCACAGGTAAGAGCTGGTGTGGGAGACACAGAGCTGGCAGCTGTCCTTCTCTTGATACATCAGCAACCCTTGGCTTTTCTGAGCTGGAAACAAAATCCCTCCTTAAGTGTCTTGTTTTTGACACCCTCGAGGAGTCCCTTGGATGGATGTTGGCATTTCTGCGCTAGTCTCAGGTAAGCTCCTGTTGGGTTTTTGTGCTGGTTGGTGTCCAGGACAGAAGAAAGTCAAAGGGTTTAAATGGTGGCATGAAACCTTGAGGAGTTTCCTCGAGGGAACTCGAGGAAAGGCTGATGAGTTGGTGCGCGTAGGGAAAGCTGCTGTCCCTAAACTAAAGGAAATCCCAACCTGGGGTGGCTCTTGATCCCTGAGGAGTGCTTGTCTGTTTCTGTCCTTTTTTGTGAGCCTCTTCTCCTCTTTGTTTTCCCTGGGAGAAATGGTGAGGGACTGGTTTGGGATCATCAGCGTGTGTGCACACTGAAGAGGGGCAACTGCCCCAGAACGTGGTGAAGGGAGGCTGGGAGACTCTCTGGCCTCTGAGTTCCTGCCATGCTCCTCCTCTCACAGAGTTCCTACCACACTCCTCCTGCTGCTCCTGCCATAGGAGGTTCTCACTCTGTCTGTGGAAGCTGTTGAACTTGAGACTTTTCTGCCCATATTTCCCCCTTGGAGCTGGTGTCCTGGGCCAGAATGGGCAGTTTCTGCCCACCTCCTTTCCACCCAGCTGTTGGCACAGTCTGGTGCACAGGGTTTGGGAACCCCACTGTTCGGGATGACAAGGGGAGTGCTGGTGGTGCTGCTGCTCACGTAAATCCTTCAGAATCTGCTACTCCCACTGAGGGTGAACCTGGGTGACACATCTCTGCCCTGTTCGTTCCTGCCCTGCGCCCCAGCTGTGCCCATGTGTGGGTTGCTGTCAGCATGATGCTTCAGAGTGTCCTGGGACTGAGGACGTGGGGTGGGTGCAGCTGGGCTGAGTACTGGGAGCTGGTGGGATCCTTGGCATTGCATATACACAAGGGATGGGGCACGGTAACATCCCTGTGCTCACATGGTGCCAAGGGAGACATAATGAGCCTAATTGAACCCAAACTGCTATTCCTGTCAAGTCAGAACTCATCTGCAGCAGATAATCCATCCGTTCAGACTGGGGATGTGTAGCTCTGCCTGTTCCCTACCATTGCTCTCCACTGTACACTGTCACTTCACCACTACTTCACACCCTCGGCTTGCCCCAGGGAGGGGACAGTTCCTGCCTCTGGACAGGGACACTCCTCCACCAGCGTGTTGGGGGCACCTTGGCTGAGTTCTCACTTAGTGGAGATACTGGAGCTGGGGGAGGGATTCAAACCACAGAAGAGCTTATGCTGATGTCAAACCAACTGTTCATGTAACCCCATATCCTGCTCCCAGCAGCCCTCTCAGTCCTGTTGGGCTCACAGGGGCAAGCTGGGATGTGCCTGGATTACTGAGCACTGCTGCTGGAGAACGGGTGCCGAGGAGCAAGCGTGGCATGAGGCCTTTCAGTCTGGGTGACAGTGCTGGAGCAGGCACAGTGCATGGGGGCTGGAGTTAGAACAGTTTACCCAGAGAGGAGATGCAGTTTCCTAGCAGGGAGGGTAATTAATTTTGGACTATTTTATCTGGAGAGTGAATGGACTTAGCAGTGCATGAAGCCTCTAGAATGAGATCAGTTCCCTTTTCATGATATGTACTTTGCTCCAGCTTGTGGGTGTCGCTGCGTGTGTGTGTGCAAGGGATGGGACAATGGTCTTTTCTGGGTAGGATCTGTGGATTTGGGATCCCCTGTTCGCTGTCCTCCCTTGGGCCCTGAGCAGAGTAGTGCTGTGGTCTGGCCAGAGCGGGTGTGCCCACATGGAGATCAGCACTAGGGCAGCAGCTGTAACCAGATGTGAGTGTCCTGGCCTGGCCTGGTGTGTGTCTGCCATGTCACAAAGGTTTTTCTCCTGGTACACAATAAGTAAAGGGCTTTCTGAGGAATTTTTTCAACTTTTTCTGATATCTCCAAGCCCAGCTGCAGCAGATTCAGTCACCAAGTGACACAAACCCTCAGACGTGACATGCTCATATCCCTGTGCAATGCCTAGGGCTGGATTTGGAGTTGGTGGAGAATCTGCCCAGCTTCAAATTAGCAGTGACTGTACAGCTTTGCCACCTTTGGAGCTGGGGATGGGATGGGTCTGCTGGGCATCTCTCATCTGGCATGTGCTTTGGGCACTGGAGAGGAAGCACCTGAAAGTTTGCAGTTCTCTGCCAGTTGCAAGTTAATCTTCTGAGGGCATGAGCTTTGGAGACCTGAGGGATTTGTTGTCTTGTCCCAGGAGCCTCTGGGCAAACCCAGGTGGCCTGTGGTTAGAGCACAGAACGTGTTTGTGGTTCCTCTGTGACTTGAGCTCTGCCAAGGTAAGTGAGTGTACTGGCTGATGTCCACCACACACAGAGTCCTTACCTGGGGCAAGGAAAAACCAGGGACGTAGAGGCGAGACAGTGAAAAAAATTAAAGTCTTACCCTGCCCTCTATGTGGATGAAAGACACAGATGCAGCACTCTGGTGAGGATTCAAAATAACGCCTGGTACAGACAACTCCGAGCTAAGTACAGTAGGAATGAGGGAGGAGCTTGTGTTTGTGAAACCTGCAAGGACTGAGCTCAGCCATGATTGTGCCCTGGTATTTGAACCGTTAAAGAAGGTGACTTTACTGTGGTCAGACTTGGATTTATTCTAGATTGGCTGAGATCCTACTGTCCAGAGGAAGCCACGGAGATGCTCCGAGTTCTGGAGCCAGGCTGGGAGAGCTGGGGGGGGTTCCCCTGGAGAAGAGAAGGCTCCAGGGAGACCTGAGAGCCCCTTGCAGGGCCTAAAGGGGCTCCAGGAGAGCTGGAGAGGGACTGGGGACAAGGGATAGAAGGACAGGACAAAAGGGAATGGCTTCCTGCTGCCAGAGAGCAGTCCACATGTGTTGGGGCTGGTGGGGAGTGAACCCTCCTCCTCCTCCTCCTGCAACCTCGCTCCTGCAGCCCAGGGAGAGCATTTTCTGAGGTGAGTAGTGGTGGGAACCACTGCTTGCGGTGCAGGGCCTGGCTGATGCTTGTGTTTGCTCCGAGGTGACAAGGGTCTGTCTGTCCAGGGCCAAATTCAGTGCGCTGGCACCGACTCTCAGCTCCACAACATGGGCAGGGGTGTTCCTGGAGCGTGGCGTGGTGCCTGTCCCTGGCCCCATGTGCCAGGTGTGGTGGTGGGAGGGAGCCTGCACTGGTCTCAGCCACTCCCAAAAACCGGCATGGCAGGGGATGGTGCTGGCTGTCCAGGCAGCTCAGGATCTTTGCTGGGTTCATTTTCCTGGCAGCTCCATTGTGGCTTCCGGAGCGGATGGCCAGGAGCGTCTGCAGAAGGCGTGCGGGAGGAGAGCACAGTGCTGGTGCTGGGGGAGCAATGCAGTGGCAGGCCCCCCCTCTGCCAGGCCCATGCCCCCCGATGCTCTGCCTCTGCAGAGTGAGGGATTGGCTCCCCCAGGCCGGGGTTGCTGAGCCTGCTGTGATCATGTCACGTCGGGCTCCGTCGATGTTAACATCTCATTATCTTTGTTACTGTAATTACATTATCCGCTGCTTTATGCAGAATTATTCTCTGAGGACTAATTGATGGATCCATGTTTAATTCATTAATCATTAGCATCAAATTCGACAATTACAGTGCACACTGATTGTGGAATTTCAAATGTAATGAGGGAAGAATTAACAAAGAAAAGGGAAAACCTGTTTCCCTGGCACACCACTGCTCGCCGTGGGGGACAATGACATTGAGGGAAGAAGAGCAGTGAGAGCAGGGTGGCACAGGTCATGGCAGACAGGATACTGGTGCATCAACTCCTACCTGGTTGTGCAACAGATTCTTCAGGTCAGAGCAGGGAATTTGGGGACTGAGGAGGGAAAGCTCAGCTCACACTTCTGGAACAAAGTTGCTTTTCCTGCTGGCACATTGTCTGTGGGTGGTGGAGCAGCTCGTGTCGCCCTGCCCTGGCCTGTGTCTGGGGACTTCCCAAGTAACACGAGCTCCATCCTTTGTAGGGAAAGACGGATGGATTTTTCTGTCCCCTGCATTTGCCCATAGTCCTGTGGCTGTTCTGTTACCTGCATGGTGTGGCACCTGCTCTTAAATCCATGGCTGCTGCACATTATTTCAATGTGTCCCACTTGGAGGGAGCATCCTGTGTCACTCCACCCTGGATTGTGGTCCCTGTGAGCTGGGCAGCAAAACGAAAGCCAGAGCAGGGCCCCCAGTGCTGCCCCTCAACCTGAGGGGCTGCTCAGGACCGGGCTGGGGGCAGTACCCCTGCACAGCTCGTTCAGTGATGGGTGTGGGGACACACCATCCCTCTCTTCAGCCGTGATTTCAGCTCACTTGGCTTTCTGTGGAGTCCGGCTGGAAAAGTCCAACATTAGCCACTGGTGTTCAGCCAAGGACCAGGGCAGGGGGTGGAACTGGATGATCTTTAAGGTCCCTTTGGACCCAGACCAGTCTGGGATTCTGTAACTCGGACATGGGGATGCCGAACGGAAAGGAAGAGAGTGAGGGTCTGTCTGCTCTTCAGTGTGGGACCTCTGCCCTTCTCAATAATGTGTTAAAGAGTTGTTTGTAGTCTGAAGATGGAGCTGAGATGAGAGATTTACTAAAATTTATCTGTAATTAATATCTTGCATCATGAATCATGTATAAAATACTGCAAATTCATATGTATATTATAAATATTATACATTCATCATTACATTCATATGGTAACCTCTTACAAATGTTTATCTGGGTGTCTGAAGGAGAAGGATGAATCCAAATGTGAGGCTGGAGCTGTTGGTTCAAGAGTTTGCATTGAGTGGAAGTTGGAAATTGTCAGGACTCCATGGGGAGAGGAGGAGTATGGTGGGAGACAGGCAGGATGACACAAGGCAGGATAGGACCAGCAGTCCTTGGTGCCTGGTTCTGGTGCTGGACAGAGGCCTGGAGGGCCGAGATTCTGCTAGATCAGCTCGAGGTTTCATTTGCTAGGTTATGCTGGAGTTAGGATGAATGTCATATCTCCGAGCGTTGTAACCTGGTTATCTCAGCTGTCCTGATTTCTTCTAAAGAAGGAAGATTGAGGCAAAGAGAAGATGAAGCCAAAAGTGCCAGAAGTATCCGTTAACTCTGTGCCCCGAGTCTGGAGCCCAGGAATTGCTTTTTCTTTCTCATGAACTTGACCTTTTTTTTAGCTCATTCCACCACTACTGTCATTCAGAGCTCAGAGTCTGTCCCAGGCACTTGGAGCAGGGGGAACATGTTAGAGGCTGTTTTAGGCAAGGGTTGGTATAAGTGACTGCAATAGTAGTTCTGGGGATTTTTCATCATTGTGTAGGTTGGATCCCATGCCCTCAAAAGCAAACACTCTGCTCTGAGGCCCGTGAGGCCCTTTTAGTTGCTGACACTCATGAGCTGTGGCTGCCCCATCCCTGTAAGTGTCCAAGGCCAGGTTGGATGGGGCTTGGAGCATCCTGGTCTAGTGGAAGGTGTCTCTGCCCCATCACTGGGCGAATCCTGTGCCTAGAGGACATGTAGGACCTCCACTCTGCCCTTCACAGGAGCCTCTGTGGCTCCATCATGCTGCATTGTGCCTCCACACGGGGCACAAGCCCCCACGGCCCCAAGGGAAGGACCCGCCCTTGCATCCCCATCCTGCGGGGCTGCCCAGTGGGTGTGAGAGCTTCTGGCCCCACTGGGCCCACGGTGCCACAGCCCCGACTCTGCTGTCCCCCTGCCTTGTCCCAGCCAAGGCTGTGCCCTGGGGGCCACCGCTCAGACAGAGCCCCTACACAGCTCCTGCTCCTGTAACTGGGAGCACCAGAGTGGTGTGGGCAGGGAGAGGCTCATGGGAGGGATTAGAGCACAGAGGGAGCTGCCAGGGCTTCCTCCCTCCCCAGCCTGGCTCTCCCTGCCCTTCCTGATGGGAAACCAGAGATTGATTTTCTCTGACCCGACAGTATAATCACTAACCCTAATTAGAGATAATTAGTCAGACTTGATACACTTATTCCTTGCCAGAACACTAAAGGAACCGTGCAGTGCAGGGCTAAGCAGGGAAAAGGCCTCGGAGAAGGGGTGAAGGAGAGGAGCAGAGAGAGAGGAGCACAAGGCAACAGAGGGCCGTGGTGATCAGTGCCCTTCCCAGGGCCGGTGGAGGTGACAGAGACAGCCAGGTGGACACAGGTGGGCATGGGGCAGCCAGCCAGGCCCTGTAGTTGCGGCTGTAGCTCTCAGCATCCTGCATTCCAGAACATCTGGCTCAGGGTGCCTTGCACAGGGCACCTGGAAAAGCAACGAGGGTGTAATTTGTGACCACCTGTGAAAATTTCAGTGTAAATTACTTGCCTGGCACTGCCCGGGCCGCAGAGGTGGCCAGTGTTCTCCAAGGTGGACTGAGGACCTTCTCCAGCAAACCGAGTTTTCTCCTCCATACAGCCCAGGCTTGTGCTGCAGGAGGGAGAGGAACCAGGGAGCAACTTGCTGCAGGCCACAGACTCCTGTCCTCTGCTGTCACACAGCCCAGCTCACCCCTGTGTGCAGGCAGCCGCTTCAGCGATGAGTCCATCCAGACCTGCGTCTGCCATCGGCACCTGGGGCCAGTGCCTGGGATCTGTGCTCTGTTGGACAGGGAGGTACCCCGGAGGAAGGTGCAAAAACCCATCACCAACAGGCAAGGGACAGAGCCATCCTGTTCTCCAGACGGAGCAGGGCTTGCTCTGTCCCCTCGGAATTGTGCACCCTGGGAGGTTGTGTTACTGTGTGCCCGGTGGCCTTCATGGGCAAAGCAGGCAGGGGTGGATGAAGCATGGTGTGAGTGAATGGCTTTAGAAACAGGAGTTATGTAGGAAAATACAATTGCAGCATCCCTGAACAGGCCTTTCCCATCTACTCTTAGGAACTGGGGTCAGGGGTTGTTCTCCATTGGTCACTGCAGTGCTGGTCCTGGTCCACACTCCACAGCAAGCCCAGAAAGTTCTGGCTCTGCTTCCTTCCCTCCTGCAGTTCTGTCTCAGACCTGGGTTCTAGCTCTGCCTGTACATGCAAATGGGGATCTGTGTCAGTGCTGCCCATCACGAGTGTCCATCTCCCACCACCATCGCAGGGATCTCTTGGGGACTGTCCAGGGGCACAGGAGCTGTTCTGGGTGGTGTGTTAGACAGTGTTACTTGGACATTTTCTGCATCTTACTTTTCCAAGTTTCTGCAATTACCGTAAGTGACACCTTTGGTCATGGTAACAGACCAGGAGAGTGATTTGGAACACAGACCGTGCTTCATCTGCTCCCACTGCTTATTCCCAGCACCTCAGTTTGGGTGCCTCAGAAACATTTCTGAGGTGTTGGAGTGTAAGTGACACTGTGGGGAAAGTCACTGAAAGGCTTTGCCAAGTTGCAGTAGAACTTCCTTGGACCTGCTGAAGCCTGGTTCCAAACAGCAGGGCAGCTCCATGGGGAGCCGATGGGGTTAATGAGTCACCAAACCAAATTCAGTACGGGCTTAGGTAAAAGTAACCTGAGTGTGTTGTGCTGGTGTTCAGGCAGAGTAAAGTTCAAGTAGAGTATTAAACACACACATGCACAGACACATGCACACAAAAATGTATCTGAGACAATTTCACCAAGCTGGAAGCAATTACATGCCAGATCTTTAGGGAGAAGGATCTTTACCAGGGCGGGGAGCGGGGGGGAGGGAAATAAAGCATAATTAGAAGTGTTTAAAGAATATTTTGCTGGGTACTGAAATGTTACAATGAAAAGAAAGGTTGCACTGCTTAAAATGTGTCAGTCTGGGTAGAAAGGAGATGTGAACTGTTCCCTCTGTGTCCTGGTAGAAGGGACAGGGGCAGGCGGAGGGAGCTGCCTGTGTGGTGCCGCTGTGGCTCGTGCAGCTGTATCTGTGTGTGTGTAAAATGTGATAAAATTAACAGCAACAGGATAAAGTAATGGATAAGTGCTGAGCAGGAGCTGGAAGCTGCCCCAGGCAGAGGCTGGTGGCACCGATGTGTCCCAGCACAGCCAGCTGGAGCCGCGGCAAGGCTCCCAGTGCCGTTCAGCCCTGTGCCAGTGCTCCTGGCCCAACGTCCACTGTGAGTGATGAATTGTGAGCAGCCCTCAAAGTGACCCTCCTGGCTTTGTGGGAAGTATTCCAGGTCCTGGCGTTCCCAGACTCGCTGTGGCTGTGGCCACAAAAAGGGTTGTGCCAATTTGTTGTGGGCTCATGGCTCGCAAGGAGCCTCCCGCTGCTCTGGACCACGGTCCGTGCCCACCAGATCTGGGGAGGAAGTTAAACGCATTTGGTAACCGACGGTGATGAGGAACTGAGGAACAAAGTCACCAGTGAGGTAAGAGCACCAGCACAGTGCAGCTGCTGGGGAGAAACCCCCCCCACCACCTCCTCCCGGGAGCTGATGGGGACACCAACACTGCCTGCCCCATGGAGAGCTTCCCAGTTTGGGGACGTTTGCCCAAGTCTGTCAGAACAGGCTGAACAGGAACCAGCAGTTACAAACAGTGAAAAGGGTTTTTTCAAGTTTATTAGGAACTAACAAATCCTAACCCCAGCATTCCTTCATTACAGTATGGGAATAGTGGAATGGTTAATATGGAAAAAAAGTGAAGTGCTCATTGGACACTTGTGTTGGTGTCTGGGAAAGGCAAGATGATGTATCTCAGCACAGAATGATGAATTCTTCATATTCCAGCTGTAATTAGGCAGCGAATTAAACAGCAGGTAGGAGATGTGGACATGTTGGAATCAGCAAGGCTGAATTATTTAATTCAGGAATTCTAGAAGGTGTTGTCAAGGTCTTTTTGATGTGTGGGTGGTGACAGTCAATTTGGAAATGGAGAGGACTTCCAGAAGGCTCAGGTTCATGGATTTCTGAGTCCACAGTATGAGAAGGAAAATGACAGACTGGAAAGGGCTGTAAAAACCAGGAACTACTCCCAGAACAATTTGTTTAGTTTCTCAGAGAAAAGGTTAAGAGATAATTTCAACACCATCTGTAAGTACCTGTATAAGAACAGAAATTTGGGGAGAGCTTTTTGTCAGATAAAATGTACCAGGATCCAGTGATGGTGACAGGAGGAAGACAGCTTAGACCAGAAATAAGACCCAGATTTCAGCAGTGAAGGCAGTTAACCCCTGGAACCACTTACCCAAAGTGGCAGTGATCTCTCTGGCACTGGCAATATTTGAGTTGGGATCAGATTTTCTGATAGATCATTCTTATTCAAGGAGGACTGACTTAGGGACAGACCTGTGGTGTGACTTGGTGCTGTGTAGCAAAGCTCAGGCAGTCCAAGGGCTCCTTTGGTTACTCCTACCTCCCAGTCCAGGCATGTCATCCCTCTCCCAGTGGATCTACCTCTTCCCTACACAGCTCCAACCCACATTCCTTGGCCATGGAGCTACTTGGTGGGTGGACATGGGGTGCCTCAGCTGGTTTCATGGGCTCTCTGTGGGGCTTGGTGTGGGCAGAGTTCGTGCTGGAGAGGACAAAGGAGCTGTGGCTGCCTGCAGTTTCCAGGCTGGTGATGTGCTCTTGGTGCAGGACTGTGGGGGGCAGCGTCACTTTCCCAGGTTTCTCAGGTTTGCTGGGTCTTGTAGCTCTGTACGTGGGGTCATCTGCCATCCGGACCAGAGGTGAGTTGGTGTGTGGGCTGGAGAAGCCCTTGCTTACCTCTTGTGCTCCAGAGCTTTTTCTGGGAGATGGGAGGTGTCATGGCCAGCCCCGGCTCTCAGTCCTTCCCGAGACATTGGCACCACAGAGGGCTGTTTGTCCTGGCACTTTGTACCCACCACTGCTCAGCTTTGGTAGGAGCTGGATGTCACATAGTCACTTAGCACATGCAGATGTCCAAAACCGTGCTCTCAAAGGCAGCACTGAGAGAGGAGGGAGATTCCTTGTGTCAGAGCAGCTGCGAGGTCCAGTGCGTGGCAATGGCTCCCGCTGTGTGCAAGCTGACAGATCCTGATGGCCCTGCTGTGGAGCCGGGCTGGGTCACCCATGGTTCGGATCAGTGATTCCACACAGATGCTGTTGGCAGAACTGGGAAGGACACCTGTCCATCTGTCGCCCCAGAACGTGCCCCGCCGTGCCTGGGGGCTGTATGGGTGCTTGGTTTGGTGGTCAGCTCCTGAGCAGAACGTGGAGGTTGATGTCTTTCAAATTACACATCTCCATCCCAGTGCTCCTGGGAGCCACCCGATGTGTTTTGGCCTCATTACTGGTGGGAACTGTTCATGAGGAAGGACCCAACGATGTCCCAGTAACAGCATGCAATGCTTCCTTCAGAAAGCCAGCCTGACAGAGACTCCTGGCTCCAGAGCAGCTCCAGGGCGTGGATGGCTCTGGGAACAGCAACCACAGGGGCTCCCAGGACAACTCCCTTTGTGCGATGTCAGCTGCTGGCTCATTGGCAGGGAGGGGTGAGTTATGTCCTCCCCAGCAGGGATTTTACAAGCAGGCAGCTCTTCTAGGCTCCTTGGCTCTCACCTTCCCTCAGGAACCGGTTGGTTTCTGGGAGTGGAGGAGTTTCCCACCAGCTGGAGGTGGGTTCCCGTCCAGCTCCATGTATTGGGGTCCCAAGTAGCCATGGCTTTTGGGGGGCTTTGAGACATGCTTGGCTGTGGGCACCAGCAGAGCAGTACGCTAAGGTGACTTGCAGTAATCCTGGTTCTTTTTCGGAATAAATGGCATTCAGTTGGCAACAAATGCCCTAAAATTTTGGTGAAGGGGCAGTGGTGACTGATGACTCCTCGGGACACTGTTTGGCAGATGGTCAATAACATCAACCTGTACTGTGCTCCTAGCCTCTGCAGTACCAGAGAAAACAGGGTTTGCTCCATGGCAAGGTGTCCTCCCCCCATCCTGGAGCACCTCCATCACCATCTCGTGCCACATGCTGACAGTCCCTCTGCACCGTGGTGCAGCAGCAGTGTCCTTCTGCCTGTGCTGGAGCAGGGCCTAACACTCCAGAGGTTTCCTGGACTGACCTGTCCTGTCCTTGGCCGTAAACCCAGGGGGATCCCCAAACTGCTTTCAGCTGGTACCTCTTTAAAATTCAGCATAGCCCATTCCCGGTAGCAAAGCTGGGTTCCCCTGTGCTGTAAGGGCCTGGAAGCAGCACCAGCATAATGTCACCAGGAAATTTCACCAGACCCTTTGCATTATTTTGCCAAATTTCTCTTGAAAAGTATTAAAGAGACCCTAAAAAGATCTTTTTCCCAACTGACGGTGCCCCTTTGGGTAACTTACCTTTATCCTGTTCCCTGGGCATCTGCACCTGAACAAAGAATTCCCAGTCTGCTCTGATCCAGGTGTTTCACCAAAGGGTCTGGGCTGCCACGTGTCATACCTGGGAAGAGGCCGTTCTGGTTTCAGGTCTTCTTCCATCCACTGCCACATGCATCAGTTGGGCTGTACTGAGAAGACATTGTGGAGCCTTGGATCACACTGATGTGGCCACGGGAGTTTCCTGGGGGGTTGAGGAAACAGTGACTGGGAAGGGACTTGAGGAGCTGTCAGCAGGTTGGGGATTCAGCCCCTAGAGGTGTTGGCTCAGGGACAGGTAGTATTCACATGTAGCTGTCTATTCCCCTGTCCCTTGGTTTGCCCAATTTACAGGGGACATATCCAGCAGCTGCCAAGGTGTTGCTTCCAAAAGGACGCAATTCCTGAGAGCTCTGGCCTTGCTGGGACCACCCAGGAGCTCCCTGGGACATGCCAGAGTTGAGAGGGGCAAGGTCCATGAGCTGAGCGAGTGGATGGGCTGTGAGGGGATTCCCCCACAGCTGGCCGACTCCAGGCAGTGAGAATGAGGTACCAGGAACTTGGAAGGGCTGGAGAGGCTGATGGAAACTGTTCCTTCTTTCAAAATGGAATTTTGGGTGTTTGTGGCAGCCTGCACTGCTCCTTGGAGGAACTTTGGATGGGCACACCCTGGCAGACTGGGGCTCTCAGCATGGCTGGGTGGGGGTGCAGAGGGAAGATCTGGGCTCCCTGGAGCCCTGCAGGACTTTCCCCTTTGAGGAATCAGCTTCTCCCAGGCCCTCTGTTCTCCTCTCTTCACCTTCCTCTCCTCTGTAGGTGTGGCTGTGGACACGGATTGTATGCCTGGGGGCTTGGGGCTGGCAGGCACTGCCTGAGTGCTGGACAACTCTTTCCCATCCTATCCCATCTCATTCTGTCCCATCCCAGCCCATCCTGTCCCAGGACCCAGCTCATCCCAGTCTAGGGAGAGCAGCATTGTCCCTGCTCCAGCGGCAGCAGGCTCTCTCCCACAAGGAGGCAAGAGGAGATGGATGCAGCAGTCAGGAGCAGAGCGCCAGCTAATTACCCTTCCGAGTGTGTCTTGTAAATTAAGGGCTAATTAGAGGCAAAGTCAGTGTCATGGTTTTACACGTGTTTCTGTGGTGCTGAACAAGGGGAGGGAGGGGGAGCATGCAGCAGCCGGGCTGGAGGCAGCAAGACAGGGGCTCTGCAGGGTCCTGGCAGCTCGGGGTGCAGGGTGCTGAAGCCCTGGCAGCTTGGGTGAGGGTCCTGGCAGCTCAGGGTGCAGGGTCCTGGCAGTTCAAGATGCAGGGCACCGTGTCCCAGCGAGCCTCGTGTCAGCACTGCTGGCAGGCAGGATCTGTAGCCAAGGCTCAAAAGTGATCCCTGCACAACACAGCAGGGGAAGGGGATTTTTGGTACAGGGAAGAGGGGAGTGGGAGGCACCTGCCATGCTGGCGATGAATGAGTGGTGGCAACAATGATGATGATGATAGCGGGTGGCAGACATGCCTGGTGCAGGGCTGGTGGCCGCATTGCCCCTCTGTTCTCTGGAGGGGAGATTTGGGCTCTTGAGCTGTCCTGTCAGGCACTTCACAGCCCCAGCTGTGCCCAGGTGCCAGCAGCATCTGAATAGCATCCCTTGGGTTTTCGTGGAAACAGCAGGAACAGAAATGTACATTTATGTACAAACTCTGGGGTTCCATGTGGGATTTTATGGGGCTCTGCTCTACATGAAGGGTGGTCCAGCACAGAGAAAGGTTGCCCAGGGAGGTTGTGCCGTCTCCATCATCAGGGATGCTCCAAACCTGACAAGCAGTCTAAGGCTGCTAACTGGCAGGGGGGTCTTGCTTGAGCTGGGGCTGGACAGGATGATGCCGGACCTCCCTTCCACCTCAGCTGTGCTGGGATCCATGAGAGCCAGGTGGGTCTGGTTTCACACAGATGAACAACCCTGGCTGTAGCAGCTTTTGCTGAGGACCCACTCCTGCAGGTGTCCATTTGTTCTGTGGAAGGTTCCCACTCCCATACCAGTCCCATTGAACCCGGGGTTCAGTTCCTTGTCATGGCTCACAGCCCAGCTTTATCATGGCCATGGAGGGGTCGGTGTGCCAGGGCTGGAGCTGTGGTGCACGGTGGATAGAGTCATTCCACAACCCTGCCCTGGCCATGGCCAGGTGGGCTGCAGTGGGAATCCCAGCTCAGCATTTGCACCTCTGGGCATGGAAGGAGGAGACTGTACCTTTGGAGTAGGAAAGGTTTGCTCCCCCCTAAGCTCCCAGAGCACATCCTCTGCAGTGGCTGGAGCCAAATGCCCTGAGGGGAGCACAGGAAGGGGCTGGTGGTGGGCAGGTGCAGTGGGATCCCTCTGGGCAGTGTCCTCCTCCATGGCAGATTGCCTGCAGAATGAAAAGGATGATGTTCCCCATCAGAACCACTCTATTTGCTGTTCTTGAAATTTTGGGTATTCTTGTAATCCAGAAATACTTGACCCATTTTGAATCACTGAGTGATCTTGTCCTCTGTGAGAACCTCTGGTCCCAAAAGGGAGGATCAAGCCTCTGGTCCTCTCTCAGGGGTTTGGGTTCCTGGGCACAGTCCCAGGGGTTTCCGGCGAGTGGGACGAAGCATTTCCACCTGCTGTTCCCATCTTACAGATGTCTGTTCCCCTGCTTGTCCCTTTGACACCCTCTGTTTGATTTCCCACTCTCTCCCAGTGCCTCCTGCGTGGCTGGATTTCCTGCCAGGGACACACATAGTGAAGCTGAGGGATGAGGGTGGGCATGCTGGCTGTGGAGTGGGTTTGGTTTTGCTGAGGTGCTGCAGGCAGTAGTGAAAATCGTGAGCAGACCATGAACTCCAGCTGTGGGAAAGCCGTGTGCCAGGATCCCCAACTGTGCATTCTGGGGTGCTGCACTGAAACCCACCAACTGGGGTCCCTCTGGGACATGGGGTGCTCTGGGCTCTTCTCTCAGCACCCTTGGGGTGATGCACCAGCACCCCTTGGGAGAGGAGAGACAGAGAGAACCTGTCCTTACGCAGGGCCACCAGAGGAATGTGGCATCAGGTATGGGACACTGTACCTTCTCCCACCGTGCTTTAGTGGGTCTGCGCTCAGTTCGTGTCTCTCTTGTAGGTGCTCCCCATTCGACCAGCAGCACATCCTTGCACTCCGAGCGCTCCATCAGCGGCATCAACCTGGTGGGCTTCAGCTCCAAGCCGGACGGAATGCACCAGCGCTCCTACTCCGTCTCCAGTGCAGACCAGTGGAATGAGGCTGTGGCTATCCCCGGCAGCTGCCCCAACCCCTGTGAGTAGCCCTTCTGGCCCCTCTCCCCTTACCTGTGGCAAGTGGGGTCTCATTTCATCGATAGGGCAGTCCTGAGCTCTGCCCTGTGGCTGCGTGTCTGGAGTTTACTCACGGGTGTCACGCACAGTCTCTGGGCCTCATTGGGGCTGTCCCCCTTGGCGAGGGTCGGCTGGCAGTATCCCAGCCAGGGGAGAAGCTTTCCTACTGGGCATGGAGAAGGTCCAGCCAAGGGATGCTGCTCTGCAGCAGGACGGTTCCGACCTCTCTGCTCTGACCTCACTCCGGCTCACCATGCCAGGGGTAACTGCTGCTTTCCCCATCTCTGCTCCTTGCCGGCACCCCTATCTCCCAGATTTTGGGGCAGCTGAACGAATAGGAGTGATTCCTGTCTCTGGAGCACACACTGAGCACAGCCCACCCCCTCCCCCCACGCTCGCTCGCTCTCTGTGATGTTTCAGGACAGTTGAGTGAATTAAAATAATTCATACATTTCCCAACGTAGCCACTTTGCCGAATTGGAAAATAAATGCTTTTGTGCTGCATTCATCACTCCTTCGTTCCTGGCTCTGCCGCCGCACTAAAAAAGCAGTTAAATGCACATCAAGAGTGGAGGAGCCATTTCCATGCCTGCTCGCCCCTTGTAGTTCTCATTAGCGCGGCAGCCGCCCCCCCGCCCGCTCCCAGGGGCTTTCGCAGTTTAAAGGAGCCTCTTTATGATCATTACCGGAGTCCGACTGTGCGGGCGCCATTTGCAGCTGAGGAGGCTCCTCATTTGTAACTGTGAAAAACTATCAATTTCAGCGCGCCTGATGCAGCGGCTCCATCATTGGCCCCATCAGCTCCCTGCTGGAAGCGAATTAATCAGACTGTTACTGCTGATGGGGCAGCGCGGGCGAGGGGAGCGGAAGGGCGCAGCGCTGAGTGGGGATGTGCTGGCAGCCCCCTCGCCTTGGACACGGGGGCAGCGGGGCAGCCCCTGCTGGAGGAAGCACATTGCGAGATGCACTGGGCACGGGTGCATCTCCTTGTCCCCATGCTGGGAGAGGGTCCAAAGCTGTGCCCGGCCCGTGGGAGCTGTGAGTACAGGCAGTGGGAGCCTCTGTGTGCTCAGCAGCAGGTCTGACACCCTGGTGCAGCACCGCGGCTGGCACACGAGGCACCTTGGCACAGGTGAATTCTGTGGCACAGCCCCTCAGGAGAGCAGCTCCCTGCTCCAGTGCCCTCCTGCCTCAGGAGCTGTTGTGTCAGCTCTTATCCCTCCTCCCAGCTGCAGAGCTGGGGGCTGTGCACTGGCCTGCCGTGGACTGGCCTGCCGTGGACTGGCCTGGGTGTCACAGGAGAGCCATCCAGTCTCTGCTCCCCATCCCCCTGCATCCTGTCCCTCTGCCTCCCCAGCCCCCACTGCTCTGTTACTCTCCTCCTATCCATGGAGGAGCTGTCCATGCTAGCAGCACCCAGAGCAATCTGCCTCTTCCATTCACAGTAACTGGAGACTGACAAATGGGAGCTGAGCTGCAGGGTCTGTTGTGGTAGGACAAGGAATAACATTTTTAAACCAAAAGAAGGTGGATTTATCCCTGGAAATGTTCGAGGCCAGGTGGGACGGGAGTTGGAACAACCTTGTCTAGTGGAAGGTGTTCCTGCCCATGTCAGGGGGCGGGGATTGAATGATCTTTGGTCCCTTCCAACCCAAGCCATTCTGTGATTCTCTGCTGCTGCTCCTCCCCGTGACATGGGGGTAAGATGTCAGCTCAGTGCTCACAGTGTGTCCCGGGCGCTGGTGGCTGTCCACTTTTGGGTCCTGCCACACTGTGCCGGACCCCAAGCCCTGTGTTGAGTCCTGCCTGGCCATACCCTGTGTTGGTGCTCCACAGACATGTAACGGGGCCAGCCATGCTGGAGGGTCTGTGGCATATGAGGGACCGCTGGCCCAGGGGTCCCAGGCGGCTCCCAGGGCTGTGTCCATGGGCTGTGTCACCCACAGCCACAACCAGCAGAAGTGGATTCTCAGGATCACAAGGGGAAGGGGGCATTTGGGGGGTGGGCCGTGCTTCCCACATGGCACAGAGTGCTGAGCTGAGCAGCACGACCACCCCTCCACCAAGGCACTGAGCACCACGAGGGGGTCCCTGCACCACACCTGAACCCCAACTCTGCCAGGGTTCAAACTCTCTGCTGTATTTCCATCTCTGCGTGGCCAGGCAGCTGAACAATATTCCTCTGCTCAGAGGAGATTTTGGGCACATGCCGAGGGTGTAGACTGCCCTCTCAGCACCTGAGGACAGGCTGTCTGATCCAGTTGTGCCCTGGAGTGCACACAGAAGAGGCATGGGACAGGGACATAAAGTCATGTAAATGTACTCCAGCACATTCTATGTCTGTCCCTTATGGAGGAGCTCTGTGACCCACCTGTGGGGTCCTAGAGCCACCTGTAAGACTGGCTGGCTTGGAGATGGAGCCCAGGAGGTCCCAGGTGTGCCTGTGGAGGGTTGTTCCATGGTGAGGCGGGGACTTGGAAGTCCTTGGGTGGATCAGAGGGGCTCACTTGCCCTACTGGGGAAGGAGGGGGAGCGAGCAACACCTGATCTTGCCGAGGGAGTATATTTCACATGCCTCCCCCCACCCCACTGCCATCCCAGCCCCATCCCACCAGGGCCCTGGAAGCTCCCAGCTCTGGTGCTGGGCAGTAAGAGCAGGGACAAGGGCAGTGATCCCTCGGGGATCGGGAGGTGCCAGGCTCACGGCAGGTTGCAGGAGCATTTCTGGGAGTGCAGAAGTGCACAACCCTACTCACTGAGCCTGGAGGGGGGCAGAGCGCTGGCAGCACAGGGTTTGGCCTGGGGGGCATCCTGGTGAGCAGGTGGGCAGCAGAGGGAGGCTAGAGGCACCATGTGTAGCCACTGATGAGAAAGTTCAGGTCCCCTGCGACATGCGACTGGGAGCTGAAGGTGCCTCACACCTGCTCTGAGCATGGTCCTGTAACAGGATCAGTAATTTATATTTATAAAACTGGAGTCTGATTCTATTAGATTTATCTCTCCTAATTGTCAAGGGTGAGCTATTTCCCTGTGGATAAATAGTATCAGAAACACCCTACTAGTGTGTGTCAGTGCAGGAGAAGCCAGAGTTAGGATAGATCCAATGCTGCAGCCTCTCCCATCCATGCGAGGGGGACACTGGCTGCACTCTGACCCCTGACTGGGGCAGGTCCTGGGCTGTTTCCCTCTGTGCCTCCCTCTATCCCTCTGTGCTCCTCTCCACCCCACTGTTGGTGTTTGTTGAGACAGACCAAGCCCCAGAGAACCAGTCTGACCAAAGCAGGCTGAACTGGGGAAGCAGAGGCTGGGCTGGGGTGGGAGAAGGGCTTGACAGGTCCCCTCAGTCCTGCTGCTGGAACTTGTGCCCTTTTGCGACGCTGTGATTCCTTTCTTAATTTTAGGTGCCACAGAACTTGGAAGTAGAGGGTCAGGACTTGATGGGAAACACTGGGCTGTGGCAAGGAGGACGGCAAGCTGTCTAGAGCAGAGGAGCTGCCATCCGTGCCCCGGGGATGGGTGGACACTGGAGAGGCAGGACTGGATTTAGGAGAGGGTTAACAGTGCAGCGAGGGCTCCTGCGCCTCGTTGCCTTCCCCGGAGTCTGCATTTTTATGCTGATTGGAAGCCTGCGCTGTGTGTGCTGCTGAAATTGAATGTCAGGCTTTTGATTTTGTTGCTGGTCTCTAATGAAATTTGACATTTAATGGTGAGTGCAGCGGCAGCGTGTGTGTGTGTGATCGGAGCTTGATTAGCGCACTCTAATTGACAGTAATTAGGCAGCTCCCTGATTGTTTCTAATTCTGCTATTAATTGTAAGGAACAGTATGATTGAGGATAAATTTGGTGCGTTGCTGCTGGGGATGCAGCTTCTTCAGCTCCGTATCGGAAGCCTATTGAGCCCATCATGCTCAGGTTCCTGAGTGTGGCAACCCCAGTCACCTCGTCTGGCAGAACAGTGCGGGGGGGAGGCAAGTGCTTCTGCAGAGGCTTTGCAGATTCTGGGACCTGGATCTGCCCTGGGGGGGCCGAGAGCACCTCCTGGGCCCATCCCTTTCCTCATGCAGCCCTGTGGGGACGCTGCTGCTGAGTGCTCCCCCAGAGACACATGCTGCGGGATGGCACATCAGGCTGCCTCAGTAATGCCACTGTGCGTGTCCTGGCTGCATAGATGCCAGCACTGCCCCTGTGTAATCATCCCGCATGGATCCTGGTGTGGAGCAGGTCCAGCCTGACTGCCCAATTTTCTGCCAGCCCTGAGCTGGAGTGCCTGCCAGAGTGGCCCCGTGCCGTGGGGCTGAGTGGGTATGTTCCGGTCTCATGTGACCTTATGGCCAGGCGAGTATCAGGGATGACTCCAGGACACCTGGGTGTCTCTGGAAAGAGCAGACTGTCACCATCCCACTGTACACGACTTGCCTTATCTTTGTCCCCAGCTAATGGTACCGCCGACTCGCTCAGCTCCAGCCCAAACATTTCCAGTACCGCCAGCCCGAAGCTGGAGCCGCCTCCGTCACCACATGCCAACAGGAAGAAGCATCGCAGGAAAAAGAGCACAGGGACGACTCGGCCTGATGGCCCCAGCACAGCAGCAGAAGGTAGGAAGGGTCTGGCAACAGTGCCATCTTGGAGCACCGGGCATCCAGGGGTCCTGTGAGGTTCAGGGAGGATCTGGGGCTCAGAGTGCTCCTCATTCAGGGCTTGGTGGGGATCTGGGGTTCAGAGTGCTCCTCATCCAAGTCTTGATAGGGACCTGGGGCTCAGAAACACTCCTTGTCCAAGCAACTTGTGCTGAGGAAGGAGGGAGAAACCAGCCTCTCTGATCTGCCCTTCCCTCCACTTCTCATGCGCAGTGCAGGCAGCACCAGCATCATACCCGTGCCTGCACAGACCCTCAGTGGTAATAATTACTAACTGTAGTCACAGGCCTGAGAGCACACCACATGGTTAACATGTGCAGACACTTTCCACCACAAGAACCTATTTCTGTTTTGGAAACTGGCCGAACTTTCATAATTTGAAAGACCTGCGCTGGGCACCTGCCTCAAGCCAAAGGTCTTCTGGAAAAGCTTGTCTAGTTCAGGTGACCAGCTGAAGGCATGTGCACTGCTTAGCTGATACTCAAACTACTGATGGTTTTTGTGGTGAGAAATTCTGGTGTCTGTGGTTGAGAAATTCTGGTGTCTGTGGTTGCTGAAGAGGGACCCTAAGCTTGACGGGAGGCTGCAAGGCATGGGGAAGCATTCTGCTAGGAAAAGTCACCCAGATTTGTCCGGGTAGAGATGAGCCTGGCAGCCACTTTCTCCAAAGCCTGCATCTGTGATCAGCCTCTGGCAAAAGCGATCCTCAGGCTGAGATTTTACTTCATCCTTGGTTGTCCTGTCCCACAGCACTCAATAAGCTTTTGTAGTGAAATAAAGATGTAATTCAGATGGGAGGAGGGTTCAGTACAAGTGGCTGTTGCAAAACAAACCTGTACCTGAAGCTGCTGCAGCTGTCCTGGCACCTTGCTCCATCACAGGTCCACCTACAGCCCAGCAGCCCAGGTGTCCCATGGCAGAACCGCTGTCCTCAAATGCTCTCTCTTGGAAACATTACAGAGATGACGTGCAGAGTTGGGTAGCTGTGGTGTGCTTTCTTTGCTGTTGTAGTTGTCTGCATCTAAAATGCACCAAGTCTAGGATAGGCTTCCCCTCTGCAGTGGTTGACTGGGGCACCTTGAGCATTGTTTGAGTCTGTCATACCCACTGGTCTCATGGTTAGCAAAGCATGATGTATCTGCAGTTTGTTCTTAGCTCTGGGTCTATGTTGCCTCCTCAGATCCATTGCTGCCCTTGCTAAATAGGTTTGCAGTTCTCAGCCGAGTGCTCGGCAAAAGAAGACTCATTCTTTGTATGAAGAGTGAGATAGTGAAGGGTAGAATGACTTTGCACCCACATGTCAAACTTGAGAAAGCAGGTGCCTAAGTACTGTGTCCCATCCTTTAATAATATTCTAAGAAAGAGTTGTAAAGAAGGTCCCAAAGCTGACCTGGGTGTGATATCTGGGTTTATGATGTGGACAAGAAGGCACTCAACTGGCTGCCATGAAGACCGAGAAGTGCAGGACTGCTGTGTCAGTGTTTGCAGAGGAGCAGTCTGGTCCTGTGGCTGCTCGGTGCAGCTGATGATGTGTGAGAGGTGCAGATGCCAGGACCTTGGGTTACACATGATGTAGTGTTGTAGTGGAAAAGGTCATTGAACTCGGAAACACTTTTACAAAGCAGTAATATGGACTAACCGCTGCTCAAAATCTTAAAATTTGATTAGTTCTTTTTCCATAACGCATGTGTGATTGGCAGAATTACCAGCCCCCTGCTCCCAAGCGCATGGACTGGAGAACTGAAACCCTCCTCCTTGGGTGCCCAGGTCTGTAGTCTTTGAGCCATCCCAGTTTTTCTGTCATTTCATAGGAGTATTTTGTCAGATGTGCTCACTCTGTATGTCCTTCCTGATTTGGCAGCGTCCCTGGAAGGTGGAGTGGGAGAGGTGGAGCATGAGAGCATCACACTATTTTCTGTTGTTCCCTGCCCTGGTCCTCGGCTATGGCAGTGAGCTGGGCAAAGGCCTGTGTTATCTGCAGTGATACCCAAGCCTTGTCTCAGGTTGATATGATTAATTTGGAGCCCTGGGAGGTGTTGGAGTAATGTAACTTTTTCCTACAATGTGCATTCCTTCACATTTATCTACATGGAACTTCATTTGCCAGCAAAGTGTCAGTTCCCAAACTTGATCCGTCACTTCACAGACTTTGCACGCCATGGATCCTCCTGCTGCCAGAGCCTGTGGCACTGGCACCAGGAGCAGGAGGAATCCCCTGGCTGTGATCTGCAGTGCTACCCGTGCTGGCACATGGGCAAATGGGCAGCTGATCTGCTCTGCTGTGGCGGTGGGAAGGACCAGTGCAAGCACCACTCGAGTGGTGAGGAGAGTGCAGCACAGCAGAGGGGGCATCTGTGACCCACAGACACACAAGCAACCTGTCTTCATGTCTCCAGACTTTCGAAGCCCCCGTGTCCTCCTCCAGTGGGTGAATGGGTGAATGCCAGCAGGACCCTGCTCCAAGTCCAGGGAGTGGCCACTCCTGCTGCACTTGGAGCTTCCCATCTTGATCCTGTTCTAGCCAGTTCCAGCAGTAAAGAGCCGTATGCCCCGTTTTGGGGAGAGGGGGGCATCTCTGTCAGTAGAGGGTCCTTGTGCATCCCTGTACTCAGTATGAATTAGGGAGCTGGATCACAGACTCCTATTCATGCAGACAATCCCCTTCCTGCCACGCACCTGCTGCCAGATCTCTTGCCCATGGTACCTTTGTGGGCAACTTGGTCAGTCTCTCTCCTGCTCCCAGCAGCCAGACTGCTCTGAGAGCTGACACAGCTCTGCGCTCTGGGACAGCTCGTCACCAGGACCAGCAGCCCAGGGCAGAGGAGCAAGTGACTCTGGGACTGATGCTTGGGTGGTTGTCCCTGGGTCACTGCCTTGCATGAGGTGGAGAGACTGGTGCAAGCACAAGGCAGTGCTGAGCCTCCACGTGAGGTCCCATCCTGATGCCTGAATGGATGGCAGTCAGTTCCAACCACGAACCTGGGGCTGAGCATTGGCCCACGTCATGGGCATGGCCATGGGTTTATCTCATGGACTGGTGTCCATAAGTATGCCTGATCCCCCCTTGAATCTTTTTTAGCTGCTCTTGAACAGTTCCAGCAGTTTTTTTCAGAGCAGGGCAATCTGAGCTTCTTGCTTTCACATAGTCAACACAGTGAAAGTGTGAAATCGCTGTGCTGGGAGTGGAGCTGATGGGCCCTGTGGCAGAGTGGCTGTCCCTTGTGGCTGAGCTGCCATCCCTTGTGGTGCTCATCCCCCTGTCCTGGCAGGACTGTGAGAACAGCCCAGTGATGAGCCATGCTCCCCCATCAGCTCAGGCACTGTGGCTGTACTGGTGTGGGGAGTACTGTAGCAGGATGCCCCAAAACCAGGAGCTGTCTGGGGCTGGGTGTGGTGTCAGGCTCAGCCTCTGTCACAGCGTTCCTCTGGGCAGCACCAGCTGTGGGGTTGTGTGGGGGAGCAGGTTTGGGCAGTGCCCAGACTGCCTTCACCTTCCTGTGCCTGCCTCACACCTGTGAGTGAGGCACGAGCGGCTCAGGTTAGCATCCTGGGAAAGTTGGTGAGGTCTGGGGATAAATTGCCATCAGTTTATCTCATTTAGGAGGTAATCAGAGCCAGGGACGTGCGGAGCAATTGAATCTTAGTTGTTCTGAAGTATCATAAATCAAACGAGCTGTTGCTATTTTACATGGGCTCATGTTAAAGAGAGCGCAGTGTCAGGCTGCCAGGGAGCATCCACAAACTATGGCAGGCGTGGGATTGGGCTGCCGGGGATGTCACCAAACCGAGGAGTGCGGCTCAGGCTGTCAGGGAGCACCCACAGGCTGGCAAACGTGTGTCAGGCTGTCAGGGGATGCAGATGCTTGTCACCACAGTGGGGTTGCAGTGTCAACCCGCAGGGACCATCAGGGAAGTCTGCTCAGATCAGAGCCCAGTAAAGTGTCACGGCCAGAAGTGCTCCATCCTGCCACAGGGCAGCCCAGAGCCTCTCTGCAGCCACAACTCCTCTGTGCCTGAGACCCTCAGCCCCTGTCCCGAGAGCCAGGAGGGCGCAGGAGCCACCAGGCACAGCTGAGGGCAGCAGTACCTTTGCGACACTCCCTGCGCCAGCCTCCCCATGGCTGCCAGAGCTCCGGGGATAATGAACTTCTCATGTGCTTAAAGAGTGATGCAGGGTGCATGGCGAGAAGCTGACAGCCCCTTAATGTGCTTCTCAGTGGCGGCCAAACGACGCAGTTTTGTCTTTGTTTTTTAGTTTTAAAACCCACGGGAAATTGATGGCCAGTAAAGAGTTGTGTTGGGGCGATGTGCGTGATTAATGCCAACTGTCAGGGGCTGTCAGAGGCCGATCGCGGTGAGCTGGGAGCGCGAGGCTGAGCTGCACTCACCAGATTGCTGGGGATTCCAGCTGCCATCGCTCAGCTCCCGCCTGCCCCACACAGCTTGTGTCACCCGCACGCTTCCTTCCGCCAAGCCTCTTAATTCAGTTCTAACAAGTCACTCCTGCTCATTACAGACCCTGGAGCTCCCTGCTCTGTCCTGGCAGGAGGGAGGCAGCCTGTGCCGGGCATCGCTGCACCACAGTCAGTCCTCCATCTCCATCAGCTCCCACCCCCTCGCTCTGTGGACTTTGTGCAGCTCCATGTTACCCCCCCCCCCCGAGAGACCCTCGATGTGCACACCCCTGACTCCACCACAAGCCTCCGCTCACACCACAAACTCTGTGCTGTCCATGCCATCCCTCCTGTGCCTACAGCGTGGCCCCCCCACCCCGGTGCATGCACACGCTCCCATGGCCCTTCTGCCACCTCCCAGCCCTGCCACGCTGTGCTCACACTGCACCCTGTATGGCATCCGCCCCCCATGTACACAGAAATGACACTCTTTGACCCTTACATGACCCCCTGCACACCCCTGTATACCCACGGTGTCCCTCAGGAGCACCTGCTCCTCCTGACACACTATGTCCTTCCCCCCCACCCACACACGTTTGAGACCCCACTGCGTGCCCTCTGTTCTACAGCTCACTGTGGCCATCCCTGCTTGAGCCCCCATGGCTGCCACCCCCATGCTGTCCCCAGTGGGGACGTGCCAGCTCAGCCTGGGGCACTCCTGGATCTGGGGGCGCTGGGACAGCGGGTGCTGTTCCTGCTGCGCTCTCCTGGCGGTTGTCCCCTCAGAGGGGCCTGTCCCTGTCGCACTAATACAGGTTGGGAATATTGGGTTTAATGATCTGCAAAATGAGGAGGCAGCGAGCTGACATTTACGAATGGTGCTGCATCCTTCTCTTCCCAGACGCCTGCTAATTTGTTGATATCCCAAACACCTCATAATGATGTGGTACAGTGGCAGCTTGCAAACAAGCATCCTGAGGCCAGGGGATGCTGGTTGCCCTGCTCCAGGACCTTTCTCATGGGCTTGGCAGCCAGAGAGCAGAGCTGTGGGCCAGGGTCTCCCTGCACCTCAAGCACGACCGGTCCCTGGTTTCTGCCCCACACACTGGAGGCATTCCCTCACCTCCTCTGCTCTCTGTGTGACCTCCCACTCACCAGGGCATCTGGAAACACTTCTGCTATGGCAACAAAAAGTGGGAGCAAGAGTGGAACTGGGAGAAGGGCAGTGTGGAGGGAGAGGCTGGATGCGACTGGGAGATGGAGAAGAGCAGAGGTGAGAGAGAAGACTTCTGCCCAGTGCAAGCTCTGCTTCCCATTTTGCTGATGTTAAGTGTGATCCTGCTCCTCCCTGCCTGAGCTGCTAGGATGCAGGGAAGGGGTCCCACACTATCCTGTGCACCACTCTGCATGGGAAGGAGCCACCCAGGGAGCTGTCTGACATGGAGGGCTCTCTGTGCCTCGGGTGCTGGTGTGGAGGTGCTCCTGCCACCCCCTGTGCTGAGCTCCCCCATCCCCAGCCTGCTGGGGTGGGAAGTGCTGCCCTGGGCCATTGGGCTGGCATGAGGGAGCTCTGTCCATTGCACTGTATGAGGAGGGAATTGCTGCCCTGTGTCTGAGTGTTTTGGAGCATGGTCCTGCCATGGTGAGTGAGGAGCATCAGGGACCAGAGGGACATTGCTCCATCCTCTGTGTCCTCTCACAGCTGCTTTGTGTCCCGTGCTTGTGGGACAGGGGAGCAGCCCCCCTGTATTGCTGCTTGTGCTGTGAGTGTGCTGCCCCAACCTGTGTGGGGGCACCTCTGGTAGGGGTGAGGGATGGGGCCAGCCTGCTACACTGCAGCTCCCTGTGGGGACACACTGCCCTGGGGTCACCTGCCACACCCCAGGGAGAAGCAGGGTGTCCGTCGGAAAGGAGGCGGGAAGTGCTGCTTCCCTGGCTCCATGTCAGGGTCCCCACAGGATGTATGTTTCTCTGTTCCCTCGTTTTTTGCCAGAGGACATACTTCCTTCCCGAGCTGGTGTACTGGCAGGAGGGGCTGCTGGCTGCCTGCCCATCACAGCAGCCTGGGGAAGGATGACTCCCCAGGCTGGTCACCTGGCTGTGGTCCCTACCAGAGCCGGCTCAGCTCAGCTGCCAGTGGGGTCTGGGTGCCACATGGCCCTGCCATTCCGGCCGCTCTGCCGTGCCCTCCCTAATTCTGCTCCCATTTGGAGCCCTGGTTGCTGGGCGGCGTTGGAGGGGGGTCGTGGGGTTAACACCCATTAGCAGAGCCGGCTCCCACCGAACTCTACTCAGCGACTCTTCATGGAGCTCAGTCTTTAAAACATCATCAAAAAATCATCAAGAGAGTGAGGCAGCACGTTCGTTTCCACTGCCCACTAATTCTAATGGAGCTGGTGTAATGGGCTCCCACCAGCACGCCGGGGGGGATGGGCTCTGCCGTCTGGCCCCAGGATAGCCCCTCATCCCAAGGCAGCTAGGAAGGTCTCCTGTAGGAGCGGCTTCCTTTGGGGCCTGAGCCCTGTTGAGTTGCAACTCTAGGGCTCCTCTGGGCTCTGGGAAGGAGCCTGTGCCCACCCAGGCAGGAAAGGGAGTTCTGCCAGCTCTGCTTCAGCAGAGGTAGTCCAGACCGTTCTGCCCACATCATCTGTTTTCTGGTGCTGTGCTTTCATCCAACCAGAAATGCCCCTGCCACATTGAAACCTGTACCTGTCCCCAGAAAAAGATGAGAATGCCCTGTACTTTCCCTAAAGAAATGATTTGGGTCTGATTCAACTTGTATGAATCCCTTGGGGAGCTCAGGACCTGGTCCCAGACTGTCCCAGAAGCAGGGTCTGCACAGTGTTCAAAGCTGCTCCGAGTGCTTGGTTCCCTTCCCAGCTCTGCCGAACCCCACGTGTGAATCCCACAGTGCCCTGCTCTCCTGCTGTAGCCACATTGTGCTCGGGCTCCAAAGAGGTGCCATTCCGTGTTGTTGCAGGGAGGAGAGGTGTTGAGTTTCCCTTAGTGTGCCTCAGGTGTGGTCCTTTGTTAACTCTTCCCGGGCTCTGAGAGCAACAGGCCCTTTGTTCAGCATGAAGCTGGAGGCACAAAGGAGGAAAGGAACGGAGGTCCCCCAGTTTGTGGAGCCTGTGCAGGGGCTTTGGTCAAACTGAGACTGCTGCCAGGGCTGGGACTGGGCAGTCCCAGGGCTCCAGGATGTCTCTAAGCTGTGACAGTGCAAAAGTCCATTCCAGTGGGGTTGGAGCCCCAGAAATTTCCATCTCCCAGCAGGAGGGACCTGCCTGCCTGCCTGCTGTAAATGTTCTGAGCAGAGGGTTGAGAGCCCCCCACCCCAGCACAGTGCCTGGGGCTGGCAGGGTGGGCATTTGCTTCCACTGGGAAGCTTACAGGCACAGGAAGGCTGGGGCTGGGATTCCTGCCTGCATGTTTGATAGGGAAGTACTGGGCAAATGAGACAGGAACAAGGAGGATGGAGCCTTGTGAGCCCGTGGCAGGCGCTGTGTCCGAGGGACACAGGAGTCCTTGCTGTGTCCCAGGGACCATGACCTGCCTCCTGCTGTTCAGTGACAGAAAAGCCGCTCGGCAGCAGGGAGGGCTTGAGGTGCATCCAGTGCTTCCTGGGTCCAGGCAGTGGGCTTGGGCTCTGCAGCACAGTGATGGCAGCCACAGGTGGCTCAGACCAAGGAAGGGAGATTTGAGAACAGGGCCTGTTCTGATGCGTCAGGGTGCCCCAGGAGTGTTCTCTGCAGACGCTGCCTCCAGCATGTGGGCAGTCTCAGGGAGCTGCTGCTCTCTCCTGACTGGTAGTGCTTGGCCCAGGGCAATCACTGACCCTGCAGCTGTGGGGGGCTGGTTCTGGCTCCCCTGCAGCCTGGGAGCTTCCTGCCCGGTTCCGGGTCTGGCAGCACTCACAGAGGCTGGTGCCAGTGAGCCAAGGAGGCAATGCCTGTTAGCCTGGCTGTTGCCTGGTTATTTCTTCTCCCAGTATTCACAAGTTACCAGCTGTATATTTTCCAAGAATCTTGTTCTTGAGCTGGGATTTGGTGTCCTTGAAGCCTCCACAGCAAACACCCTTAGGGAGGAGGCACATGGCCTATAGGGAGCACCCCAGAGCAGAGACTGTGGGATGTCTCCTGTGGCTGAGAGCGGGAGGAAAGGGCAAAGTGCTGGACATGTGGGATGTCCCCATTAGTCTGGAGCATCACAAGAGAGGGGAGAGTCCTGACTGCCTGCTCTCCTCAGTCTACCAGCCTTCTGAGGGCCCAGAGTCATTCCAGCAGGAGAGAGGCAGGTGCAGACCTCTTTCCCCAGGGGAAGAGTCCCAGGCTGATTTAGGGTGAAATGAATGAAACAGCCTCCCCTTCCTATCTGGGAAGGGCAAACCAGGAGAGCCCTACATGCTGGAGTCATTCCATCCTCCCCAGGCTCATCTGATGTGCAGACCCAGCCTTGCATTACTACACCAGTGCACAAGCATTGTTGGTCTCCAAGCTGGGGGCTGCTACTGGGATCCATGCAGGACACATTGTGGAACTCTCAGCACTGGTAAAGGGCAGCACCATTCCAGCCTGATGTCACACTTTTAACCATGGAATGCAGGATCCCAAGGCACTCTGCACCATGGCACAGGCGCAGGAGGGCAGTTTATCCTCAGATTGGTGTGGGATCAACACCTCTGCGTGATGGAGATAGAGAGAATTGGATGCTGTGCCTGGTACTTGTCAGTGCAAGTGGTGCCTATGAGGAAGGGCTATACTCTCCCACCACTCCCACTGGAGCTGGCTTTCCTAAGGAGAATTCCCAAGGCCGCACCATGTTCTGGGGGTATTTGTGGGCACAGCCTGGCTTAGATGGGGCCAGATGGCCCAGCAACAGCTGAGGGTGGCCATGCCCTTGGTGGGACCCGACCAGAGGCCTGTGCAGCCGTTCAAAGCCCTGATGGGGGCCGTGGCACCTGCTCAGTCCCTGTCCTCCTGCTACTTCCCTCCACTGTGAGTGACTTCTTCACCACAGAGAAGTCGAGCAGAAGAGGGAACCCCCTCCAGACTCCCCTGCTTGCCTCTCCACGTCAGCCCCAGTGGGCACAGACCTTGCCAGGCTTGAGGCCAGTGCCGCTCTGCCTCACTGTGGACCGAGGGCCCCTCGGCCTCTGTGCTGTCTCTGGAGCTGAGCAGTTGACTCCCTGCTTTTAATAGAGAGCTGGGAAGGCACATTATGGAGATGAGGGTGTTATTTGCATAACGCTAATTAGGTAATTACAAATCATTTTGCTATGAGCTGAAGCGTGTGCTGTGACATAACGTTTATTAGTCATTCCATTCAGGCCCCGCTTAGTTAAGTCATTTACTGCACTAACTACTGAAGTTGGCAATAAAAGGTAAATGCTGGTGCTGGGTGTGAGACTGAGGCAGGGCACCCCATGAACTGTGCCCGGGGGGGCTGCAGGCAGAGCCCGGGCTGGTAGGTGTTGGGGGTAGAACACTTTTAGGGCTTGGTGAAGGGCTCCCTCTGAGCCCACAGCACAGGACCTCCTTGCATTGCCTCACTCGGTGTGCAGGACCTGTCCCTCCAAAGCCACTTGTGGGCGGGTACCGAGTGCTGGTGCTGGGGCAGGTTTTGGGCACCAGCTCTCAGAAGAGCTGACTTCACTACTCCAGAGTTTGGCAGCTTTCTCTGAGGGTGGGACACAGGGCAAAGAGAGTGGGCACAAGCAGCTTCCAGGGGGCTGGAAGCCTCCTAGGTTTCCCAGACCAGATGGCGGGGGAAAGAGGCCACAGAAGGGCGAGCCAAGACCAGTGGAGCTGTGTGGGCAGCGGGAGGGAGGGCTGGCACAGAGTTCCGGTTCCTCCCTGTTGTCCCGTGCCTGTCCCAGCCCCATGGGCTCCACTGCTGTCAGTGACCCTGCCATGTGCAGGCACAGTTATGGCCCATGGGGACTGTCCAATGGCCAAGCCTCTCCTTCCCAGCCCTGTGTCATGGCACACCTTTCTCTTCCAGAACCAGATGAGCCATTTGAGTTCATTATCGTGTCGCTGACAGGCCAGACGTGGCTTTTTGAGGCCTCAACGTCAGAGGAGCGGGAGCTCTGGGTGCAGGCCATCGAGAGCCAGATCCTGGCCAGCCTACAGGGCTGCGAGAGCAGCAAGAACAAGGTAAGAGGCCTTGGCCAAGGTCTCACCTCTCTGGCTTCTCCCACATCCCTCCATGTCCCATGTTACCCTATCTGTCCAGGCTGGATCCTATCCAGATCCCTCTGCTCCCCATCAGTGGAATCCCATCACTGGGATTCCTCCCAGGTTTTCTATCACCTCTTCCAGCCTGGCTCTGGCCCCACGGAACATTCTCCATCCCACCAGGCTGGATCCCCGCTGTCCACTCCCTCCCTGGACAGCTCTGCCCTTTCTCCTTGCTGTGGCGCATGCCCCCTGCTCCTCTGGCACACAGTTGGCCACGATCCGTGGTCCCTCCAGACCCAGTTGTCTGAGCCCCTGTGCTGGACAGCCTCCTGGGTTCCCTCGGAGTGTGGTGCCAGAGGGCTTGAGGGGTGCAGGACATGTGGCCTGCAGCGAAGGGGGTCTCGTGGGGTCTGTTCCAGGCTCGGCTGGGCAGCCAGGGCGACGCGCAGGCCATGCAGGCCGTCCGCACCGCGCGCGGGAACAGCTTCTGCGTGGACTGCGACGCTCCGAGTAAGAGACACTGCACTGAGGGAGGGGCTCAGCCAGGATGGGAGGGGGCTCCAACCACCCCCTCTCTCAGCCCGAGAGACCTGCTCCGTGGGACTGTCCTGTCCTTTCCCGTCGTGGACCTGCCCCTCAGGGGTGGGGTACAGACCCACCTGCCACACTGGCCTGTGACCCCTTATTGGCCGGCCTGGGGCCCTGGCCTCTCTCTGCCTAACTCTCCCAGGGGCACTGGGCTGGGAAGAGTTCTGGTGGGCAGGTGCCCACAAATAATGCGTCTTCTGAATCACAGGAGTCAAGCTGGTGAGTCTATGCAGGTATTAACTCTCCCCCACTGATCCTGCTGTCCTCAGATCCCGACTGGGCCAGTCTGAACCTCGGTGCCCTCATGTGCATCGAGTGCTCCGGGATCCATCGCAACCTGGGCACCCACCTGTCCCGCGTGCGATCCCTGGACCTGGACGACTGGCCTAGCGAGCTTCTCATGGTCATGACAGCCATCGGCAACGCCCTGGCCAACGCCGTCTGGGAGGCAATGGTGGAGGGGTACACCAAGCCCACTCCTGAGAGCAGTCGGTAAGGGCAGTGGGGAACCCCAGAGGTGCTTCTTGGGCACTACACCAGGAGGGGTGGGAGCACCACAGGGGTTTGGGAGCAGCTATCAAGACAGGATTCCTCAAGGTGCTCTAGTGTTGGGGGTCCTGCCTGCCCTTGAGGTACTGGCCATCCTCTCCCGCCTTTCTGGTGGGTCAGTGAGGCTCCGTGGTGGCCACGGCCGTGTGGTGCCTGCAGGAGCTGAGGCTGGCTGCAAAGCCGAAGGGGTTAACAGAGATGGCTTGGCAGCACTGTGTGGGTCTCCAGGGTCTGTCCCTTTCAGGCCCTTGTCTGTCCCTATCGGAGCCACTCTGCTGTCACTCATCCCAACAAGAGCCCATTCTGTGGCTTATCAGCGCTGGCGCGCGGGTCAGGGGGCGGCGGCAGTGAGCATGCTCGGCGGGGGGCATTGATGGCCGCCCGCCAGATGCAGATGGATAGAATGGCAGCAGATAGCGGCGGGACGGCACACATCGATCCGCCGGCCCCGCGGCCCCGGCGGGACGGACGCGGACACAGCCTTTGTTTGCGCCAGGCGAGACGGCGGCGGCGATAAGGTGCCTCCCGTGGCACTGGGCTGGCGTGTGCAGTGCTAACCTTTTCCTGCCGCTGGCCACGTCCCTCATGCAGGCACGGGACAGGGATGGTCCCCACGCTGCCACGGCATGGGCACGCAGGAGAGTGTGAGGGGCTCCAGCATGGAGAGACAGGTGTGGGGTCTGGGTGTGGGACGCTGCTGCTGTACGAGCATGGACATAACCCCATGGTGTCCATAGGGAGGTGTAAGGAAGTGCAGTGAGCCAGGCAGGTGTCAGGCACGTGTCTGGACTGGGGTTACAGAGCCCCAGTGACAGCTGTGGGCACCGGGACACAGCAAGGGCTATATAGGACACACCCGGGTGTGACGGACACTTGCTGCTCACAAGGGTGTGTTTGGGTGACAGTGCTGGCACTCGTGTCCCTTCGCATGTGGGGCCCAGGTAGGTTGTCTCACCTGTGACAGTGACAGCATCCCATCTGGCAGGGAGGAGAAGGAGCGCTGGATCCGGGCTAAATACGAGCAGAAGCTCTTCCTGGCCCCACTGCCCCAGTCGGACATCCCTCTGGGGCAGCAGCTGCTGCGGGCCGTGGTGGAGGATGACCTGCGCCTTGTGGTGACGCTCCTGGCCCATGGCACCAAGGAGGAAGTGAATGAGACCTATGGGGACGGAGACGGGCGCACAGCGCTGCATCTCTCCTGTGCTATGGCCAATGTCGTCTTCACACAACTGCTCATCTGGGTAAGATGGGACCTGCAGCCTCCACCATGACACTTCTGGTGCTATCCCAGTGTTTCCCCACCTCCCTGCTCCCAGGGCATGAGACAGCTGTCGCCCATCTTGCTGCTGTGGGTTCCCTCACGTGCCCACTGACACTGCCCTGCCCACCCTCCCAGTTCCCTCTCCTTATCCACCCCAGAGCCCCACTGCTCCCTGCCACTCCCATGCCCACGGGGACATGGCACCCAGGTGCCGCTGATCGGCTGCTTCTCTCCCTCACACAGTACGGAGTGGACGTGAAGAGCCGGGATGCTCGGGGCCTGACCCCGCTGGCCTATGCCCGGCGAGCCGGCAGCCAGGAGTGCATCGACATCCTGCTGCAGCACGGCTGCCCCAGCGACAGCGCTGCCACGCTGACCCCCAGCCTGCCCCGTCGCAACGCCAACGCCAACAACAACGCTTGCGCCGTGGCGCCGGCCGAGCTCAGCACCAGCCCCAACGCGGTCTAGCCCTGCGTGGGCCGTCCGCTCTCCGCACGGCCGCCCTCCAGCCCTGCTGGCACCAGGGCCGCAGAAGCGGGTCTGGGAGCACCACAGCCAGGCGCCCCGCGGTGCTCGCCCCCACCGGGACTCCCGTTCTGGCCAAGAGGAGGCCGGGAGCCAGCTGGGAGCCAGCATCCCGCTCCTCTGTGCCAGTTCCAGTGGACTTTCCCGTGCAGCTATGGGACTGCGCAGACCCGGTGCTGTCAGTTTGCAGAGGGGTTCCTGCTTAGTCACTGGGGTGACTCCAGTGTTCCCCGTTCTCATGACCGGTACATGGAGGGGGAGCTGGTTTCTCCTGCCCCCCACCAGACACACCTGTAGATAAAGCAGGGGCTGGGGGCAGTTCAGGTGTGGGCCCCCCCCGCACAGTGGTACCGGGGAGGGTGATGGCTGCACCCACTGTCCCAGACAGGTCAGTATGGGCACCCCTCCTGCCCTCCCTCTGTGTCAACCTCGACACACCCCCTTTGCAGGGGGGAGGTGGGGGGCAGCAGGAGGTGCATGTTTCTCTACTGCACCCCCATGCTCCTCTGCTTCTGGCTGGTGCAGGAGAGATGCCCTCACCGGTGCCGTGTGCTGATGCATGGGCGGCATCTCCCCCACGCAGCCCCTGGACAAAGATCTCCCCAGCCTTCCTGGTGACCTGGAGGAGGAAGAGGATGGTCACCCCGGGATCCCCAGCTGTGTCTGTCTGTCTGTAGAGTCACTGTCCTTCCAGGTTCAAGCCCCAAAGCCATACACATCATCCATCAGAGCCTCCTGCTGGCTCCCGCTGCTGCCCAGGCGGGGCTGGTCTCCGGCTGAGCAAGAGGAGAGGAGCATCTCTCTGAACTGGGGCCAAGCCTGCAGCTGAGTGCTGGAATCCCACGGCTTTGGACGCTGCTGTGGAACGTCTCTGTCACTTGTGTATAAAATGTACATTGGAAATATTTATATGGACACTCTGTATATACGGTTTCTTTGCCATGAGTTGCCCTGTGTGTGTTATCTGCAGCCAAGGAGATAAAGGCCAATAAAGCAACCCACCTCCTGCCAGGCCAGCGTCTCAGTGTACTGCCTTTAGGGCCTCTGGTGCAGCCCTGGTCTGCAGTAGAGTCCGGTGGCTCTCCAACCCAGGCTGACCAACATTCAGCCCTTACTCTTGCAGCTTGGGCGCTGGTAACAGCAGCCCTGTGCACACCAGGTCCCTGGGACATGGCAGAGTGCTGGGGTGGGGAGGGGAGATGTGCCAACCGTGAGCGCTGAGGGACAATGCCAAGACACGGCCCCAGAGGGATGCACAGCTCTGGTGGGACTGGAGACGGGCACAGCAGAGGGGTGTGCCAGGCAGGACATGCTGGGGCCAGCTAGTCCCTGTGCACAGGACAGTGGAGTGTGAAGCTGGGGTGGGGAGAGGCAGAGATGGGCAGGGAGTGATGGGCTGTGCCAGCAAGCAAGGAGCCTGGGTGCTTTGCTATGGCTACACAAGACTGGGAGTCATCCAGTTCCAAGGCACAAGCAGCCCCAAGCAGTGAAGGGAGCCGTGGGTCTGCACTACCACCAGCCCTGACCCCACCTGCTTTTCCCAGCTGTGGGCAGAGCAAGGCCCCAGTGCTGCCTGTTCCCTGCTGGCTGCACTCCAGGTTGCAACACAAAAAGCAGTTCAGGGGTCCTCTGTCTCCTTGTGCTGTGCCGTGGTCCAGGCCCTGCTGGGCCTTGGTCCCCAAGCCTGTGTAGTGGTGTTGCAAGGAAGGGAGGTGACAGGACACCCCACCTGCCACAGTTACCCCTCAGCTGTACCCCTGCTGTGGCCTGTGCCGCTCCCATGGCAGAGGGCTGCCCCACTGGGGGCTGCAGAGAGTGGCCCCAGCCCCTTCATCAGCCTCTCTCCTCTTGCTGTGTGCTGGCTCTGTGTACCCATGTCTTCATCCTCATCCCTGTGCTGGTCCTGGTCCCTGTCTGCCCCCTGCACCCATGTCACCCCTCATTCCCATCCCCTCACAGTGCCCGTGGGTGCCCCCTCGCCGGCCCCAGCCCCAGCCCATTGCTGGGTTTGGTTAATTTCCTGGCGACTGCATTAGCGGGAATGGAAGCCGAGGGACGGCAGCTCCTCTGGGGCCCATTAATCATCCCCCTCAGACAAGCTGCCTTGATTACAAGTGGCAAGAAATTCATTAGGGCTGCGGCTCTGACAACTTTTATCTGCGCGGCTGGATCTGACTCATTAGGCAGCCAAATTAAAGCCATGATGGGCCCTGATGAAATTCACTGCTTGTTTATCTTGTGCGATCTGATACATCTGCCCATACATCATCTCCCGCGCGGGATCCCGCCCGGCCCAGCCCTGGCGCCTCCCTTCCCATCCCAGCCCTGCCCCGAATTCTGGGTGCCCAGCCTGGACCCAGGTCTGCCCCTTGCCCGCCCCTCTGCTCTACCTGTGGCATCGGGGATGGGGTCAGGGTTGGGAGTAGTGGCTGTGCTACCTGAAGCTCTGTGAGGACAGCCCTGGAATCACAGAATCATCCAATACCCTGAGTTGGAAAGGACCCACAAGGTTCACTGAAGTCCAAGGCTTGGGGCCACATGGCCCTGAGCATCCTTTCATGGCCCACACAGTGCCCATGGAGGGTCCAACCTCCTCAGGGTATCCCCAGCCCTGGCCAGATCCTGCCAGCAGTGGCACCACTGCTGGCACACAGTCCCATGGGGACAGACTCCATGCCCTGCTGCTGCTCACATCTTGCAAACAGGTGCTCGGGATTCCAGAGGTGCCCCTCCACTGCCACCAGCTTCTCATGGGTTCTACCAAAAGAGAAGTCTACACCTGTCAGTGGGGTCAGACCCCACCAGCAGCAGCATTTGGGCCCTGCCTTGCCCCAGCCCAGGGTTATCCCAGTATTGGAGCACATCTGGGTACCAAGGTGGCCAATGTGGCTTCTCACAGCCCCAGATCAGGACAGGCTGAGAGAGGAGCTGCATGTCCCTGTTCAGGGGCAGAAGTGTATGTCCATATTTAGAGACAGGAGCTGTGTCCATTTTTAGGGACAGGAGCTGTTTGTCCCTGTTTAGGGACAGGATCTGTGTGTCTGTGTTCACGGGCAGGAGTCATGTGTCCATGTTCAGAGGCAAGAGCTGTGTATCCACGCTCAGGAGCAGGACTCATGTCTGTGTTCAGGCTGATGCCAGGGAGGGCACAGGCTCTGCTCTACACCACAGGACTGTGCCAGGGCAGCAGCACAGCAGGATTGTCTCTGCGTGACGTGGCCCCAAGCGGCAGGGTGACCACAGCAGTTGTATGGCAGTACTCTGAGGACCCTGCCACAGGCAGCCAGTAGCACTCACACCGTGGAGCCAAGGCAGTGGCTGCAGCAGGGGCTGTGTGAGTGCCACAGGGCAGGAGCCAGGGATGCAGACTTGTGCCATGAGCACATCCACAGTGTGTAGCCTCAGGCTGGAAACCAGCTGTGCCCCAGCACTTCTCAGAGAGCCTGCAGAGCCAGGACAAGCCCCACGGGGCACAATTCACAAACAAAGTCCCACGGGCCCTCTCCCAGCCCCAGCTGAGGTGGCACAACTTCCTGGGGGTCTGTAAGTGGGCAGCAGCAGGGCATGGGGCAGCACTGCCCAACCCTGAGGCAGTTGGGACCACATGCTGGGCACACACAGAGGTGCTTTCACAAAAGATGGCCAGAGCAGAGATTCTGCCATTGGACTGCATCTTTGTGTGTCCAGTCAGCCCTGCCTCTGGGACAGGGTGTGACACAGGTGTGGCACAGTGTCCCAGCTCCCTTGGCCTGTTCTCACCAAAGTACGGCACCAGCACACTCCACTACAACACCTGCACCCTGTGCCCATTCACGGGTATCTGCCTTGCCAGTGGGTGCAGACAGGCACAACACTGGGCCTCACAAAGCCCTGCGGAGATCTATCCAGCCTGGCAGGTGAGGACACTGCACGAGCTGGCATGCTGTGCCAGGTCCAGCATAGGTGGCAAGTGGGACCCCTCAACGTGGGAAGGGTTTTACAGCCCTGGTGAGCTGGGGGTCATCAGCTCTGCAGCCTCGTGAAGAACATCACAGCATCCAGTGAGCAGCAGCCCAGCAGAGCGTGGTGACAGTCTCTCTCCCCCCTCCCCATCCCCAGTTCCAATATGCCCTTGGTAAGTTCTTTCAGATCTTGGTCATTTTCCCTTGGTACTGAAGCTGCACCTACCAGGAGTTTGCACTGTGCTGCTGAGGCCATCCTGACCAGACTTGCTACTGAATCTCCTCTGCAACTGCATCCAGAACTCTGTGAGCCGCTCTAGACCAGTCTGCAAAGGAATTGGGGAGTGGTCAGGGGGAACTTGTGGCCCTTCCCAGGTGCCAGCCAGCAAGAGATTATTTCTCTCCTGCCCCTGTGCAGCTACTAGGGAGCTGCTCTGTGAGTCATCATCAGGTCAGTCAAGCACCTGAGCTAGTCCTGGAGCTCCTGTCTAATGTAGAGCACCAGCTTGGTCGTGGGCCATCACATCTTCATACAAGTCCCTTGTCAGGGAATGCTGAGAACCAGCTTTGTTGCACTTAATGAATAAACACCCTGTGGGATGCTGTCTCTGCTCCATTCCCAGTTCAAGAACTACTGTCCATGTAAATGGCTTGGCAGGTCTGGGTAGGAAGGTTTTCCTTGTAAGCACTGAAATTGCCTTCCTGAGGATGAAATAAGTCTTGTTTGTATGAATGTGTGTAGAAACATATATAGAAGTAAATGCATGTCCATGGATATACACATCTCTATGTGTCTGCATCTGTATCTACCTTTTACTCTGTGTGGGTGGGTGGGTGGCTGGGTGTGTACACATGCACATACATGTTCACCAGTGTGTGTGTTTGGGTACCCACATGACAGTTCCTATCAGAACCCCATCAGTTCCTATCCCAGGATGTAGGAAACAGGAAGAAGCTGGTAGATGTGAAATTCCAAATAGATACAGGGGTAAAACCATACTAGGATGGTGGTTGGACACTGGCACAGGGGCCCAAAGAGGAGGGATTGCCCATCCCTGAAGATACTGGAAGTCAGATGGACAAGTTCCTCTAATGAGGACCAGCTTTGAGCAGGTGTTGGAGCAGAGAACTCCCGAAGTCCCACCCACCTGCGCCTCAGTCACCCAGGGTCTCTCTTTACTGTCCAGTTTTATATCGTGGCCCTCTTCCTCCCACCCACCCCTGACACAACACGCTGAGCTCCAGCTCATGGGGGCCCTGCAGCTCTCCCATTTGTGGAGGGGCTGCGGCTGCTCAGTGCAGGGAGTGCAGAGCAATCAGTGGGGTGTGCAGTGCCATGCACCGCTCTCAGCCACGTGTGCACTGCAGGCAGGGCCATGCCCCGTGCTCACTGTGCAGGGCGAGCAGTGCTGTGCACCACACTCACTGTGCCTTGCTCTCCGCTGTGCAGGAGGCGCCAGAGCCGTCGCAATGCTCAAGGTTCACGGGGAGCTCTGCTCTGCTCTGCTCTGCGTGGTACCAGGAGTGCTCTGCTGCTCTGCAGCTCTCTCCAGCAGCGCTGCTGACAGCATGAGTCTGTCACCTACAGCAGCACCAGACCAAGCAGCACCTCTGCAGCACTTGTGGGGATTTTAACATAGCTGTTGGTAGGGTTGTGGTGTTTACGGGCTCTGGGACTGGTCTAATGCAACAACAAAAAAAAGCCAAAACCCAAATGACTTCCGTGCAGCTGAAAGCTCCAGGTCTTGGATCCGTCTCAGTGGCAGCTGATAGATGAGTGTGCAGAGGAGCAGGGATGCTCTGTATATGGCATTCAGGTGGGCAATGGCCTGCACGATGTGGGGGGGTGGGTTAAGGACACAATATACTGTTGCTGTCAGTGGGGCAGGACTTATCAAACTAGTGTCATCCAGAACTGCCCAGTGAGAGTAAGAGAGTTCTTCAACCCTAAAATAAAACTTAACTCCTTTCTTTGTCACTGCCCTGGCCCTGGAGCTGTGGACGCTTTCTAGAGTGTTGTGATTAACATGCACTGCTGTGCCATGCTTGGCTGCAGTGACACAGACCCCTCATGTGGACACATTTGTAGTGGCAGAGCCCTGCTTGTAGCTACAGAATGGCTTTACTCTCCCTTCCCATCCCACCTGGCCAGAGGTGTGTGCACCAGTTCATGTGCAGGAGCTCCTGGAGTCACTGCAAATGGCCATGTCCCATTTGCAGTTGTGTAGCACAGGTAAGTTCAGTCTCTGTCTCAGACCAACCCTCACGCGGGGAGGGAGAAGTGAGAAATACCTGAGCTGTGGTTCTCAGGTGCAGGCAGCTCTATCCCAGCATGTAGAAAAGGGAGCTGACAGTTTTTCTGAGGGCAAGGCAGTAGGGGCTGCCAGTGGACATATACCTCCTCTGATGCAGACCAAATGCCAGCAGGTGTTGGAACCTGAGCAGGCCAAGCCCATGCTGGGGATGCTGTAAGCAACACCAGGCCAGGCAGTTCCAGGTTGGTGGTGCAGGGACAGAGGTAGAAGGTGTCCTGTGGTGGAAGCCAGTTGTGCTCAAAACCGTCTTGGGACCTGCAACAGACATCTCTGTGGAAAGAGGCACCCACCAAGGACATCCAGGAGCATGGTTTTGTCCGAACAGTTGCTCTGCTCTGAGCTGCCCCCACAGAGGCCAGCTGGAGCCAGTGGCCGACAGACAGGGACAGCCACCCCTAATGCTCTGAGGTACCAGGCTGCTGCAGGAGGAGTCAGCTGTGCAGGCTGAGCACAGGCTCCAGGTGAAGAGAATGTACCTGCCAAAGAGGGAAGGGACATGTGGAGGGAGCACTTCCTCCCCCCGGTAGAACAGAGGTGGCCCAACCCTTGCTGTGGCATCCGGGAGGGCACCCAGGAAGATGAAGTCGGCTCTGGCTCTCTGAGATGTTTCCTGTTCTCCCAGGCTGTGCCTCCCAGGGAAGGTGACAATGGCTAGCTGGACCCTGTGTGACCTAAACTCCCCAACAAACCCCGGAGCAATTGGCGCCCCAGCAGCACCTTGGAGAGAGCCTTTTGCCTGTCCAGGAACATTTGGTGGGATTGCAATGGGTGTTGCTATCACAGCACAGGTGCAGGAGCTCCTTTGCCCAGTGGACTCGCTGATGTTCATCAAACCAGGGCAAAGACTCCCACGGCTGGACACCCGGGGAGTGGTGGAACCACACGGTCCTTGTGCTGTTGACTCGATGTGCAGCTGTGCCCCGTGTCACAGGGTTGTGGGGTCGGGCTCAGTGTCTGAGATGGCTGGTAGCAGAAGCAACACCTCACGTGATAGCTCTCAAGAACAGAGAATTCCACCCTGGCTGGTCTGGATGTGTGAGCCCCTTTCATTGTTGCTCCCGTCCCTGGGCCTGGGCACCAGGGAGGCAGCTTTCCCAGATCAGGGTAGGAGCTGCAGCCGTGTTGGGGCACTGCACACCTCCCCCCACCCAGTCTCGGCCCCAGCCCCGGCCCAGTCTCGGCACAAGCCCCGGCCGCTGCCCCGCCGGCGGGAGAGCGGACCTAGAGATGCTCCCGGGTGCTTTCCGGCCCCTCCCCTCCCCTTCCCTCTCCTGTGTCTCGGTACTGGCACTGCACCGGGTGCGATGGAGCCCGCAAGGCCATTGCTGCCTCCCTCAGAGCCGCCGGCTCTGTGGGTCTCGGTACTGACACTGGCCGAGGGACGGGTGAGCCCCGAAGCCTCGCACCCTCCCCGGCCGCTCGCCCTCTCAGGCCTCCGCAACCGCCCCTCGGGGTCGACCTGCTGCTCGTGCTCCTGCCCCTGCCACTGTTCCTTTCCCTGCCTATGTCCCCGTTCTCATCCCTCTCCCTTCTCCGCCTCCCTTCTCTGCCCCAGTGGGACCGGGGCCGCGGGCCCCCATCCCTGCAGCGAGGAAGAACGTGGCCTCGCTCCATACAAAATAATTTATTGAAATCACAGCTATACATGGGCGAGAGCCCAAGGCAGCGCGGCCCCGGCCCGGCTCGGCCCAGCCCGGCCTGGCTCAGCCCGGCGCGGCGGGTGGAGGGGTCCGGCGGCGGGGCGGCCGCACTCCCCGTGGCACGGACAGAGGGACACGCTGCCGTATGTACAGAGTTTACACGGAATAAATAAGGGACATGTACAGAGGAGTGGGAGCGGGCGCCCGGGCCCCCCCGCCGCCCGCCCCAGGGTCCGGGAGCCCCATTGGGCTCAAGGCCGGGCGCCCTGCTCGATCTGCTGGTGCTGGCTGCGCACGGCGAAACGGTTGACGTGCACCGGGATGGGCACCACGATCTTGGGGTTGCGGACGGGCTCTCCCGAGCGGTTGCTGACGTTGCCGGCCTTGATGCGTTTCCATTTGGCGCGGCGGTTCTGGAACCAGATCTTCACCTGCACCTCGCTCAGCTTCAGGGCGTGCGCGATCTGTGAGCGCTCCGTCAGGCTCAGGTACTTCTTGCAGTGGAATTCTTTCTCCAGCTCCAGCAGCTGCTCACTGGTGAAGGCCGTGCGGCGCCGGCGGCTCTTCCCGGCCCCGGAGCCCGGCGGGGGCTGCTCGGCGGCGGGGCCGCCCTTGCCCTTGCCCTTGGCGCCCAGCGCGGTGCCGGCGGCCGCCCCGTCCAGGAAGGGCTCCTCCTCGCTCTCGCCCGCCGAGCTCTCCTCCTCCCGCTCGCTGCACGGCGTCGCCGCCGACTTCACCTCCAGCTTCTCCTCGTCCGAGCTGTACGCCTTCCCGTCTGCGGGACACACAGCGTCAGCGCCCGCCGGCGCGGCCCCCGCCCCACCCCGCCCCGTCCCTCCGCGCCCAGAGCCCCCCACAGTCCTCCTCCCGCTCCCTCGGCGGGCGGCTGAAGCTCCTCCCGCAGCCCTGGACCCCGCCACCACCGCGTCCCGCAGCCCCGGGGTGGCCGAAGCAGTGGTCCCAGCCCCAGCAGCAGCCCCGCACTGGACTCTGTCGCAGCCAGCGCCAGCCGCTCCAGTCCAGGACCCCAATGCCCTGCTCCCCGCAGCCTGCCCGGCTCCGAGGGGCACCATCCACAGACCCGGCGGGCACCCTGAGGTCTGACCTCCGCAGCAGCTGTCCCATCTCCATCCCACAGCCCAGCCATAGCACCATCACGGTCTTGGTCCAGCAGAGCACATCACAACCCTTCAAGGGCTTGTCCAGACCTCCACATTGGAAAGAACGTCTGTACCTTGCCCCTCAGGTCAGCCCTCCCTGTCCCTTCTCACTGCACCAGACCGCTGATGCTGTTCAGCAAGAAGCCAGGCAAGAGGAGCTAAAGGACTGTCCAGAGCACCCAGAGCCAACAAACTTCCTTGCTCTACAGGACATGGGGTGTCCCACTGCTGGCTCTCCCTCCCTAATACCAGGACCCACCAGTGGCTCCCTGTACAGCCAGGGAACAAGGGGCTGAGAAAGCTGATGCTCAGGGCTCCGTTGCCCCCAGCAATGTGCAGAGGGGCAGGACAGAGCCTGTCAACATCACACAAGAGACAGCACCTCATCCCAGGTCACTGGACAGGATGCAGTGCTTAGACCACTGCAGACACCTCTCCTATGCTGCCTGCAAGGATATTGAATCTCCTCCTTGCAAGCTTCTTCTGTCCCGAACTGCTGACTGAATGATTAAACAGCCATGGAGCAGGGGAGGACACAGTGGGAGATGAGGGAGGAAGGAAGCCTGGAAGGTGGTCACTTCCATGGCAGAAGGGCTCAAACGTAGTGAAAAGATGTTCCCAGTCACAGACTCGGGTCATGAAGGGAGGACCCACAGCTATGCACAAAGAGGTGAGGAAGCTTTTCTGTCATGCTGAGACTAGAGGAGACCAGAAAATTCTTCAAGTCTGACCCAAGAGCATGAATCACCGCCAGAAGGAGCCAGTCCTGAAGCACTCCCACTCAATATAAGCCAACATGCAGAAGAAGAAGCAGCAGCTCTTCAAACTTCTAAGCAGTGTCCAGGTACTGGCACATGCAACCCAGGCGCTGAACCTCTGGCCACTTCACCTCATCTCAGTGGGAAAGGCAGAACAGCCTTCAGAAGCCTGACAGTGTAGGGTTCAAATACACAAACATCTACTGCAAGAGACTACTTGAGCCCTGAAGACATTGCTGGGAGTCTGGTGACTGTGTGAGAGCCCCCATTTCCCTTGTCAGTCCTGCAGCAAGTCTGTGGCTTCCTGAGAGCAGGTGGCTAGTTTTGGAAATCTGGATGCATCTCCCTGTTCCTACTGCATCGTATAGTGGGAAGAACACCTTGATCTCTGTCCTGCTGCAGAAGGACAGACAGTGACCTCTTTCTTCCTGAGGGTTGGGGATGGGGATGAAGAGACCTCCCATATGCATAGTGGATAAAGACCCAGAGAATTTGTGCTGGCCAGGCTGAGGATTAGGAGTAGGTGGCAAAGGAGCATTTTGGCTGCAAGCACTTTGCTGAAGAAAAGGAGAGCTTTCACTTCTATGTACCATCTCTGTCCCGTGGAGCACAGGGCCTGACAAGGTAAGAGAGCTCTTATGAGGAAATCAGTGTCTTCCCCAAGAGCTCTCATAGGTCCTGCCCTGGCACTGCAATTCCCCAGGGATGGAGGATGGCACCCCAGCAGCCACACCAGCAAACAGTGCTGATGAGGCAGGCTGCTCCTGTCAGCTCAGGCTGTGTCCCAGGAGACTGGGAGAAAGCTGAGCTACCACTGCAACATAATAATTTGTAAAACAGGTGTTATGCCTGGCTACTCTCTTCTTAACCAGACCCCAAATTTTGAACAGTCTCTAGCACTCTCACATTTGTGTCACATAAAAGGGCTGGGTTTGCAGTAAGGAACTTGGAACTATTTGATGACAGAGTCTAAAACAGATGCTTTCACAAAGAAAATTGGTATATTGATTTGTTAGTCACCTACTATGTCCCTGGTGAGGAAGGAATGGAGGCAGAGGATCCCACACATAGTTTAGGAGGTGTATACTGAAACTTTCAAGGCCTTTGAACAGGAAATGAAATTGTCATGAAGCAAAGCATCGTGACTGAAAAATCAACGAGAAGTAGTAGATGAAGAATAGAGTTGCCCTCTGGTTTGCTCTTCACAAAGTCCCAGCTGTTTGTTGATCCTGGGAAAGACATTGAAGAGGGTCCAAAGGAGTTCTGAGGGCTGGAGCACCTCTGTTGTGAGGACAGGCTGAGAGAGTTGGGGTTGTTCTCTCTGGAGGAGAGAAGGTTTCAGGGAGACCTTATTGCAGCCTTTTGGTACTTAAAGGGGACTTATAAGAAAGACATAGAGAGGTTTTTAACAGGTCCTGTTGCAATAGGACAAGGGTTTTGATGGTTTTGCACTCAAAGAGGGTTGATTTAGATGAGATATAAAGAAGAAATATTTCACAGTGAGTGTGGTGAAACACTGGCCCAGGTTGCCCAGACAAGTGGCGGATGCCACATCCTCAGCAACATTCAAGGCCAGGTGAGACAAGGCTCTGAGCAGCCTGATCTAGTTGAAGATTTCCCTGCCCATGGCCTTTAAAGGCCCCTGCCAACACAAACCATTCTGTGGTGCTGTGATTATGGATGTGGAAAGCATGGTGAGGAGAGGTGGGTGTCACAGGTGACAAAGCTGTTCAAACAGGATCAGGGAAACCTGGATCAGGAATCGGTGTTGTGACAGCCAGAAGAGACCTGTGTTGGTAAGCACAAAAGGAAACAACAGAAACTTCTCCTGCCCCCAACTGAATGTGCGGTCCCTACATCAACCCAAGAAAGGGTCTCAGACCACTGCCTGGGTCTCAGAAGAGACCTGCACAGCTCAGGAACAAGCCTGCTCTCAGGAGAGCTGTGGAGAGCTGGGTGTTGAGTACCCTTATCCCAGGGGTCATGCTCTTTGTTGCAGCTGTAGTAACAAACCAGACTCCAAGCTTTGCTGCTTCTCACCACCAGTTTCCCTACATATCTCTGCCCACTCAAGAAGGGTGGCAACAACTGGAGGCAAGTTTGAAACCTAGGGGATGCAGAGAGAGGCCCTAAAGTAGGGCATTGACCTCTTTGGTTGATCTGGCAAGCAACTAATCTAGTGTTCATAGACACCTGCAGGATGAAGATACGTTAGTAGCCCAGGGACAGAAACAGTCACTTCAGGGTAGAAGTCAGTTGATGACAGTGAAACAGACCAAAGGAGGCATTTATTCTTCTCATGGTTCCTCTACAGATAAGAGATCTGTGGAACACCTTGCCCTGGGATGTGGCTAATGCCAGGGTTATCCTGCCTTTCTGGTGGACTCCAGGGAAGATTAAATAAAGTCACAGAAGACAAACTGGTCAAAGTTTACTAAATATACAGAAACAACACCTGTCTCAAGAAGTCCCTAATGTGCAGATGGTTGGATATGAGGGAAGCGTCATTTTAGAGGGAAGCGTCATTTTAGAATTGAGCATTGCACAGATTGTGTTCTCTTGCTCTTCCCTGGACAATTGCTTTTGGTCAGGGCCACAGACAGGATGTGAGCAAAAACTGCATTATAGATGGTTTTTGATGACTCGTTTTGACACAAATCATCTTTCTCTTCCCTAATACTGGAAAAATACAGCAATCCTCCTGGGTTTCACCTGAGATGGTTAGTAAAACAAACTCCACTGTCCATCTCTGGTACAGCCAGGAGAAATATTAGGTATAGGAGAAGGCGGCCACATTTGGCCAGAAAAACCCTCTTGGATCTGAGCAGAACAGCCCTCGGAGTTGGATCTACAATGGGCACATGCCTACGCAGAAAGACAAGCATCCTTCATGGCTCCGGAGCAAGCACAGTGCTCAGAGGCAGCAGGGAATGAACAATGGTAACAAGACATCTTCCTTTCCATGTGAGCCAGTTGCAACCAAAGAAGTCTTAGAGGTAGGATTTCTTGGATTCAGAAGTGGCCACTCTCTGGGACAGTTTGTCTGAGTCTCTTGGGAGGAGGAACATCTTGGGCTCAGGTACAGAGAAGCCATGGAGGGAGATCAAGCACAATGCAGTTCATCTGCCCACAGACTGGGAAGATGAGGTCGTATGGACAGGTTGTTTTGGCCAGGGCAGCACTGCCCTCGAGGAAACTTTCACAATAAAAATGAGATCGCATTGGGTTTTTGATGCAGCACAGAGGCTGGGGAGCACCAGATGTGCACCAGTGCCCTAATAACCCACAAAGGCAACAGGGAGGCAGAATGCCCCCATTGTCCTATGTGAGGGGTGAGGTTCAAGGAGTACCTGCGTGAGGAAAATGCTCTTCTGAGGGAGGAACCAGGCAGGGCAAGGGAGATACCTGGGAGATACCAGGAGAAGTTAAAAGGAGGATGGAGAGCAAACAGCCAAGCAGTGCGAGAAGCAGCAGAGACTTTGCAGCATGCAACCACACCAAGAAGCCTGGGAGACAAAGGTGGATCTCAGGAGTGGTCGGGGAGAGCTCAGGACAAGCCGCGCCGGAGAAGTAGGGTCTCGCCGCAGGGACCCCTCATGCCCCATGCTGGAGGAGCCGAGGGGGAAGAGCCGAGCGCTTGACCCGTCTGAGAAATACGGAGCAACAAGTCCCCGAGGCCGGTGGAGGCGCACTCGGGGAGCGGCCGCAGCGCACAAAGGCGAGGACCTCGATGGGAGCTGCCCTCGGCTGCAGCGGGGGGTCCCGGGAGCAGCGCTGCAGCCTGCCCGTGACGTCGGGCTGAGCCTGTGCCGACGCGGGACGCGGCGGGCACAGCGGTGGGCACAGCAGCGGACACGGCGGCCGGAACGGAGGGGACCTGCCCCGCCACCGCTCCCGTGGGGCGGGCTCGGGGGGGACTCGGAGCGCCGGTAGCCGCAGCACGGCAACGGCGGGAGGCACCGGCCCCGAACGCGGCATCGTGCTGGGGGCAAGGGGCAGCCCTGCGCCGGGCCGAGCGGGACCGAGTCCCGAACGGGGATCGGGACCAGGATCGGGACGGGCGGGAAGGGCTGCGGGCCGGGCCGTGCGGCGCCCCGTCGCCTTCCGCCTCGCTCGCCCCGGGCCGGGTGCCAGGACCTCGGAGAGCTCCGCGTCGCCGGCCCGGCCGCGGCTCCGGGCCGCGCCACGCTGGTCCTGCCAGGCGGCCCATGGCCCGCCGTGGCGGTCCCCCGACCGGTCGCGCTCCCTCCGCTCCTGCCGCATCGCCCGGCCGAGGCGAGCGGAGTCCGCAAAAGCTGCGGGCGCTGCGGAGCCGGCCCGGGACGGCAGGGAACCGGTCCTCTCGTCTCGGCCCGACGGGAAGGACAGGGAGCGCGGCAGCGGGCAGGTCCAGCCGCCGCGGCCGTGGCGACCCCGCCGTCCTGCCCGGTGCTCCCCGGCCCCCAGCGCCTGCGGCTCCGCGGCTCCCGTCCTGGCGAGCTCGGGGCCCGCGGGGCCACCCATCCCCAGCAGCCGCCGTCGCTGCGGGGAGAGCCCGGTCAGGGTCCCCTCGGGGCTGCGAGGGTCTGGGCGAGGCAGGCTGGCTGCTCTGTGCCAGGCGGGGCGGGCCCGCGCCACTCTTACCTGCCAGGCCGGGGAAGGGGTCCGGGAAGTGCAGCGGCGGCTCGGGTGGCCCCTTGTCGCGGCCCGGGGGCAGCTCCTCCGCCTCCAGGCCCTCGGCGCCCCGCCGGCAGCCGGCGTCGGGGGTGGCGCGCGGCGGGGGCAGTTCCTGGGGCGGGTAAAAGCCGTCGGGGGGCTCGGAGAAGCTGGGCAGGGCGGTGGTGAGCGCCACCATGGAGGGCACGGCCTGGCCCAGGCTGGCGCAGAAGGTGTTGGTGAGGCGGCCGGCGAAGGAGGCGAGCGGGGCCAGCGGCGGCAGCCCCGACTGCAGCGGGGCGTGGGACAGCGCCTGCGGCAGCACCAGCGGCCGGTACGGCATGAACATGGGGTACCCGGTGTAGAGCAGGTGCCCGGAGCGCGGCGGCGGCGTCCCGATGAGCGAATCGATGGAGAAGGCGGTCCCCTGGCCGCCGGGTCTCTGCATGGCGAGCGGGCGCCGCCGGCTCAGCCGGCACTAACTTTCTGGCGAGCTCGGGCCGTCGCCAACTCGCCGCGATCCCGCTGCCGCCGCCGCCCTCGGGCCCCGCCGCCGCCGCGGCCCCGGCCCGCGCCCGCCGCCTCCTGTGGGCTCCGGCGCCCAGCGAGAGCTGCCGCCCGCCCGCCCGCTCGCTGTCTCGGCGCGGCGGAGTGAGGCGCGCTCGGAGCCGCCCGCCCGCCCTGCCGCGGGGGCCGGGCCGGGCCGGCGAGGGAGGGGGAGGAGGAGGAGGAGGCGGGCGGGGGTGTCGCCCTCTGCTCTCATCCATCTTCCGCACATCACGGTCGAGTTCCTCTTTCAGCGCCCGCTCCGCCGGGGCAAAGCGCCCCGCTCCCCCGGCGCGGCCGGCCCCTGGGAAGGCGCCTCCCCCTCCCGCCTCATCAGCTGTTATTAATGGTGATTGATGATTAGCAATTACGGGGCCACTACAAGGGTGCTTTTGTGGGGACGGGACGGGGCCGTGCCGAGTGGCACGGCCTTTCCCGGAACCACGGACGGGGCGAGCCGGCCCCGCAATCGGCTTATCTCGGCCCAGGCCGGAGCTCCCGGCGTCATGAGCCCGAGGGCAGCGGTCCGGGGGCGGCGGCGGCGACGGGCGGGCTCCAGTGCCCCGACTGACCGGCCCTGGCCGGGCACCGGCCCCGTCGCGCTGGGGCAGTGCCGTGCCGTGCCCGCAGACCGCCCGCCGCTGAACAGGATGCGGCGGGGGCCGCCCCGGGCAGGGCCGGGACTGCCCCTTTCCCTGCCCAGGAGCCTCCGTGGGCTCGGAGCGGGGTCTCCGTGAGACCGGCGGGCTCGGGCGCCGCGGGGCCGGGGGATACCGCAGGACCGCCCGCAGGCGCGCTCGGGTCATGGTGGGAACGGAGGGGGTTGAAATCCGAGAGAGGTTCTCCCGTCCCCCCTTGCTGCTCCCCAGAGGCCCCGGCGCCGCGCACCGCGGGGTGGTCCCGGTGCTCGGCACGGAGGCAGGAGCGGGCATGCGGTGCGGAGCCCCGGCGGCGCGGGGCCGGGGGCAGATATCCCGGCCCCGGCGCTCCCTTGGCATCCGCTGAGCAGCACAGAGCCCGGGGCTCAAAGTCCCCGCACTCCGAGTGCCACACGCGTCCCCTGGGTTGCGGCCGGTGGCCCTGGTGCGCATCGCTCCGTCTGCACAGCAAGCGAGATCCGCGTGAGCCGAAAGCTCCTGAGCTGCGGCGAGAGCTCCGCGGCTCCGCTGCTCTCTGTGCGTTCGGGGAACATCGCCTGCCCCTTGTGGGGAGTCTCCACGCTAAAACAGAGGACTTCTCCCCCCAGCTCAAAATTTGGGTTGTGCTCCTGTCCACAGGGAGCTGCTCACCGGGCCTGCAATATGCTGAGCATCAGGCAAACTAAAGCCCTGCTTTAGAAGAGCGTCGGGATTGCCACATAAAGCACTTGGAAGCTGAGAAATGCCACAGCTGAAGTCGTGTCTGTGCTCGCTCTGACTGTATTTTCAGTGGCACAGTGACACGCCAGACCTCCAGCTCTCACCTAGGGGTATTCCTCTTTTCAGGCCCCCTGTGTTTTCCTGCCTGCGCTCCCCCTTTGACCGGGGATGCAGTACCTCTGGCTGCTTAGCTACCCAGGCTCCCTGGTGCATTGATATCTGTGTGAACACATGGATTTCTAAACCACCACCTTCTGCTCTGTCCCTGAAGAGGTCTGGAACACCACTTTGCTGCAGCCTTGAAGCATGTGTTTTGTGTGGGACATGACAACCCAGCCACTGAGCTGGACACTTGGATCCTTTGTGGAGCATGTAAGTTAGGCAAAGTGGGTCCACCAGGTACTCAGCCTTCCTCCACTAAACAGGCACAATCTGACTCCCCAGGGCCCAACTATGACATCACAAAGCCTCCTTTTTCTTTCATGTCTTTTGTGCCTTTCTCTGTGGCATATCCTTGCAGTTCCAAGGAAATATCCCTCTGCAGCGAGAACTGCCCTGCCTCCAGCCAGGGAAACAGATGTGGAAAAGTCAATGGTAAAATAGTCATCCAAACTCAAATACCAAATCCTAAAACTGAGGCCCACTGAATCCCTGTCACCACTGATGCAGACACCTCCCACGCTTGGATCACTGAGAGAGATAGAGATAGAGATGCCTGTGTTTGCAGGTCATCAACCAGTCGGTCCCTAGTCCAGGATGAGGGCCCAGATTCCAGGCTGGGAAGGAGGCTGGGAGAGACGAGCATTTGGATGGATCCCACCACAGGGATCAGTTGTGACACAAGGGACATGGTTCAGGTCTGCAGGTCAGCATCCGTATTCTGTCTGTCCTTGGCCCAGCTCTCCTGGCCTGTCTGTGGGAAAGGGACCTTTGGTTTGGAGTCATCTTCATACACACAGTTTTGGTCCATTCCCTGCTATCACTACACCATGGAGAAAGGGAAAGAATAGCCACGTGTTACTGGATCTCATGACTGCACCTAAAGAGGCCCAAATCCAGGCTGTGCAAGCAGCTTCCTGACTCCCGAGCAATGGAAATTTGATCACTTGTTCAGTGAACCTTTCCTACGTAACCTTCAACCCACACCTCACACCCTCACATAGGTTAGCAAGATATTTGAGAGGAACAGGAAACTGCTCTACTCTGTGACCTTGCTGGGAAACTGAATGAGGTGGGGTGACATGCATCTCCCACGAGGAAGTATGGTGGCCTGTGCCCACAGCAGTAGGTCCTGTCTGAAGCCCAGAGCACAAGCTCCATACTGACCTCTACACATCAATAGCTGGTACCCAGTAAGTCCCTACTTACGTCTCCAGGACTGAGCTTGTGCTTACCTCATCATATACTTGCATTAGCTGCAGCCCCTGTCTCCCTTCAAACATTGAATCTCTGTTCCATGCTGGGAGCACCAAGGAAAGACTGCTTCCAGAGGGGTGGGAAGTCAGGCCACAAGGGCTTGAAGTCCACAGGGTGAAGTCCACAGGACTTGAGGAAGGTGAGCAGAGCAACTCTGATGACAGGCAGATGCATCATTTGAGTAAGCCCTCATCCCAGAGGGCTGAAGCCCTGTGAGGGCTGAATGTACTCAGGGTCTGACAACTTACTCCATTCTGGTTTACTTTGTCTCATCAGACTTCATAGTAAAGAAGAGTAGAAACTCATGCCAAATCATGAAGCCAAGATTCAGATAAGGAAAATTTGAAGGACTGCAGAAAAAAATTAAAAAGTTGCAAAATAAAGCAAAAAAAAGTGCTGCTGTATTCCAGTGCGTACAAGGAATGCGACAGGGCTCTCACACCCACTGTCCTCACAGGGTGAGCCAACAGAGAGTGAGGGTCCAGGTTGCACATGACAGCTCTATTGCTTGGACCTCCAAAGGCTTTCCCAGTTTCTATAACTTCTGTCTAATCTTCCATAGCTTCTTGCTGTCTATGAAATGCAGTTTCCATGGCTTCCACTTGAGGCTCAGACCTCCACTGCTCAGTTTTCTCCCTGAACATCTCTCCCTCTCTGCATACCTTCCTTGCGGGAAGTCCCCCACTTCTGGTTTATCAGGCTCCATTCCTCCCTTGCAAAGAGCCAGTGCAGTGCGTTCCCTTAATGTGCCTAAATATACACCGTCCAACATGCCAGGTACAGCAGAAATATTAATTGTGTGGGCAATTTGTAAAGCCCTGATTTCATTGCACTCTCAGCTGTTGACAGAGACCTCTCAGGACCTCAGTGGGTACATTATCAGACATTAAGCTAAGAAAGAGTCTCACAGGCACACCTACTCTCTCCTGTTTTGGGGTTGCTGGGTCATGGCTTGTGTTTTTCAGCCTCAGCTTAGTTCTGAGTCTCACCAGGCTGGGACCCAAATTCAAGTCCAGTCTCTGTCAGCAGCACCTTCAGCAATCACAGACCAGCCTGGCCCATCTCATCCTCCATCACGCCGCTGCCTGAGCTGCCCCTCTGTCCTAAGTCTGCCTTTGCTTTCAATTCCTCTTCTCTGGTTTCTGCATTAAAACTGCTGAAGCTTTTTCCTCCTCCTCCTCCTCTTTGCCATTCCTTGCTGCAGACACATGATCATGGGTGAGTCCATTTGCCAGTTTTTCTGGAGTCAGTAGGCAAGACTGGAAAGTGTCCTGCTCAACACTTGACACTTGGGTCACAGTGTCTGTGCTGAAGACCATGCATGACCTGTCTGGCCAGCACAGTGGATCTGCCCTAACTGCAATCTTCTCAGCATAGGCAGCAGCTTCTTAGGAGAAAGCCATCAGCCTCTAAAAATGTCCTTGCTTGGAACACACAAAGGGGGATCCTCAGAGGCTGGTAATTTGGGAAAAGTTGATCCTAGACTACTGGGCAGAAAAAGAACCATCTGGGCCAGCTCTCCTCTCTGAGGTGAGGAGTTTAGAGTGTATTCCTGGTGCACCGGCTGTTGGCCAGGTAGAGGCCAATTAATTTTTGCTGTATCTGTAATGGGAAAAGTTCTGAGACAGACACAGAGCATGGCAACTGCAACTGCTACAGTTAAAGTGTAATGACTGACTGGCAAATGAAAGCAGGTCTTTCTAATGGAAACTGCTATGCAGCCTTAACTTTATGCCTCTACCTGCTCCACTTACTTACAATCTCTGCACGGAATCTAGCACAACAGGACTAAATCTAGTCACAGCCTCTAGGCATTCCTGTAGTATAGCTGCTAAACATATTAAAAGCAAGGGTAACGTTGCAAAATTATTTACTCAAGTATGGGAAATCTAGAGGTTAGTCTGGCTATGGCCATGATGCTGTTTGACTGAAGCTGGGCTCCTGCCAGGCACAGACTCTGCTATTGGATGTGCCAATGACACGGTCCATCAGACTCTGCAGCCACACACAGCCTGGGGTGGGCAAGAACTTATGTGCAAGAAGCACCCAGGAGGTCCCAGCTGGTCTCTGCAAACAAGGTCCCACAGGCTTTCCTTGACTGCAGAGCTGCCCTATGTGCTTCTGTCTTCAGCTCCCGACAGCAAAACCTGTCCTAGTCATCTGCAGTGGCTATGAAAATCTGCACTCACACCTGGGGAATGTATTTCAGAAGCAGACCTGGCAGAGCCATAGCTGGAGCAGTAAGAACCCAAGATCTTCATTAGCAGTAGCAAGAGCAGTCCCAGGTGGATGGGTTTGCTGTTGACAAGATCTCAGAGGAGAAATTTTTGTTTCTGTAGTCCTGGACAAGGTAGGATCCTTTGACACATCTCTTAAAGGATTATTCTGCTTAGGAGAGCCAAGTTCTCCCTCAGTCCCGGGTTTGGACCCTGCTCTGGGAAAGCAGTATTAGCCAAACTCTTCAGATAATTTATGGGGCCACTAAGGCACAGGGCTAGTACCTCTTGCACGTTTAACCTGGAAGCAGCTCTCTCCTAGTGCACTGTTCTGCCCCAGCAATTACAGGAGTGAAGTGCTCTGGATCCTTTTGTTCAGAAGACATCCATCATCCGCAGGTCACTATATGGACATGTCTCATAGCTCCGACAGAACTAAAGAGCCTGTAAGTAAACCTGGTATTTTCAGAGTGCAGGATGCAGGACTCAGAGCAAAATGGGTTATGCAGCACCATGCACAATACAGGCTGGCACATGAATAATGCTGTCTTCAGCTGGGAACATGGTCCAGTCACTGTCACCACTGGAAACAACCTGACTCTATTGTCTTTGTGCCCTCCCTTCAGGCACTTATCTGCACTGATGAGATCCCCCGGAGCTTTCTCTTCTCCAGGCTGAAGAGTTCCAGCTCCCTCAGCCTTTCCTCATAGGAGAGGTGCTCGGATAATTTTTCTGTGGTTAGATATTGTTATTTTGTCACCACTCAAGTTTCTCCAGCTCCAGGTCCTTGAGGCACTTTTTGTTGGGCATTTTCTTGTCTTCTGACCATTTTTGATGTCCTCTGCTCCCACTGCAAAGTTATATCAAACCTGCTTTTGCTGATTTATAGTCAAGTTGCTTTTGCTGATACCTTTGCTGATAATTCCTGAAGTGACCTGAACCACTCGCTCACGGCAAGCAGCTGCAGAGGGCAGGGATGGACAACCCAGAGAGCACCTGTGCGCAAAAGGGGTCTGCGCCCCTGGGGTTCACCTGCAGAGCATGTCCCTGTGCTCACGTTAGGAGCATCAGCATCTGCTGCAGCACTTCTGGATGGAAACAGAAGTGGAGGAAGCATTTGGAGCCATGCTCCCAGGGGGGAAGGACCAGAAGCCCTCGGCACTTGGAGAACTGCTGTGGGGCCAAGTAAGCCCCCAGTGTGAGCCCAGAAGAGCTCTGCACAGGGCTGATTCAGAGGGCAGTGTTGCTGTCAGGGGGTCACAGCCTGCAAAGAACAGTGAGGTTCCTACTGCCCCGAGTCAGGGCACCTGGTGCTTCCTCATGGGGGATCACAGACAGAGTCGTGGGGCAGCCCCTGAGGTGTTTGTGTGCTGGGGAGAGGACAGGGTTTGCCTTCGAGTGTCACATCCGGCCCTGGGGTCCTTTGGAACCCCCAACCATCAACCATCCCACAGGGTGAAACACCAACAGCACTGCCAAACAGCTGAGATCTCAAAGCTAAAGCTCGTGAGTAAGAGCAAATATTTAAGTAACATTATAAACGCAGCATCGCCATTTATTCCAGAACGTCTTTCTCAGAAAGCAGTGCAGGCAGCAGATTCAGAGCTCAAATCTGACAGAACCAGTGGGGCCAAAATGAAGGAAACTAAGGGGAAGTCAGAGTTATCAATGAGGTGTCAATGGAATGAGCAGCATTGGGAAGGGAAACTGGAGCTCATTATTCTGGGGCCAAAAGCAGTCCCAGCAGTGACAGCAGCCTGTGGCAGCGCAGTGCAGAGGAGTGACAAGACTGTGGTTCATAGATCTGTAATTAATCAGCCTGATCTCTTTGGGACTGGGCTGACCACCGTGCAGGATGAACCCTGGTCTGGGCTAGGGCAAAGCCTACAGTGATTTAAAAAAAACTAGAGATGAGAAATCCACATCCACCATGACAAGCTGTTTTAAGATGCAATTAACTAGAAGATTAATTGCTCTTGCTATTAGAAATGTGTTTCATTTCTAATTCTAATTTCTGTGTTTGCCCAGCTTCAATTTCCAGCCACTGGATCTAATTTTACCTCCAAGTGCCACTCAGAAAGCCTGTCAGCTCTGAATGGACGCTGCAGGGAGGTTTGGCAAGGCACAGCAGGGTCCAGCAGTGGGTAGCAGGAAGTGATGGAGGGTCCCTCAGTTCTCCATGGTAGTGGGATCCGAGCCTCTCCCACTCTGTGAACCTGGTGCTGGAGAACAGGAGCCCACACTTGCACACAGGGCTCCAAGGAGCAACCACGGTGTGTCCAACCCCAATCCCTCTGCAGCTCCTGCTGCCAGGAGTCACTGCAGCCCGTCACCCACCCACGGTGTTCCTCTGAACCTCTCCCACTTCTTAAACTTTCTGACACCTCAGCCCTGAAGCAGGATGCCCCAGCAGCAGAGAAGGCAGAGACCTGCAGGTGCTGGGCCCCAGCCCCAGGTGTCTGTGTGCTACACACATTCTGCATAACGAAAACCAAGAATTCAGTCAATATTTCTACTCTGCATTTGAAACAACAATGTGTAATATTCATATTTTACAGTGGTAATGAAATACTTTCTATTCCATCAGTAATTAAGGAAGATACTAAACTGTGTAAGAAACAATTTTTATAATGTGCAGGAGAAGAGCTTACATCCAAGAATATTTAACTGGCTAATGAATTCACTGAACCATTTATTTTTTTTCTTTATAACAAATCATGGCACACTGGGGAACTTTAGATTATTAGGGGGGAAAAATCCAATGTCTTGTCAGTATTTAAATGTGTTCACATGGATATCCAGGAAACTACAGAGCAGTTAGTTCAACATACATCTCTAGCCAATCACAGACAAGCAACCAAAGGATGTCCTTGGTAAATTAGACAAATCTAGAACCCAATTTAATCTAACTCAAAAAGGGTATTTTCAAATGATTTTATGTAACTTTTTTGTAAGCCTCCAAGTTTGATACAGCTAATGAGAGATGGGGTATGCTTAGATTCCTGTAAGTCAGTTCTGCAGAACATTTTAATATGAAAAATTAGCTGTATGCTGCAGTCAGTGGGCTCAGCATTAACAAATCCAAAAGAATTGGGTGACTAAGAAGACTTATCCTACACAGCCATTTGACAGGTGTATTTCAGTGTTATATGTTGTTAGCAATCAGTGAGAAATAAAGAACAGTTGCTGATAAAATTACTAGAGTGGATAAAAATGAATTGTTGGGATGGTAAAAGTCATAGGTGGCACTTGTTCAAGACAATCTGATCTTGGTTGCTGGAAACACCAGGTACATGAACAGGCTGATTTGTGCCTCCAAGTATAAGGTGCAACATATAGGAAAGAAGAATGGGGCTTCACTTTAAATCAAGGACAGCATCCTAGATAGTAATGAGTCTGAAAAACATTAGAGGTTGTGACATGTGCCACCTGAGCACAGAAAACACTGAATTCGGGGCGTTGCTGCCCAGGCCTCCTCCAGGGCTGTGCAAATGGTCAAGTGATGTCAAATACGAATCCAAGGTTCCTGAGCATTTGTGTGGATCTCACATCCACAACAGAACCCTTAGACAATCACAGCACAACCCCCTTTTGAGTGCTGTGCACAGCTGTCCTCCCTTCATCTCCAAAGGATGCACTGGGACCAGTAACGGCCCAGACTGTGTGCATAGTAAGGGCTGGGTGACAGCTTCCACACAGGAACAGCACAGTTGAATGGAATTCCAGCCTAAGTAAGGAGAGAAAGAGTAGGCATCTGTATAGTTCTGAATAATATGATGAAGAGGAACAGGTAATAGCTGCCCATATATTCTTAGAAAACAAGAGCTGAAGGGCATCAAATGAAACACAACGGTAACAGTAGAAAGATAAATAAAAGGAGGTGATCAACACACTGTGCAATTCAGCTCTCCTTGCCACAAGGACATCAGAATGCTCAAATGTACACAGGTCCAAAAAGTGACTGTTCAAATTTATGGCAGAAAAAAAAAAAAATCTCTCCTCGACCAATAAATACAAAGCTGCCTTTTTGACTCAAAAGTACCTACAATGCAGATTACAAGTGTAAGGTGGGGATGGACATGCTGGGGAAGAGCTTTTCTCTACTTGCTTTGTCTGTTGTCCTTCTGTAAGTACCATTGTGATTTACTAGTCTGCTCCCTGTTATGGCCTGTCACGCTCTTTCCCAAGGAACAGGAAAGATCAAGTAAGAGTCAAGCAGGTGCTTGAGGCTGGGAAGCTGCAGGGAGGTGCTGATGCTGTTGATCTCCCAGAAGAGGGTACCAGGGATGGGCAGTGCTTTGGCTCCACAGGGAGGGTCAGAACAGGATCCAGGGGCTGCAGCTGGGCTGGGATGGAAACTTCTGTCTGGAACTGGGATGACATTTTCCCCTGAGCACATCACTCAGGTGGTTACACTGAGAATGCAGCAATGGACATGCACCTCTCCAGCAGTCTCGAGGGTGCCTCTTGCCATGACAAACCCAGCTGGATGCTGAAGCAGGAGCAGTAGCCTTTGCCTAAGACACATTCCCAGCAAACCCAGCAGCTGCCTGTGCCTGCAGCAGCTGGTAAAAACACACCGGAACCACATGCCCCTGTGCTAACAGTGCCTCACGCTCACTGTCCTCCTTGGGGGCCACAGCCTTCCCACTCAGGATGGTTACATTTCCCTGGCAAAACTGTCCAAGCAAGTACATCTGATGCCGCACTAGGAATTTCCCATTCCGACACCAGAGAAAATAGCAGAACCTGTTAAATTGCCAGAATGTGCTCTGGAACACTGAACATTTTTAAATCTCTTCTTGTAAATGTGTTTGAAAATCAATTGCTAATGAATTAGCACAACTGAGTTAAACATAGAGCATTTGCTTTTAGCTCGAACCTTTCTGCTTGTTTCAGCTTGGAAAAAGTGCTAGAGCTTTTCTCGTGGGTTGGTTGGAATTGGTTTGGTTTCTTTTCCCCACTGTTGTCTTGGTCCCTCTGTAAAAGGTTCTCCCGTTTTCCTACCAACCTCACATTCCTTGAAGTTATCCAGCGGTACCTTTACACTCAATGAACTCATACCCTTTCAGTTTCAGTGGGAACACAGACAAAATTCAGTCTGTGAAGATTTGTGCCCAGGGGTGGTCTGTCCCTCTCTCAGCCCTCTGACCTGAGCCCTCCCATGCACACTGGGGCGCCCCACCTGCAAACCTGGTGACTCTGAGAAGAGCCCTGGAAATGCACCTGCAGCCTCACACAGGTCCTTCATTGCAGCAGATGCCCCTCTGGGCCGTAACACCTTCATCCAAGGAGGACTGGGACGTGCCAGAAGCTGACCAGCCTTCTTGTGCAGGAGCTCCCTGTGCCCCTGTGTTTGCAGAAGCCAGACCCTGTGGGTTCTCTTCGTCCCACTGGAGCTGTCCTCATCACCCAGCGCAGAGCATCCTCAGAACTGGCAAAAGCAGCCAGCAAGACCCAAGGAATGCCTGTGAGCCTAACAGCTGTAAGTTAACAACCGCAAAATAAAGCAAACCATTGAATTCAACCCTTCCCTCTCCTTAAGGTGATATTATTTTAGTGCCTGAGTATGCTTTACTGATCACGGGCATAGGGACAGTGCTGGAGAGAAGGACAGTTCACCTGCCCACGTGTGCTGCTCTGCAGGCTGCCTTGGGACTGGGACACTGGGTCAGGCTTAGGCAATCCCAGACTCTGCTGCCACGAAAAGGGACAGACCCTCCTGTTTCTGCTCCTTGTCCAGCCACAGACATCATCTGGCTAAAAATGAACTCTCTAAAGTGCTGATTAGACTTTGGGAACAAAACCACTGGACCTGATCCTATAAACAAATCACCTGAGCAGACAAGCCAGCTCAGCCAGAGGAAGGAGATGACTTCAGGCTGGGTTCCTGCACTGGTTGGAGGGAAATGCACTTACTGGTCTGTGGTGAGAGGGTGGGCCATTATCACAGTATTTTAAAAGCTTTGGCTCCCCTGCTCATTTCACCCCTGTTTTGCAGATAATCATGGTTTGTCACATCGAGCCAATACCTTATCTCTCTGCCCCTGGATGCCATAAAACCCAACGTTAAACCTTTTTGAGATATACCATCTCTATACTGCAGTAGTACCTACACACAGGCAGTCACAACTGCTTTCCCAACACCTTTTGTGTGCCTGTACCATGTACACACATCTCTCTTGTACCCTGTTAGTATTCTTGCTCTGGTGCATCAGGAATGGAACGATGAAATTCATGGAGTGATTTTGGGCTTGCCACCTCAGAGCAGCAGGGCCTGGCTGTGTAAAGTGACAATAACTGGGGGCACAGAGCTACACCCCATTTCCCCACAGAGGCAGGAACATTGGGTCTATCAAACCTCTTCACCTTTAGAGCTGTACATTCCAGTGTCCTGGCACTGATGTGGCCACAAACAGAGGCCTTGCAGGACAAGTGCAGAGAGAGGAGGGACCCACAGCACTCTGGTACCTCTGGGTACCTGTACCAGCCACAGCCCTTCAGGTACTCCTTGAGGCAGAAGCAGGAATGGAGTTCGCTTTCAGCAGATCTTTAAAGGGTAGCTGATACTTTGCTTTCTTTACAACTGCGTCCCTTTACCTTGTCTGGAGTGTGGCGCAATCCAGGCAGCAGCACACGGCGCTCAGGGGGTGCTGGCTGGGGGTGGCTGCTCTGTGCCCAGGAGACCAGAGTTCTCAGGGAATGTTCCTCCTCACCCTGCAGTCAGGTCCTCAGTGCTGCACAAGCACTGCTGTCCTGCCCCAAGCTGCTGAGCCAGGTAACCCAGACAATGTACCTCCACACCCGCAGCTCCACACCCACCACACATTTCCCTCTGAAAAGCAGGTTCACAGGTCCAAAAAGTGCACATGCCACCACCTGTGGCACAGCACATGTGTGAGCTCCATCAGGACAGTCTTCAAGGCAAGGCAGAGGTTGTACCCAGGTAGGTACAACTGTACCTTTGGGTACAGATTGTAAACAACTTGACTAAAGACAGGTTCCCAACAACTGCCCAAGGCACCAGAGCTGCCTGGTAAAGGTTAGAGATTTTAGATTTGGGATAGGGAGACTGATATCCTACAACTAAGCCTATGATCCATGCAGAATACTTGCTCCTTGTCCCACAAAATGCCCTAATCCCCATATCTTCCTTTTCTTATTCTGGAGTCTGTCCCGAGTAGTATGGACAAACAGAATGCTCCAAAACAGGTGCATGAGGCAGAGCACAAGACTGACTGGGACACAGTGACAGGCTTGGCACAGACGGCTGATGTGGCCTGGCAGGAGGGGGTGAGGGGAAGGGGATAGCTGGGAAGGCACTGACTGCATCAGTGGGGATGGAACATCTCCATAGAAAAGCACAGCAAGATTGGAACCACAGCCCTTAGTAGAGAACATCCTCAAAGCCGAGCAGCAGGAACTGGTGCAGGGCACTCGGCAGGTGCAGCTGGGGAAGGACCAGAAGCAGACGGCCCTCCAGGAAGGTCCTGAGGGTGCAGCGAGCCAGGTGCTGCAAGGAGCGAGGTCTGTGCTCCAGGGAGAAGAGAGACTGGTAGAAACGCGAGTATTTCTACAGAGAAAAGAGAAGACCACAGACAGATAAAATTCAAGATATCACCCTGGTAGCAGGGGTAGAACCAGACACCCATTTGCCTCACTCACTACTGTGGATCCTTCCTGTCCCCAACAGCGCCATCCCTGTGTCCTGCAGTTTCCTGCCCAGCCTCAACCCTGCCCACCTACACCAGCCCCAGCTGACCCTGCTCCCCCACCCCCAGAGCCTGGACATGTGTTCTCCAGCCAACAGTAGGCTTTTGTTCCTTCACCTGTACCACCTCCGCTGGAACTGCTTCCACCCAGTCCTCGGAGACACGCACATGGGTGTAGCTGTTCACCAGGGCTTCGATGATGCGTGGGCAGGTGTGGCAGTACCGCAGCACCTGCCGGGGAGAGAGCAGGTGGATACCATCAGGCAAGGTCCTGCAGGTCCCCCCTGTCACCTCCTAGAATGCTGCTCAAACCCAGATGGGGTAGATCTGGGGAACTCACATCCTGCCCTCATGCTGACCCAGGAGAGGAAAGCAGGCGCAAAGCTCCAGTGTTCCTCCTGCAAAGAAGGTGACTGAGCCAACACCCAACATGCACAGCACAGCTGCTTTCAGCACAACTAGGTCCCCACTGCCTCTCCTCAGACACAGAGACCAGGACATGCAGCTGGGATGATGATCTCAATCAGCCTCACTGCTGCAATTAGCTCATAAGCACCAATGCTCTGCTGTACACCAGGCTCTTTACTCGTGTTTAGGTAGTTGAAGCACGAGCCATTCTGGATCAGGAACTGACACCGGTTTTACGAGCAGCCAGACCATGGTACTGTGTGCCTCTGTTGAAGGCTGCACTTGGGTCTCAAGAATACAGGATTGTGCCTGTTTGGCACTGTGCTGCAGAGACAACCTGTCCTCATATCCTAAGCAGTGTTGTGTCCATGCCAGAGGCTGTGCAGAGTCGCAGAAGACATCACACTTACTTGTACAATGTGTCTCTGGTGTGTCCCATGTCGGTACAGGTGACACACTGATTCTGTGTACCTCACAGCAGTGCAGCCTGTAGAGCACAGCCCACCCAGGCACAGTCACACAGAGGCAGATCCCCCTGGCTCCGGGCTCCCACTCCCCATGGCCCTGGCCAGCAGTAGCTGTCAGAGTCTATTCTGGCTGTACCAGTGATCCTCATTATCTGGCGTTAATAGGAGATTAATTAGTGTTAATTGTTGATTTTCCTGTATTTTCCCAAAGGGGAGAGCAATCTGCTGATCTCCGGGCTGGGTAATTATTGCACTGCTCAGGAATTAAGACAGGAAATTAACCCTTTGTCTGCTGGTGTCTTGCAGAGACAGAAGGAGCTGGAGGGTGTGCCCCTGAGAGGAAACACCTCCAGAGGAAGAGGGCCAACACTTTCCAGAGCAAGTGATTATGAAAACTGGGTGAGTACTCTCCACACAGTTTGGCAGATAGAAGCAGGAGAGTCCTACAGGAGAACTCGTCAGGGATTCCCATACCAGAAATGCCAGTTCTCTCTCCCCAGTCTCTGGGCAGAGTGAGCAGAACAGCAAGGAGGCTGCCACGGAACGAACCCTACTGTGACCCTTGCTCACAGTGGGGCCCTGATGTTCACAGCCTTCCCCTCCCACCACACTCCGCACCTTGAGGAGGGAACCCGGCCAGATGCGGACAGCTCCGTGGTTGAGCAGGGCTCGCACCACGAGCTCTGGGCGATGCTCCAGTTTGTAAGCAGCTACTTGCAGGATATTGTGCAGGGCTGTGTTGCCGCCATAGTTCATGACATTGACATTTGCACCCCGAGCCAGCAGCAGCTCTGCAATTTGAGCGTTGGCATTCTTGCAGGCCAGGTGAAGCGGGTGCTGCCTGTCCCGATCGGCAGCGTTGATGCTGGCACCGCTCTCCACCAGCAGCTGGCACACCCGGTAGTAGCGGTCCATGTCCTGGGGCTGATGGTGCTGAGCACAGGCAGCGTTCAGTGGTGTTTGTCCCTCCTCATTCTTTGCCTCCAGCTCTGCCCTGTGGCGCAGAAGCAGCTGGACGTGCTCTGCCAGGCCATGCCGTGCTGCCACATGCAGGGCTGTGTCATTCTCCTCCTCCGTCCGACTGTTGGCACTGGCACCATGTTGCAGCAGCTGCCGGACACACCTGTGTGGGCCAAGGTGACTTGATGACCTACCCATCTCTATCTCCCAGCCCCCACATCTGTGCCATCCCACAGCTTTCACTTGTCCCAGGAGTGAAAAATCCCTGCTCCTCCTGCCCTGGAGCAGTAGTTTTAAGCCATGATGACTGGTGAGCAGAGATACTGTTGCCTAATCCAAGCTACCTGCACAGACCTCTTAAAGTGTTGTCCCACCTGGCATCTGCTCATCTGCCCACTGGATCTGTGTGGGAATGCCCTGAGTGACACAATGTGACCATCGGCTCTGCAGTGCTGGTGGACGGACAGAGAACAGCACCTGACTCAGCTGTGTCAGCTGAGGACTTGAGCTTACAGTCACCCGTTTGACCTCAGAGGTGATTGTAGCCCAGGAACAGGCACCAAGGCCATCTCATTTAGCTGCACCCACCAGCGGGGATGAGGAGGGGCCCCTCCTACATGGGATGAGGCTCGATGGGGAGGGGGGCCAGCTGTGCCCCTGGGGCAGAACTCACTCAGTGGAGTCTGGGCTCTTGCAGAGGTGCAGGGGCCTGTAGCCATCCTCAGAGACAGCCTCGGGGTCAGCTCCGGAGCTGAGCAGCAGGCGCACGCAGTCGGTGCTGGCAGCTGCACAAGCCTCGTGCAGGGCCGTCTTGCCCCCCGGGGCAAAGTCGACGGCGGCGCCCCGAAGCAGCAGGAGCCGCAGGCAGTCGGTGTAGCCCCGGCTGGCTGTAATGTGCAGGGGTGTGGTGAGCTCCTGCTCGTAGGTCAGAGACCACAGTCCTGCAAGGAAAGAGAGGTCAGGGAGCCACATCCAGCCACAGTGCACAAAGACCTGCCCTTTCCCACAAGGTACCTGATGTATGACCCCTCTGAGAGACTTGGGTTTCTCTTCAAGGGACTGCAAGTCCATTCCCTGCAAGGCCCCTGTAGTTGGAGTGGCCAGTCAAAGACAGAGATCTGTGGAAGGCTCTCAGGCCATGCAGCCCTGCTGGTATGGAGATCCAGGGAGCAAGAGCCCAGGGCAGAGGCTGTTCCCAGGCAGTGTGCTCCTCACCTGCAGCCCAGGTGGGCACGTGGGATTTCTGTTGTGAAAAGCACAGTGGAAGAAGGGCCTAGGGTATCGTTGGGGCTGAAGGCAGTGAGGTGGCTGGGATGAGCACCATGCATGAAGTACCACAAACATGAGGAACCAGGCAGTAAAACAGAGAGGTGTCAGAGCCAGCTGCCATGCACACAAGATTCAGCTGAGCCCTGATCAGGGTGCAGACAGTAAGACCCAGCAGAGATGGACATCTGGGGCCCAGGAGAGCAAGGGGCTGAAATGCATCAGCTCTCAAAGATGCTGACCCAGCTGGAACCATCACTGAGATGGAAAACAGCTGGCAGATGCTACAGGAAAAGGGCTCCTTAACTCAGACTTCTGGCCGCCCACCCAGGCTGGACTGGAAGACACAGCCCAGACTGCACAGCATGTTCAACACTACATCCTCTCAGCTCCTTCTTACAGAAGCAGCATGTGGTCAATTGTGTTTCCCAGGCCCAGGTTTAAGCTGAACCATCTGGAGGACCCAACACAGGGCTGTGACCATCCCTTGTCCAGCACAACAGGACCCAGCAGCCCAGTGCACACACAGAGCACAGGCACACAGAGCTTGGCTGCAGGGCTGGTCACAAAGATTGACTCCCCTTAGCCCCGTGGGGAACCCAAGCAGTTTCCAAGCCCTTGCACAACTTCTGTGAGAGGGGCCAGATTTCTGGATGCACCCCATCCTTCCAGACGCACACGCACTCTCTCACAAGATGCACAGGAGAACCTGACCACATCCCCGTGCTCTCACTTCCCTTTGCACTCCTCCGTAACCCAAGCAGCTCCTGTAAGACGCAGCTCCAGCAACAGCAATGTCCCACAGCTCACGCCACAGGCTGTGCCCCACTGCCCCCACATACTCAGCCCACGGGGGTTGAACCGGTAGTTCTTCCACTCTTCCATGTCACTGGTGTCAAACACAGCACTGGGGCTCAGGTTGTTCTGAGAGTTGCTGAGGATCTCGGCCACAATCTCCCGATCCCCAGTCAACAGGGCCTCCCAGTACACCTGGGCAGGGCCAGCCACCTGCCGCGTGCAGATGGGCTCCCAGCTCTCATCTCCTCTGCCTGTGATGCTGCCCATGACAGGCACCCCAACCCTTCTTAGGGACCGGGGCAGGAGCTGCTGGTGCACCCCAGCCACACTCCGAGCCTATGGGCACAGCCCCACCAGTACCCTGTGTTCTGGCCGAGGGGCTGCCTGCCTGCCCAGGGTGCTCCACAGGGAGGGGGCACATGTCACACGCCTCTTTGGCACGGGTTGGGCACAGCTCAGGTGTCAGCTGCTCTATTCTGGGAAACCTTGTGACCAGACACGGGCCAAGGGCTGATAAAGGCTTTCCATTCACACTGCAGTACCTCTGCAGTGCCCCACTGTGAAGGGAAAGCCCTCAAGCAGGGCAGGGGGACCTGAAGGGTGGAAACGGGGACAGCAGAGAGGGAAGCTGTCTCATACTCAACTGGCCTATTGTCATCCAGTACTGCCCAGATCACAACAGCACAACTCCATCAGTCCTCTGCTCTGTGCACATCTCCATGTCTTCACCCACCCTTCTGTTCCACGCATGACTCCTTGCCTTCGCCCACCCCTCTGCTCCATGCCTATCTCCAGCACTGCACACCCATTTACCAGTTCCACCTGAGCTCTTGGCACTAGCCAGGTTTTTAAACAAGCCACAGGGACAGCTCTTTATAATCAAAGCCAAAGGAGAGGTAGAAATAGTCACAAGGATCAGAAATATTGAAGGTAATTATCCTTTAGATCCCTTCCTTCTTTTCCTTGATATCCAGCCTTGCAGAGAGCCCCTGCATGACTTCAGTGCTCCCTTTCTATCCTTGGGCACTCCCCCCACTCGAGGTTGCTCACTGCTGGTATGCCACCTGAGATGGAGTTTTCCTCTGGCCCCACTTGGCTGCACACATCCACCCTGCCCACTCAACAGTGTGCATTGCTAACTTACTGTGTGTTTTGTTCACAGTGTGTGAGAACACATCAAACTGCATGGAAGGCTACTAAGTGTTCAGTTTAATGTTGTGTTATGGAACTAATATCGTGCAGTTACGCACAAGTTAAGTGACCCCAATAGGCTACCAAGCAAAAGTTACCAGGGGACCAGAGCAGAGTGTAAGACAGGGAACTTTACCCTTCTCAGTAATGAAAATAAATGAGCAAGTTGTATACTGACAGTCTCCAGCTCATTCTGTCTCTGCAGACTTCACCTTCTCTAACTAATAGATGACATCAATGAGAATGGAAGTAAAAGGGACCAGAGAACGTGGAAGCATGTGTGGTAGCCCCAAGACGTGCCTGGGCAAGGTACGGTGAGGTGCACAGATGGGACGAAACACCAAGCATAATCAGGTCCTACCTTCTGTCCCTCAGGACAAGCTTGCTTCCACCATCTTTCTGCCAGGTTGGATTTCTGCTCCCCTTGCGAAATCCATCTCATGGAACAGAACAGCTTTGTGATCCCTTCTCACACATGCACTCTCTCCACCTCACACATTTCCCATCTATCCCAGCAGTCTCTAACCAGACAATCCTGATGATGTGCTCCTCCAGCAGCCCTTCCAAGGGCCCTGTTCTCACCATTTCCTTGTAGGTCTGCCATTGGCCACCTTCAACAAGCCTGCTACCATTTGTTCTATAGTCTTGGAATCCTCCTTCCTCATCCAAAACCATTTTTCCCAAATACCTCTTCCACATACCCTTTCTCTGGGCCCCATCCCTGGCACTTTCTGTTCCCTATGTCCCAGTCCCACACACCCACCACGTTTCCTGCTAGTCCAGCGCAGCACATCACCCCTGGTCTCAATGATGAGGTTGATGGCTGTGCTCTTGCTGAAGAACTTCTGCACCATGTCCAGGTCTCCAGTGAAGAGCGCGTTCTGGACCAGCAGATCCCGGCACTCCAGTGGCTCCAGGCGGCTGTGCTGGCAGCCCTGGCCATCCAGGCTCAGGCTGTGCTCACTGCGGTGGCACCGGGACCTTACATGGGGAGGAAGCTTCCAGTGATCTGGCTGCAGCAAGTGTTGTGTGGCAGAGCTGAGGGGGAAGGTGCAGTCCATCATGGGGGACAAACTGGACGAGTCTGAGCCACACAGTAAACAAGCTGCCGCAGGAAAGAGCCTTTGTCAAAGGGTTTGACCTTTGCAGGTTGTTCCTGGGTTCCAGCTCCCAGGCATCTGGCTGGGCTCAGGCACAGGCCTTACTCACCCAGTATAAATAGTCCAGCTTGGCAGCTCCTCATCACCACCTCTCCTTCTTCCAAAAGCTTATTTTCAGCTGCTGGGTGCAATCACCAGCACAGAGTAGGCACAGATTAGGTAGCAGGCAGACTGGAATCACTGCCTATGTGCTCATTTGCTCTTTAAAGTCCCTGCTCCACTCTGTGCTACCCCAAGAAAGGAACAGATGAGGGGGGGCAACCACAGAGAGTGAGCATGGAAAAGATCTGGAGCAGACACACTGTCAGAAGCCATAAAGGACTGAGGACAGAGTCCTTCCCTAAAACAACTCCACAGGGACAAAAAGGCCCTCACAAGTCCCATAGACTGCTCTGAGCCTCTTCCCCAGGGCAGTGAGGCACTGCCTCACTCCCTCCTTTGCTGCAGGACCTGCCCAGGAGTTAGGCAGAGGCCCTCAGAGGATCCTTCCTGTCCCTTTTCTAGAGCAAAACCAAGAAGTCAACAGGTCCAAGAGCTCCCAGACCGATGTAGGCACTAGGACTGGCAGTAGATGCCACTATAAAGATTTTCACACAAGTTCTGTCTCTCCCTCCAGACACAACCACAGCCCAGGCACAGCTAGAGAGACCTCCCCAGCCTCACTCACACTCACTTCAGCTTGCTCAGCACCCCACAGAACCCATGACAAGTATATTTGCACACACATGTCCAAGGCCCTTTTTTCTTCTGTCTACACACCCACCCTAAACCCTCTCCCCACACAGTGGTCTGGTCCCCCTCTGCACACACAATGTCAAAAGCAGAAACAGGTGTCCTGTCCCAGGACAGCAAGTACAAAGCTAAGAGCTATTTATTACCTTGATTTTTTTCCCCTTTCTTGTGTTTCCCTTGTGTCTGCTTCACTTCTGCTGTCTCTTGCACTGCCTGGAGCCACTCTTTATCCAGGGCTGTCTTCAGTTACCAGTCCTGCAGAGAAAGCAAACATGCAGGGTGTAAAGCAGGCTGCAAAGGAGGGTCACAGCACAGAAGACAGAAGCAAGTCTCTGGACCTGCCTGTTCAAAGACTGCCAGGTCTCAAACAAAGCAGAGAGCCTGGGAGAGAACACCATGGCAGAAAGAGAAAAGAGAGCATAACAAATAGCCAGTCTCCTCCAGCCAGGTGAGGGGCTCAGTGCAACAGCCCTGACTTGGGGAACTTGGAGTACAGGAAGCGTGGATTCTCTTAGAGATGGGGAAAAGGAGAAACTAAGGAGAACTCTTAGTTCCTCTCCAAACTACCTTTCCACCTCCTGCTGCTGCCACCACTGGAATAAAGCTGTCATGCTTCCCCCATACAGGAGTGTCCATTTACATACACTGAGAGGCAGGACAAAGCATGTCTGCCCACAGAAGACAGATTTAGGGAGAGTATCTGGTTACTGGTAAAGTCCCCTGTGTAAGCTACAAACCTAAAGATGTAACACATGGCCCTGCCAGATCAGAGACTATCCAGGGAACCATGATTTTATGCAGATACTGGCTGGTCATATACACTAACATGATGTACTAAATGCTGCCACCTTTAGAAGGTCCTGATGACACAGGCTAGAGACCTTCTTGTGGGTAGGGAAAGGTCTTCAAACATTTCTCAGGTCTGCTCTTGCACAGCAGCACACGGTTTGGAGTGGCAGCCACCCTCAGTTGCATCCTCTCTGCTGCTCAGGAGCAAGTTGCTGTGACAAAAGAAGCCATTCTGAAGAGCTTTCTGGGCTCGCTCACTCCTGACTCGAGCAAGGCAGCAGCTCCTGGAAGGGGCCCTGGCCAGGACAGCACATGTCAGGGATTGTGAATTGCATTATCAGAAACTGACAAGTCCACCTCTCTCTCACCTCCTTCCCAGATTCTTACAAAATTAACTTTCTCCCTTCCCAACACTGCAGCAGATTACTGCAGCAACTTTGCTAGCTGCAGTGTCAGAGGCCTTAACCAAAGCCAGAGTACAAGGGCCTGAATGGAGAGCACCGGTAGAGGCTTTCCCAGTCAGTCAGTTCCAGGTGAGTCAGACCCAACTCTACCCCCAGCCTTTCTCAGTTACTGTTTCCCAAGCCTAACATTCCCACCTGTGGCACCTGAAACGCTGGGCTCTTTTCCTGACCTTCCTTGTGTGGCTTCTTATCTTCCATTGCCACACTGAGTATCTGTGGCTCTTCTCTCAACAGTTCACCATCGACCAGAGAAAAGGTGACTTCAGCATAGCAAGCTCCTGGCTCACCTCTCACATTCCCCTGTTCTTCGGCTCCAGCCAGGAGAAGGCTGGCTCCAGCCAGGAGAAGGCCCCAGCACCTGTCAGTCACTCCCAGCCTAACTCCCACCTTCACAGGGACACAAGCTGCACAGAGAGCAGCGGTAAGTTGAGCTTTATCCAGGAAGAAACATCAATGAGCAGCTCTGCCCTCAGATCCTGGAAATGACTAAAGCCTTCCTATTCCCCTTCAGCATCTCCAAGCCAAACACCCACACAGCTGCCAAGTAGGAAAGTCCACAGGGACAATGAGGACACTGATGGTCCACAGCCCTCAGGCAGAGACAAGGATGCCAGAGCCTTCCATTGCCTACCCAGAAAGCAGCCAGCCAGGTCACTGTGCAAGGGGAATAGGTGTCAGACCACAGCATGTCCTTAAGTACATGGGGGCTTGATCCTCACCCCACTAGTGCTTGGCCACAAGGCAGTACCAAGAAAAACTACAGCTGGGACCCTGGCAAGAAGCAGCTGAACATGATCAGGACAGAGAAGACTGAATACTGCTCAGAGGCCAACAGAACAAGGGTAAAGCAGCACCAGGAGCCTTGTCCTGCCACATAGGATTTCTATTTTGCGTGGCTTGGGAGGACAGCAGAGGGTGCCCACACAGTGACAAGAGAGGAATGGAGATAGAGGGGCCACTCTCTCCCATCCAGCCACAAACCAGCACTCACAGGACCATTGCTGAAGCTGCTTCTCCCTCACACCTAGTCCCTCATGCAGCTTCTGTAGACATTCAAGAGCCCAGGCTGGTCCTCAGCCTCAGAGCCAGCCTGGGGCAAGTGCTGCAGCTCTTCCAGCGGTACCCAGAGCACAGCAGCTGAAAGCCTTGGGGCTGCAGGGTCTGGAGTCTGCAGTGACAAGTCTGAGGGCTCATCAGAAAGTGACACAGTCCTGCACAGAGCACAGGTGAAGGTCAGGACACCTGAGTGACAGTCCCATCACCAGGTGTGCCCCACACATCCTTGTCCCAAAAGGCAGCACCCAACTGCTGCACCTCAGCTGTGCCCCTTCTCCTGCTGCAGAGGACACCAGGCCTACCTTGCCAAACAAATGTCTCCACAGAGCCAAGCTCAGCAGTCATGGTGGGGGAGAAGCACTCGGAGCCTCGGTGGTGTGGGGAGGGAGCAGCATGAGTGTAAACGAGCCTGTAACGAGTTTGTAATATGCATGTGTGGCGCGGCCTGCGCAGCGTCATCACAATGGCACAGGCACTTTCCCGCCTCATTGCCTCCCAAATGGATTTTAAATATCATTCCGAGGACACAATTATTTAAAACGCTGAACTAAACACTCACTAATGGGAAAACGGCGTGTGGCCTGCACCAGCCATTCCTCACGGGGCCACTCTGCCCATGTCACCTTCTTCTCCAGCCCCACAGCCCACATGGGGTCCCAAAGGGAAGTATTCTCCTTGTTGGAGGCCAAACAGCACACCATTGGTACCAATCACGGGCCCAGCTCAACACACATCGCTTACGTGAGAACACACCCTTTGACCCCATCCCACTGTCTTTGACCCCAGAGGAGCACTCAGCCTGTCCCAAGGGGCACAGCAAGTCAGCCCCCGGGGCTCTCCTGGCTGCAGCTCCACATCAGGGAGCACCTCACCCCACTGCAGGTCTTTCAGCTTTCTCCCAGTTCAGCAGCAGGTAATACAGGGCTGCACAGAGTGACCATGAGAATAGGGATGCCTCTTGACCCAAGTTATATGGTCCTGGAAGCCACAGTTATAACATAAGATTTACTTTCTCAATTAACTTCGGAATACCTCCCTCATCCCCAGCACATTCCCAAGCAGGGGAGATGAAGGAAGCAGCATTATTGTTGGCTGCATCCTGGACTCCAGAGCAAACAGAGCACAAAGAGAGAAAAAACGAAGAAACGAACTATTTACAGCAATCCTTGCTGGGCAGAACATATATGGGCACACAACTCCAAGGATGCCATGGACCCTCAATCCCATTACAGCACAAGGCAGCATCAGGGATGGCAGGCTCAGGCAGCAGTGTGTGTACTCACAGGGGAGTGCCTGCCTGACCTTTGATCATCACTCATCTCCCTTCCTCCAGGCAGGGATCCCAGGCCACCACAAGCTACCATTAGTCAGGGACAACACCCTACCTCCGACCAAACAGAGAAGGGAAGGGCCACAAACCAACACTGTGCCCACACACCAGCAGCTGAGCACAGAGAGAATGAGAGTCCCTTGCTGGAACTGGATGGGGCTGTACATCAGAGGTTCATATTCTAACAGCTTTGGCATCACTAGAGCTATCCATCACCGGCTCATTTTCCACTCAGTGCTGAACCGTTCTGGCCTCTGCTATTTGGAACAGTGTCTAATGATGCACTGGAGCAGCCACCTGGCAGTATGGCTGCCAAGGGACACAACATGGGGAGAGGAATATACACAGGTCTGCACGCCGCTGCCATCCTCCACTGCCCAAGAACCTCCCTCCCCTCAAACCTGCTCCACTCATAACAGACCAGAGGGATGCTCTGCCTCATGGTCCTCCACCACGTGAGAGGAAGAGCCCATGCTCTTAAGACATTGCTCTCTTACAGAAAAGAAAACAGAACATAGGCACTGATGGTATTTTTATGAACAGTCATTCAGTTTGTCACACTCTAGTACTCTTTTTGAGAGGCTGAAGAGTGGACCAAGGAAAAAAAAAAAGGCTTTTTCTAACCCATAGACATGCATAGCTCATTAAAAACAGAGACGGGGCCAGGGACATGAAACATGACAGCACTGTAGTGTTACAGCACTAAAAAAGCCTCCCTGGGAGACTTGAGAAGACCCAGGCAGATCTGGACAGAGACTCACACAGAGTAAGGCAGCCACAGGATACTTTGGAAAAGAGCCTGCACAGGCTCCAAGTTAAGCTTTGCTTTTATTGCAACTTGAGTGCTTCTGGGTCATTCTCACAGCAAGAAGTGTCCTGCGGATCCCTGCTGGGTGGCAGAGTCTACCCCTTCCTCCCAAAACAACTTCATCCAGATCTCACTGGGTCCATTAGGACAAGGGCACAGAGCCACACCTCCAGTCTGGAAACAGCTGAGCTGAGGAGCAGTTCTCACCAAAGTTAATCTATGCCAGCACAGAGCGATCCCTCAGGAAGACCATGTATGACATCCTGTGCGGGCATCCCAGGGCAGCTCCGTGGGAATATACTGTGGGGAAACGAACAGCAGGATCCCTGCATACCTAGAGATGAACCCACCTCCATATGGAAAATGTGAAAGGGACAATCTAGGCAAGTTCAGTGCAGAACTCACCCATTCCAAGAGCAACTTCCTCCTTCTGCCTCTCAGTCTCAGTTCATCTCCACCACCTGCCCACATCTGCAAGGAAATGCAGGGATCTAGTAAGAGGAATGTGAGGCCGTTCACCAGCTCCATTCTTCAAGCCTTCAGTGAGGGCATAGGGGGCAGGTATGACATGAAGCCAGATGCACAAACTGGAGTGTTGGAGAATCAAGCACTTGCACCATTAGACCTTTACTCCTCTGGGTCTCACTCAGCGCTAATGCTCCACCAGACACCTCCAGGAAACAGCTGCTCATCTCTCTGTGAATTGGCACCTTACCTGGTTGGTTGTGGGGGTATCTGTCAAGAGAGCCAGGGTACCAGGGAGGGAAGTTGCACAGTCCACAGGCAGCCTGCTCCAAGCAGAGCAGCACGGGGATCCTTCCTATGCTGCAGGAATGGATATGAGATCAGGTAGTCAGACAGACCCATCTCCAGGTCAGGAGCAGAACTGCAGCTCAAGGCTGGTCCTCAGCATTCCTCATCCACAGTGAGCACAGCTGCACATCCCACTGCTGGGGAAATGGGAGAGCAGCTAGAAAGGGGAGCAAGCATAGATATATGGCCTAGGGAGCAATACAATAGACTAGGCAAGGAGATGGGCTGCTCACCTGTTCCATGCAAGTGGAGCTTGCTCAGCGTCCCACTCTCAGGCTGAGCTCTGCCAGACCTGTCTCCAATCCCTGCATCTGGCTGAGCAACCCCACAAACCCAGCCCAGGGGCAGCCCCAACACAGCAGCTCTGCCACCAGCGCAAGGGTCACAGGAAGGAAAAGAAGTGCAGCCTTGCTGAGCGAAGTGCTGCTCCACCGCTGTGCTCAAGTCCAGCTTACAGGCATGGCAGGGTGAAGCACTCTTCGATGCAGCCCCCTTCCCTCCCTCCCCTAGCCAGCCACACTCCACAGTAGCAGGGCTAGGTCTGACAGGGAGATGCTCAGCCCCAGCCCTGCTGCCTCCTGTACTCTCCTGAGGAACATCACAGACATCTTGTCTGGCCCACACTGCCAAGCCAGGCCAATCAGTACCTGTCACAGCTCCATAGCTCGTGAGACTCAGCATCATCTCACAAGCTTGTGAAATCCAGGATTGCCCCACATACTGTCACCTTGGACTAAACACAGCTCTGGTTCCTCCTACCCTGTTGTTGGCTGTGAATGGAAGACGTTAGAGCCAGGCATCCAGTCCCAATGTGAAACTGGGAAAAGGCACTGGAACAGGCTGCACAAAGAAGTTACAGATGCCCCAAGTGTTCAAGACCAGGTTGGACAGGCATAGTTGAAGGTGACCCTGCCTAAGGCATGGGGGAGGATGTGGAACCAGATGAACTTAAGGGTCTCTTCCAACCCAAACCACTCTATGATCTCCACCACAACTCCACCCAGAGTTTGCCCCACACCTTTCCTTTCCACTACAGACACTGAGGCAGCACCTCTGTGCAGGAATCCAGGACAGCCCTGCGCACCCCAAGAAGGTGCTGTGCTCATGGGGCAGCCAGGCTGCCCCACCACAGCTCTGGAGGTCATGGCCTGCACCATCACTCTGGACACAACACTTCACCCTGAGGGCTTCCTGAGCTCCACGTGGACAGAGAACCTGCTAGTGCTGCCTGCAAGACTCTGGATCCTTCCCATAAGAAGCACTTGGGAATACTAGAAAAGGCAGCCAGGGCCAGTCATTAATATGATGATCCAAGGCAGAACACAGGACATTCAGCCCTAGACTAGTTTAGAGCCCTGCAACTGGAGGCAATGGCCACAAGTCCTGGAAAGGAAATACTGTTTGTTTCTTCTGTCAGTCCAGCTCATTTGGCTTTGTTTGTCTCCCCTACCCAAAAGGGAGAAAGCCTTCACCAGGAGGAAAAAACTTAAACAATAGAAAATCAAACAACAACAAACAAAACCAAAACAAAAACCCAAGGAAAAACCCACCAGAAAAAAACCCAAAACATTACCTTTGAAAACAGTTTATAAACATGCTTACCCTTACCACTGCTGACGACACTCCACTTACCCAGAGGGATTCAGCCTCTGCTCTGACCAGTACAAACTGACAACCTGGGCAAAGAGACCCACCAAGTAAGGAAGCACTTGAAGAACCACAGGAAGGTCAAAGACAATAGAAGCTTTTAGCAGTCAGGAATCTGGAAACCAGGGTAAAGAGTTTGGAGTACTGTGGAGAGCTCACTCTGCTTCTCAGAACAACCCTAGCTCTCCTCTGGCATGCCCTGTGGTCCCTGCTCCTACTTGTGTGTGGTTGTTTTCAAACAGCAGCTGTTCTTCCAACCCTTTCAAACAACCCCCACCACCACAGTTCAAACTGCCTCACACTTTGCAACACCAAAATTAAAGACGCAAGGTGTTTCTATGCTTTTTTTATTTGCAGGCAGCCAACAGGAGGCTTTGCTTTCTCAGTTGAGTAAGACTGAATAGCAGCTCCTGCACGACTCCACAAGAAGTGGGGCCTGGCAGTCACTTGCTGCTGGTGTATTTGGTGACGGCCTTGGTGCCCTCGGAGACGGCATGCTTGGCCAGCTCGCCGGGCAGCAGGAGCCGGGCAGCTGTCTGCACCTCGCGGCTGGTGATGGTGGAGCGATGGCTGTACTGGGCCAGGCGCGAGGCCTCCGAGGCCAAGCGCTCGAACATGTCGTTGATAAAGGAGTTCATGATGCTCATAGCCTTGGAGGAGATGGTGAGGTCTGGGTGCACCTGCCAGGTGGTAACCGAACACTGTCTCACACATCCATCACCCTGGAGGGAGTAAGAACCCAGCCCCCCCCAGAAAAGCAGGGCCCCACTTCCCATCCCGGACAGGGCACTCTAACCCCAACAGGGACCCGCATTTGCCACCCTGAGGATTTCAAGTCATGGGCCACTTGCATTAGACTGAAGAGAGGCTCCCATAACGCCACAGCAGCTTTGGGATTGCACCGATGGGAGCCCCTACACACTGCCTGTGGAAAACAAGACTCTTGAGGGATGAAACTCAGTTTCCAGAACCTGCCTAGAGGCTCATGCTGATGACTGTGGCCTAGACAGTGCATGGCCACTTCCAAAAATTCTTTTTCTCATTTCATTAGAGATTTTAACACAAGCCCAGGAGGAGCTATTCCCGCCCTCTTTACTTCTATTCAACTGCTTCTTCAAGCAGAACCATACAGCAGAGCTTGCTCTCTCTAGGAAACCCTTTCTGCTCTAGATCCATTCCCAAGAATCTGTCCCCCCCACACTGCCCCCAGATTCTGAGCCTCAAGCGGGGCTCTTCTATACCCACCTTTGTTTTTTCTTTTTTTTTTCCATCTCACTAAACAGCAGATTTCTTTCCTTTCTTCCCCTTTATGGTGTTAACATGCAATGGGTAGAAGTAACTTTATGGATGAAGCAGTTTCTAGCAGAAAAGAAACATTTACTCACCTGCTTCAGTACTTTGTAAATATAGACTGAAAAGGTTTCCCTTCTCTTCGGTGTCCTCTTAGATATTCTGTCCCCAGAGGTGGAAACATGACCACGCTTCTTCCTAGGTTCTGAGTTCATCTCAGCCTCCAACAAAGCAGCCAGCAGGTGCCATGGGGCTGGCTATATAGCACAGGCTGCAAACCCTAACCTGCCTCAGGTGCAGCCCCCAAGGAGCAGGAGGAGTACACACCTGTGGTTTATGATTTCTCTTGGCACTAAATGAAGGGTAGCTGGCCTGAGAGGAGCTTGGAAGTGACACATTCAATTAAACTTTCAGACCTGAGAAAAAATCTGAGGGTAACCTGGGTGAAGAGCAGTAGCATCAGATTCACAGGGGAAAAATTCCGAGAAAAGAGACATTCCCAGATCCACCAGGAGTTTGATGAAAGAAGGGATCCTCCTTTGGTGCAAGGGTGTGAATTGGAGTACTCAGTGGCAGCTCTTTGTGAAGAAGAATGGGCTTGAAGATACGGGGTAGTAGAATACTCTGGGAGTGGGAGGGACTCCCATTGCAGAAGGACCTGGACAAACTGGAGAGTTGGGCTGATTCCAAGGGGATGAGGTTCAACCAGGCCAAGTGCAGGTCCTGCTTTGGCCACAGCAACCCTCGGCAGTGCTACAGGCTGGGCACAGAGTGGCTGGAGAGCAGCCAGGCAGGAAGGGAGCTGGGAGTGTGGAGTGACAGGAAGCTGGACATGAGCCCGAGTGTGCCCAGGGGGACAAGAGGGCCAAGGGCTCCTGGCCTGGCTCAGGAACGGTGTGGCAGCAGGAGCAGGGAAGGGATTCTTGCCCTGTACTCAGCGCTGGTGAGGCCACACCTGGAGTGCTGTGTCCAGCTCTGGGCCCCTCAGGTCAGGAAGGATATTGAGGTGCTGGAGCAGGTCCAGAGAAGAGCAACAAGGCTGGGGAAGGGACTCAAACACAAGTCCTGTGAGGAGGGAGATGAGGGAGCTGGGGTTGTTCAGCCTTGAGAAGGTTCAGGGGAGACCTCATCACTCCCAAAACTACCTGAAAGGAGGTTGTAGCCAGGTGGGGGTCGGTCTCTTCTCCCAGGCAACTACCAGTAAGACAAGAGGGCACGGTCTTAAGCTCTGCCAGGGGAGGTTTAGGTTGGATATTAGGAAGAAATTCTTTACAGAGAGCGTAATCAGGCATTGGAATGGGCTGCCCAGGGAAGTGGTGGATTCTCCATCCCTAGAGGTATATAAGAAGAGACTGGATGTGGCACTTAGTGCCATAGTATAGTAACTGTGATGGTAGTGGATCAAGGGTTGGACTTGATGATCTCAGAGGTCCTTTCCAACCCAGTAGATTTTATGATTCTATGAGTCATACTGAGACTAAGGAGCACGTGACATGACCACTTGTGCTTTGTAAGGGGCCATGTGTTGACAAGGAATTGACACAGGGTCCCCACTCTCAGGGAAGTTCCACTATCCCCCCATTCACAGAGCTGTGAACAGGTGAGACCTTTGTGTTGGGGGAGACTTGCCACTGCAAGGGGACTGTGTGACCTTGGTCTCAGGTCATAGTACAGAAGGGCTCTCTTGTAATAGAGGAGCTGGGGGCTGTTGTACCTTTCCCAGCTGCTGTCATGTCTGGCACTGGCAGTGATACACACACAGGTGTTTTTTCTGACAAAATGTTTAGTTGGATGGAAGCCCTTTGGTGGAGGAGCAGCAACTGGTCACTTGGCATTAGCCACAGGGAGACTTTACATAGCAAGGGTGGAGGCTCATCCACTGAACAATAGAGTCAGATCTGAACTCCCAGGTTTGGGGAATCACCATCTGCTTCCCTGGACTGCATGTGCTAGAGGCTGTCCATGCTTGCTGTGTGCTGGGCTTGACTCCTCCTGGTGCTGTTTTTAGGGGTGTATGGATCTACTTGCACACACAGACAAGGGAATCCCACAACCCTGCACATTGCCACTTCTGGCTGTGGCTGTGTTAGACCCAATCTCACTTTTAGATTACAGGCAAGAGTAAATGTGCAGGCTCTAGGCCACTTCTTTCAAAGACCATCCTAGCAACTAAGGAGCAATTCTTGTAATTTATCTATAATTTTGCTTTTGTGCAAGATCAGAAAAGTCCCAGTTGAAACAGCTCGAAGTGCCACTGTCCCAGCTCATGGCTGCCTCAGATCAATGCTCCATGACACCTGCTGGGAGTTGCTTCAGTGCAGTCCAACGATGTGTCACCATAGAACAAATGAAGGTTAAATCAAGGCTCATAAAGCATGTGTATAGATTCCATTTTACAAGTCTTGGCTTACTGAGACCTGTAGTGCACCTACAGCTGCTTTTGCTTTGAACATGTACCTGTGGCCCTTGTTTATAAATCAGAGACACCTCTGCACCAGAGAAGTTCCCCTCTCTTGGCAGGAGCAGACAGGTAACACAGCTCTCCTCTTGAATGCCCATCATGCCGGCTGTCATCCCACTGTCCCCAGGCCTTTCTCAGGATTAAACATTCCCAAAGAACTCAGTGTAAGATTGTATCCTGCGTTTATTATTGCCACTCAGATGTGAAATGGAGTGATTTGTTGCCAAGTGTTTGGTAAGAGTAAGGAAGAGCAGGATGAACAGCTGTAGCCTCAGGCAGAGGACTCCCTGACCTCACCATTCTCAGAGCTACTTTGCAATCCCTTCCAACTCACTAACACTTCCTACAACTCAGAGAGCAGAACAAACAGACAAGCATTAATCTATTCTGTTTAACTCTTGTGACCCATTAGCTTTTTGAGTAATTGCTTCCCTGTGGGTTGCTTTTACTCCCCCACTCCACCTCACAACTTTTGAGTACTCCACTGTGAGATATTCATCCAAGTGACTTTTCACTGCCATCTAGACTTTTCTGCAGAACTAAGTTGGAAGCATTTATACTATATAATATATACTATACAATAATTTATCTGCATTATTTCATCAGAAACTATATTTTTTTATTTTCCTCTCAGATCATTGCTAAAAACAGAGAAAAACCTGAAGATTCTGCTTTATCTACTGGAAGCAGCTCCTGTTGTGACATTTGTCCTATGACTGACACACAGTGCTTCCACAGCAGCAGTCACAACTTGGATAGGCCCTTTCAGAAAAAAAACCCAAGAAAATACCCTACCCAGAAAGTCAAAGCCAGTCAGCTGGCACTGGGGAAGCACTGCAAGGGAGCACAGCTCCTGCTCCTCCTGTCCTTCCTCTCCTCTGGCAGCATGTGGTCCTGGACAGGCTGCTGGGCTACATGAAGCCTTCACCAGTGCAGCCATTCTCATGTGTCAGTAGCAACTAAAATGATAACTCGGGATCAAAAGAACCTATTTGGTTTGATTTGCTACCTTTCCCTTTAGTACCTTTTAATTGCTCTAATAATAAATTGAAAATTTATTTTATTCAAGCTTCTGTGGCACGCAGTGAGGTTTAAACACCAACTTTTCCAAAAATCTGTTATTGAGAACAAAATAAGTTTAGTTGGCTAGTCTGCAAGGAACCTGCAAGGTCACAATAACTCGTATCCAGAAATCCTACATTATTGAGTTTCATTATTAGACAATTCAGGGAGAAGGAAAAAGCCACATCTGCACCATTGTGTTGCAGAGGACACACACTGGTGTTCCATAGATCTACATTGTGTTTCTGACTTTGATATTCACAACCCTTTCAAGTTGTGCCTGTCACCATCTACAACAGAAGCATCCATGCCTTGTTCCCCCTTCTGTCACCTGCTGGAAACCTGGCGTTGGCTCTGGCTGAGCAGAGGTGTCCCAGGTGTGAGAGTCCTGCTCACTGCTTAGTGCCTGCAGAACTCAGTACTCACCACTTCATGTAACCCTAAAGTTCTGCCACAGCTTTGGCTGTACTGAGGAACTGAACGTTCAGTAGGAAGAGCTGATCCTCACTCAAAGCTCAGCCACAGCAAGCCCCAACTACCACAGCTCACAAGACAAGACAAGGTTGTTCTTCCCTCTTTATTGACTGATGGGTTCTCAGGCAGATCTGTTAATTACACTGTTAAATAATAGTTAAAAACAAACCAAGGCCAGAGGAGTTTGAAGTGAAGTATCTAAACTGAAGCAGAAATTGGGAAGGAAGAGGCAGGAGAAGCTGGGCTGGGGTCTCCACCTGTGTAACACTGCAGCTCAGAGACCCTGATGGCCGCTGCCGTGACCCCAGGCCATCAGATACCAGGGCCTGGCTCAGATGGGACATCATCTTAATATGGAAACGGTTGCCCAAACGTAGCCAGACTGGGAGAGAAGAGCTCTGTCCAGACACAGAGGTGCAAGGCAAGTCGAGGGGAAGCAGTATTGCAGCAATCCTAGAACACAGCCAGTGAGAGCAGCAGTCCCGCTCCCGCCGGCGGGCGGGCGACTTGTGGCCACCGCCGGCCCCACAGCACTGCGGCCAAGGGCTCCTCAGCTCACACGTTGTGGGTCCGTTTGGTGAGCTGTGGGTCCTCATCCACCAGCTTTGACTTGAGATGCTCCTTGTAGGCAAGGATGTCCCCCTGCCACTTGGTGATTGTCTGCTTCTCACAGACCCAGATCTCCTGCGCGACCTGAGAGCGAGCACAGGAGGAGGAGAGGTTTGCATACAGCATTTTATAATCTTATCGAAATTATAAAGTTAACTAAAAACTATTCTCTGAAGTCTGGCAAGAAAAGCTGAACTCTCACAATTCAACTACTGAATAAAGCATCTGCAGAGAAACATCTTCCTTGTTTTTTTCTGCATAATTTAGATAAGATTTTATAACTGAAAATCCTGGACCCCTCTACATTTCTGATTTTGTTCATGTGATAAGAAGAAAAGCCTTTCTTACTAAACTGGGAATCGAAACAAAGGTAGTTCTTGACCTGAACACACTGAAAAATAAAATTATACCCAGAGTTGCAGCCAAAACCACAGCTGACAAATCAGCATTTGACATCTGTGTTGGTTTTTTTAAAATTTGTTTCAAGTTCCTCATATTTTCATGGGCTATCTCAATAATTGTTTACCACGAACAAGGTAAGGGAATTGTGCACAGTGATTTTTTTTCACTCACCCATCTTTCTGGGATGTGTAAGAGCCAGTGAGTTGAAAACACCTTGTTTTAATTACATGAAGCATTAGAAAGGTGCTCTGACAAAATTCATGACTTTCCTTACCTGCTGGATGAGTCTGAAGTCATGGCTGACAAGCATCATTCCTCCTTCAAACTCATTGATAGCATCTGCCAGAGCATCTATGGTTTCTATGTCCAGGTGGTTGGTGGGCTCATCCAGGAAAAGCATGTGGGGGTTCTGCCAGGCCAGCCAGGCGAAGCACACACGGCACTTCTGCCCATCGGAGAGGTTCCTGATGGGGCTCACCTGCCCAACACAGACACAGCTCAGGCTCTGCAGGCACCTCACAGCCTGCCACCCTGACCCAGAACACTTGGGCCTCACCCTGGGCTCCCAGCAGCTCCATGACACAAGAGGACAAATGTTCAGTCAGCCTTATACCTACACTGAGCTTCTCCCACCCATGGAACAAGGGAATTCCAGGGGCTTCTGAAGAAGGAGTCTCCCCACCAAGACCCAGCTTGTGCCAAAGATATGCAAGGACAGCTGACTGGGATCTGACTGGTGTTCGCTGATACAACCATCAAACTACTCTCAACTTCTGCAGTGATAAATGGGCAAAACCAATGCAGAAGTCAACACTGAACTGCAGTGACATTGACACCTCCTGTCACATGTATGACGTACAGGAGCATGTCATGCTTGGACTTAAGAGCACCATTGGTGAGCCTCTTGTCTGAACCAAGGGGACCTCTCACCCAACTGAGAACCTTCTAACACTTCTGCCTGCTATTCATCTCAGAAATGAAAGATAAGCAAACTAGTTCAAGTTACAATTAAAATGTGCTCAAGCCTAGCACTATATCTTTTCTTTTCACCCAGATTCTGAGGGGGTCACCCATTCCAACCCACATCTTGCTGTGAGCCATTTTTTTCTCCAATTTCAAAGGCAGAGATGGATTTTGATGCTATGGTGAGCCATGCTGCATACTGTATCACACTGTCAGACATCAGTGGAGGAACAGAAAACACAGCAGCTCTACTCCTCTAATGAGCAAAAAGCAAACACCAACAGCTCACACTTACCTGCTGCTTCCCTGTCAGGCCATATCTGCCAATGATTTTCCTCATCTCCTCCTTCTCCTTGATCTCTGGGTAGCATTTCAACATGTACTCCAGGGGTGAGAGGTCTAAGTCCAACTGCTCTTGCAAGTGCTGCCAGAGAAGAAAAGTCAGCTTCAGGCTGTGCAGGCCACTCACTTCATGGCCCAAAGCACTTCCCCCCTTACACTCCACACCCCTTTGGTACCAGCTGAGTGGTAGAACACCAGAGCCAATAATCCCACCCACAGGATAGCCCCTGTGCTGAACTATTATGCAATAGCTTCCATTTCAGGAGCAGGAGTGCTGTTTCAGAATAGCAGGTTTGTCCACCACCAAACACAAGGCAACCAGCTCTGCCATTAGCAGGTGGGAGGCTGAACAGGAAGAACCACAGTCAGCAGGGTAAGGACATGAGCTGGAGCCCATTCCGTGGACAGTTCCTTCCCCCATCTCTGGGTACAGAAAGGCAGCAGTGGGAGGGGCCTTAGAAGCAGAACTAGAAGGGCAAGTTTCCTCATTCCTGACAACTTTTTCCTCAGCATTCCCTGTCCCTGGGGGCTGCTGCAGGGAGTACCTGGTGGTATCTACCGATCTTCACATGTGAGTGCTTGCGAATCATCCCATCTGTGGGCAGCAGCTACAAAGGGAAGATAAATTGTTTCAGCAGAAAATCTCTCCTCTTGCTGTATGTCAGAAACACAGAATCCAGCTGTCTCCACTCTGGCACAGGGGAGGCAGCCTGAACACTAAATCTGAGAGAAAAAGCCCTATATTGCAACAAGACCTTAGGATTTCCAAGGCCTGAGTCTGGGGTGCTCTGGCAACTAAGTGCAGCTTTGTTGAAGGCTATCCCAAGAATAAAGGTCCAGAACAGGAAGCAAACCTCTCCTGTGAGCAGTTTCAGCAGTGTTGACTTCCCGGCTCCATTGGGTCCAACGAGAGCTACACGGGTATCCAGGTCAATCCCAAACTCCAGGTTATTGTAGATCCATGGCTGCAAACCACAAATATCATGCCACATATTATGCCTTTTCACTACTCCCCAGAACCTCTCTGCTGTACCTGTAATGCTCTGTCCTCAGGAGACCCAGCATAAACACTGTCAAGGGGTTTGCTTCACTAGTCATATGCTGCAGCCTGATCAGGAAGCTCGGCCAAATGCCTCCTACTCCCAAACAAGGCAGAAGCACAAGGGATCTCTGTATGCACACTCCCCATACTCACCCCATCCTTGCTGTATCTGAAGCTGACATTCTGCACCATGATGACGGGAGGAGGGATTTTCCCACAGGGCGGGAAGTAGAATGACAAAGTCTGTTAACACAGAATATCCGCCTGTGAGACACCCTGGAGCACGAGACAGCCCAGACATTCTGGTACAACCATCCCTCACTATCAACATCAGCTGCAGACCAAGGCACGACTGCAACTTTTTATAAGCCCCTCTATCAACTCACAGATATATTCTGATGAGCTGCTTGCAAGCTCATCTGCTGCCTAACAAGTCCCTATTTCTTCCCCCTTGAAGCAAATATGGGCTTGTACTCTTCAAACAAGTAGGAGCTGTTCTGAGAATCCTCCCCCATCTCCTATGAGCCTTTGGCACTCATTTCTGATTTCTGTATCTGCAAAACAACCTCAATGGTATGACAATTCCACTTTCCTCCCCTATAAAATTCCTCCTCCTCTTCCCACTGTTCAGCATTATTCCATGCTGAGTACAGGGATCTTTGGCATCAGGAAGGGTGTCTTGTTCTTGCTCCCAGCTCTGTCAGCCATTCCTGTTGTCTGCTAAAGATCATTCTACTTCTGTAGCCCATGTTTCCAGCTCTGATCTCTAGCTGCAATCCCACGTCTGATCCTACCTTATCATTCACAACTCTCTCTGTCAAGCCAGAAGCCATCATCTTTTGAAGAGTCTTCTCCTTGCTCTGAGCTTGTCTGGCCAGCTTTGCACTGCCATGGCCAAATCGTGCAATGTAATTCTGCAACAAAGCAAAGTCAGCCAAAAGCCACAGTGACAAGGTTGAGGAGGGGCAGGGTTGCCCACCTGCACGGGTAGGAAGGTATTTATGCAGCCAGACAGGTACCTTCATATGGGCGATCTGATCTTGCTCCCAGTGGAATCGCTTCATTTGATTTTCTTCTAGTTCCAAACGAGTCTTTACATACTGATCATAATTTCCCTGGAAAGAGACCATGGGACATCAGATGTGCCCAGGGAACAGCTCCTGTTTCTGCTGGTGGCATGGGGCACTATTTACTCACTGTGTAGTACTTGAGTTTGCGGTTGTGCATATGGATGATGTTGGTGCAGACGCCATTCAAGAAGTCCTGGGAGTGGGATATCAGCACAAGGATCCGCTTGAACCTGTGGCACCACGTAAATTATTAGAGACTAAGCTAGGAAAAGAATTCCTTTTTGTTGGCCCTGATGGTGACAAAGGCTTCACGTGCACCAGATTCCTCTTGCTTTCAATCAGATTAAGAACAAAAAGGTCACAGCGTGGGAGATGCTCAAGGAAACTGGCAGGAAAGCAGCTACAACCAGCTGCAGTGAGTAAATCCTGCCAACACCTTTCACTGTGGTAAAACACCCTGCACCACTGGACCAGTCTTTGCCCGTTGTCACAAGGAGCCCAGGGCTGGCTGCCCATGTGGCAGGTGACTCATGCTACCGATGCAGCTGACTTCATTAGCATCACACTTGCAAGAAGTTTCAACCTTCACTGCTCACTTTCCCCTTGGTAGACTCCCATCTGTTAGGCACCTTGTGCCTGGCTCCACTTCAGTTCCATGCAACGATGGGTCAAAGCCTTTCAAAAAGAGGTTCAAAGTACTTCCCTAAAACATCTGACTTTAAAAGGAAAGATGCAAAAGGTTTAACCGACAAAACCTATGGAAATACCTCTGCAAAGGCAAAGCCCCTCTCACAATACAGTCCTTTTAACGCACATCCCAGCCAACCTGAGTTTCATAACTATTCCTAAGCTTTTTGCCTTACACCTAAACATTTTTCCTCTGTTTATGAAAACTAGTCACCAACACAACAGTCGAGACCAGCACACTCAGATACTACAGTTCTGCTTAAACAGAGAAATGGTGGGCAGGAAGATGAGCTGGAAGTCAGGTCTAGAAAGCTCAGGCTCATGCTGCTAGCACACGGTGCTGGTACACAGGCTGCCAAGGCCTGCTCCTGGCTTTTCAGGAAACCTCTTAAAGTTGGGAGTACAGACCAGCATTTCTCATTTCTTGAGTAACAGGGAGACAAACCCTTTTCTTGAATTTGTTACCCTTGCATCAAGAATCCCACACAGCAGCAAGCAGAAGATGTCACTGCTACCGCAGCACACTTATGTACCCACAAGAACCATAGACAGTTACTCCTGCAGCACTTGCTCACATGCTGACAAGATGTTCCAGCAGAAAAGCACAACCCACAGAAGTAGCAAACTCCTCTGTGCTTACGTTTTCAGCTCTTCCTCCAACCACACACAGGCATCCAGATCGAGGTGGTTTGTGGGCTCATCGAGCAGCAGCATGAAAGGCCGAATGAAGAGAGCTCTGCAAGGACAGGGGAGATGATGGCGTAGGGTGAGTGCAGGTAACCCAAAGTCTCTTAGCTCTGCTCTGAGTTCTTAGAACTGTGTCCATGGCTCTTCAGAGTCAGGAGCAGGCAGGCATTCTCCCAGGAGGCAGCAGGCACTATAGCACTCACCTGGCAAGTGCCACCCTCATTCGCCAGCCACCACTGAAGTCCTTCAGCTTTTTCCTCTGCATGGCTGGTGTGAACCCCAAGCCGTGAAGGATACGTGAGGCCCGTGCTTCTGCCTTATCAGCATCCAGCTCCTCCAAACGTTCATATAACTCCAAGAGTTTCTCACATTCCGCTGAAAGAGAGGCTGCCTGTCAGCACCTCTGCCAGTAAAGGGCTCTCAGCTGCACCTCTGCACAGCTAGGAAAGCTCACAATCCCTCTGCCCTACGTCTGTTCAGCCCCCTCCATTCCCAAGCCTGAGACACTTCATAAGAAGCTGCATGGAATAATTCATCCAAAGAATTGTCATTCTACTAGTGTCACTCTCATGTGGCAGCTGGGGGAAATAGGTATTACAACATGTGAAAACTCCGTCAAGGAACCCACATTTTCTTTGGTGGGGAAGGAAATGGAGGAAATGTCCCCTGGGACTCGGAGAAGCTTTACCGTCTTCATGAGCCAGACGTTCTGCCTCTCGCTCCAGCATGGCCCTCTCTGTATCCACCTCCATCACACATTGCAGAGGGGTCTTGTCACTGGGAGGCATCTCTCGTGTCAGGTGATAGATGTCAATATGCTCTGGGATGGGCACTTCTCGCTTCCCAATAGCTGATAAAAGCATGGATTTCCCTGTGTGCAGATAATCACTCCACAATTAATTGTTGGATTCAGTGAGATCCAATGTCACAGTGAAACAGAAGAAATGCACTCAGATTCCACTGATTCCCTCCCTTTCCAAGCCCTGAAAATCCTGGGCAATTTCTTGCCCAAGAGGCCAGAAGAACTGGAGACACAGCAGAGCCCACTGCCTCACTGTGACAAGCTGCCTTCCCAGCTAAGGCTCACCACCCCAAGGACAGGACTGAGACACAAAGAAGCTTTTTGGAAACCACTTCACTTCAGCCCTTGCTCAAATTTAGAGAATTTTACCTCTGTTGTACTTCCTGCTGTCTAACCAGGTCTAACAGCTGTTACCAGGGCCCCAGATTCCAAAGACTTCTGACATAGAGGAAAGTAATGTGCTCATCACTAGAGAACTTGTGTTTTCCTGAAGGTTAAACCTGAAGGTCCCTCTTACTAGCACTTCTCCAATCACACCCATTCTCCATCTCTCAATGTAGTGTCACCTTCTCCAAGCACTGTACAGTTGTTTTCCCAGTCAGGCCAAACCACACACTCTTTACTTCTCCTTTACTTCTTTGACCAATGCTATCTTGGGTTTACTGGCCCTACTAAGCAAATCTTGTAAACAGGAATCAGACAGATTTACTGATCCCAGACATCTCACTCAACTCTCCAGTGAAACAAGTTCAAATGCACAGTCCAAAGCCAGAATGCAATCTCAGACTTCTGTCAGCAATCCTAGCAATTCCCCTCTCTGGGGAGACACGTGGGAGAACAGGAACTGCCATGGCCCAGCCATGTCTGTCTAACAGCCCTCTTTCCAGTTTCCAGCATTTCCCACCTGCACCTGCCCAGCTCCTCAGCAGCACAACACCCTCACTGAGCTTCAGGGAGCCACGTCACCTCCCCCATGGCTTACCGATGCCATTGAGTCCGATCAGGCCATAGCGTCTCCCGGAGTTCAGCTCCAGTTTGGTGTCACTTAGCAGCTCCTGGCCGTGGAAGGTCAGGGAGAGGTTGATGATGTGCACATCAGTGCTGTTGGGATGGGAGGCCAGGACTCCTGTCACAGCTCGGGCAGCAGCTTTCTTTAATTCAAAGTCCTCTAGCTCCTTTGTAAGAGCATCCACCTCTATAAGCAGAAAGACCAGAAGTGTTACTGATTTACAAATACAAGGGAAGCCATAAGCCCCTGTACAGAATGGCCCAGGGCTACAAAAACAACTCCCAGCCCCCATTTCTATGGAAGAGTTGAGGAGGTTCAGATGCAATGATGCTCTGCTTTTCAGCTTAGCAAATGGATATATATAGTCTAACAGGAACTTCCACCTGCTAAGTATCTAAATACCATATAAATGAAATAGGACCATCAGAATTAAGTCAGCAGCCAGAGAAGTGAGCCACTTATCTGAGTGCCATGAGACTAACCCCTTCTGCAGGAAGGACTAGGATAGGAAGAGACCTTACAGAGTACTGCTTGCAAGCTTAAGGAAATGGTTAGCCAAAAAAAAAATTGGCTAGAAAATAAATGAAGGGAAAGGTTAGAGAAGAAGCAGTACCACTGGAACAGGCCCTACTAATTTTTGGAGAAGCTACTATGTCCATCTGCACGTCCCCCTCTTCCTTTACTCCTACAGTAACAGCAAGTCATATAATCACAGAATCCTAGAATGGTTTGGGTTGGATCTTAAAGAGCATCTAATTCCAAACCCCCTGCCATGGACAGGGACACCTTCCACTAGCCCAGGTTGCTCCAAGTCCTGTTCAACCTGGCCTAGAACACTTCCAGGGATGGGGCAGCCACAGCTTCTCTGTGCAGCGTGTGCCAGGGCCCCACTACTCTCTTTCCTGTCATGCTGACCTTCTGTTGCAGCCTAAATTCACAGCTCGGTGAGACGCTGGCCTTGGAAGCAGCAAACAGCACTGGGGATCTCGGCAGCGCTGCTGCTGCTCACGGCAAACAGCTGAACAACGGCCCAGGTGCGAGCACCTAGTGCTCCTGGCAAAATCACCCACTCAGCCAAATCACTGTGAACACCATGACAAATGTGCCTTAGCCAAGGAGCATAAAAAAGGTCACTGGCAGTCACACGGGACCCCTCTGGACAGTGCCACAGAGCAGGAAGTCAAACGGGGCAAGGGTGTTTTCCCCCTGATGTGTAAATCATAGAATAGGATCACAGAATCATAGGATTAACTGGGTTGGAAGAGACCTCTGAGATCATCAAGTTCAACCTTTGATCCAACCCCACTGTGATTACTAGATCATGGCACTCAGTGCCACATCCAGCCTCATTTTAAAAACCTCCAGGGACGGTGAATCCACCACCTCTCTGAGCAGGCCATTCCAATGCCTGATCACTCTCTCTGTAAAGAACTTCTTTCTAATATCCAACCTAAACCTCCCCTGGCAGAGCTTAAGCCCGTGCCCTCTTGTCCTAATAGCTCATGGAGAACTCCCAATAAGAAATATGCCAGTATCAATCCATATGGAATCACAGGATCTCCTAAGCTGGAAGGGATTCCCAAGGATCACCCAGTCCAGCTCCTGACCAGACACCCCCTGCCACCATGGCCCAAGAGTGCTGTTTAAATGCTCCTTGAGCTCTGCCAGGCTTGGGGCCGCGACCTGGGGGGCTGTTCCAGAGCCTGGTTTAGGTTGGATTCGAGAAAAGGTTCTTTCCTCAGAGGGTGGTTGGGCACTGAACAGGCTCCCCAGGGCAGTAGGCACAGCACCGAGGCTGTCAGAGCTCAAGGAGTGTTTCGATGATACTCTGGGGCACATGGTGGGATTGTTGGGGCTGCTCCTGTGCAGGGCTAGGAGCTGCACTCGGTGATCCTTGTGGGTCCCTTCCAACTCGGCGTATTCTGTGACCCGTTCGGGAGGAAAGAGCCTTTCCCAGATTCCCGCCGGATCCGGCACAGCCCTCGCCGCTCCGGGCCCCGCCCGCCCCGGGCTGCACCAATGGGGAGGCGCTTTGCAAATGAGGGAGAGACAGAGACAGACGGGGAGAGACACAGAGAGCAAGAGAGAGACAGAAAGAGCCCCGCACGGGGAGAGAAAGACAGAGATACAGCCTCACACGAGAGGGGGGGAGACAGAGAGAGCGCGAACCCAGCACGGAGCGAGAGAGCCCCGCGGCTGCGAAAGCAAGCTGTCCCTCGGTAAGCGCTACCTATGTCCTTCAGGGCCGACAGCGCCCTCTGACTAAATCTCTCTCTTTAACACACACAAAGTCTCTTTTAGAGACAGGCTCTCAGACTCTACAAACCAGGTACGTCACAGAGAAGCAGGTGTGAGGAGGGTGAGAGCAGTAGCAGTAAGAACAGAAAAAATTCAAACGCTGCAGTGGTCCCTGCAGCAAGAAAGAAAACTCCAAACAAGACAGAAAGAAAAATCAAAAAAAAATCCAAAAAGGTCTGTGCATCAAGTAGCAGAAGATCGGGACAGTGTCTGTCTGAAGGAGGAGACACCATCAGACCCTTCCATCTTCATACTGCCATGCCTCGAGCGAAGGCCACGGGCATCCTTCACACACACGGCCCATGTAGAGCCCCCGGGGCGTCCTGCTGCCCCAGGGCAGAGCGGCCCCGACGGCAGCTGCGGCAGCCGCCCGGCTCGGCGCAGCCCGTGCCCGAGGTGTTCCATCCGTAGAGAATCAACGTCCCGGCTCACCCAGCTGGGCCACGGCCGAGCCCCCCGCCCCGGGACACCCGGAGCAGACACGGGACTGGCCGCTCCCTCACCTGGCAGCGCCGTCCCGTTGGCCTCCGGGGGCCGGACCTCCTGCGGCTCCGTCCCGGCATCGCCGTTCTCCTCCGGGGCCCGGCGCGGCCGCTGCCGGGCCTTGGCCGCCTCCTTCTTCTTGGCCGCCTTCTTCTTGGCCAGGTCGGAGGGCATGGCGCGGGGGGGGCTGTGACAGAGGGGAGACAGGCGCCGTTAGGCCGCGCCGTCCCGGGTCGCCCCGCCCCCGTTCTCCGCCCCGGCCGCCCCGCGAGCCGCCGGACCCGGCCCGTAGCACGCTGCGCCGTTCGGTCCTGTCGAGGGCTCCCGCCCGCCCGCCCGCTGGGCTGCCCGCGCTGCCCGGCCCGGCCCGGCCGCCCCCGCCCCGCGCCCCCGGGCCCGCGCGCACCGGCCGCTCGCGCTTTCCTTCTGTCGCAACAGCCCCGCCGCGACCGCGTGCGCGCGCCCCGCCCCCACAGCGCGCCGGCCAATCGCAGCGCCGAGCGTCACCCAAGCCCCTCCCCCGCTGCGCCGGCCAATCGCAGCGCCGAGCGTCACCGGCGCCGGGCGGCGCGCGGCCCTGGGCGGCCGGCGCGCCCCATGCCGTGCCCCGAGCTGGCCCGGCCCCGCCCCTGCGGTACCATAGAGCTGGGGGGGCGGAGCGAGCGTCCGTCACCAGCCAGCGGAGCGGAAGCGGAAGTGCGCGGGGCGATGCGGCGGGTGAGGTGGCAGCGGCGCAGCGCGGACGGGACGGGCCCGCCTCCGCCTCCCGCACCGCCAGCCCGGAGCCCCGGGCCGCCCCTGGCGCTGCCGCCGGCCTGCGGGTAAGACAGCCCCGCTCGCCATGTCACCCCGGAGCTCCGCCCGGCCGTAGCCGCCGCGATGCGCTTGGGCGCGGTGCTGGGCGCGCTGCGGCCCGCGCTGCCGCTCCTGCTCGGGCTGTCTCTCGGCTGCAGCCTGAGCCTCCTGCGAGCCTCCTGGAGCCACGGCGCGGCCGAGGAGCGCTGCCTGGCGCCGGGCCGGCCCGCGCCACCCGCCGGCGGGGCTCCGCCCGAGGCAGCGGAGGGGGGGCCGGGCCCGGGCCAAGAGGACTTCAGGCCCCGCATTGTGCCGTACTACAGAGACCCCAACAAGCCTTACAAAAAAGTACTCAGGTAAGTTCTGTGCTTTTTGGCTCGTTTTTCCTTCAGGGAAAACAGTCACGTGTGGGTCGTATTTGGGGTTCTAAACCTCGTCCTGAGTGAACAGGTTCGAGGTGGAATTTGCTGTTTGAATTACCTCGTGTAGGAACAACGTAATGCAATAAGGCGGTGGCCAAGATTGTCACCTCAAAGGGATGGAAAACGTGTTCAGGAAATGAACCTGAGAGGGGGGAAAAAAGGCAACAAAAGTACCCAAGAAGATTGAGAATATTTCTTTTCAATATGGGGGAGATTCTGCCCCTCTGCCCCCTCAGGTGAGACCCCCACCTGCAGAGCTGCCTCCAGCCCTGGAACCCAGCACAGGAAGGACATAGAGCTGTTGGTGCAAGTCCAGAGGACGCACCAAGATGGTCAGAGGGATGGAGCACCTCTGTTATAAGGAAAGACTGAAAGAACTGGGATTGTTTAGCTTGGAGAAGAGAGGGTGGGGTGACCTGATTGTGACCTTCCAGGACCTGAAGGAAACCTGCAGGAAAAATGGAGAGTGACTATCTACAACGGCCTGGAGGGACAGGAAAAAGGGCAATGGCTTCAAACTGATAGAGGGCAGGGTTAGATGGCATATTGGGAAGGAATTCTTGGCTGTGAGGGTGGTGAGGCCCTGGTACAGGTTGCCCAGAGGAGCTGTGGCTGCCCCTGGATCCCTGGAAGCGTCCAAGGCCAGGCTGGATAGGGCTTGGAGCAACCTGGGCTAGTGGAAGGTGTCCCTGCCCATGGCAGGGCATTGGACTGGATGGGTTTTGAGGTCCCTTCCACCCCGAACCGTTCTGGAATTCTATGATAGTTTTGTTACCTGTGTCTAATAGAACATGTTAAATTACTCTTCAAAACTTTTCTAAGCAGTCTATTCGTTAAGGCAGTTTTGAGCAATTAACAATTTATTGATGTAATGTAATACACTGTAAGAATGTATTGTATGAAACTTTCCTGTCTCACCATCCAGGGGCCACTCTGGGGGTCACACTGGCACCACCTAGACTGTCACTGCTGGGACCGGGGTTCCTTTGCAGTGGTTGCTCTGGTGACCCAACAGGTGTACCCCCTCGGCTCCTTCCACAAACCACAGTCACACTGTCAGACAAGTTCCCTCGGCCCCAGACTTTCTGTAGCAGAGTTTCTTTGGTTCCTTTAAGTATTTTATTTGTGGTGCAGCAGCATCAGAACAGCTCGGGTTGTTGCCTCTGCAGAGGGACCCTGAGCAAAGGGACCCCTGTTGTACCCTCACAGTCTCTCTACACACTCCTCACGTGCCTCTTGGTCCAATGGTGAACTTTGGTTTGGGGTCCTCTCATTGTTCACCAGGTCCTGCAGGGCTTTGGGCTCTTTGTTAGGCCAAGGCCAGCAACTGTTGCTGGCTTATGGCCTGAGGCTTCAGTGATCTCCTGCCACTTGGGACCCCACTCGCAGCTGGCACAGCCCAGCCCCCAGCACTAGGGACTCAACAGTCCTTCCTGTGATTTAATTGAGCATACTTCTTAAGCTGCAAGTGGTTAGCTCTGTGGTGTTTTAAATTTAATTACACTGGCACAGTTTTCTGGCTCACATAAATGATGTGAGATAGATTGTAGCTGCCTTGAAGGAAGCAAATGTTTTCACAAAATGGGATGTTCACTAATGAGTTTTCTCTTAGAGCTCTACATCTAGGCTTAACTTTCACCATGGGTAGACTCCAGCAAATAAGGATTTATCCCAAGTTACCATAATTCTTGATTTTTCTCCTCCAGTTCTTTGTCATGTAGGTATGTCCTTCCTTTACAGAACTCGCTACATCCAGACAGAACTGGGATTCCATGAGAGATTGTTTGTGGCTGTGCTGACCTCCAAGGCCACCATGAACACGCTGGCAGTGGCCGTGAACAAGACGGTGGCCCACCACTTCCCACGCCTGCTGTACTTTACGGGGCTGCGCAGTGCCAAGGTGCCCCATGGAATGGTGCTGGTGGCCCATGGAGACGAGCGGCCCATTTGGCTTATGTATGAGACCATGAACTATATCCATCAGCATTTTGGTTCTGACTATGACTGGTTCTACATCATGCAGGATGACACCTATGCCCAGGCGGAGCAGGTCAAGGCTCTGGTGACGCACCTGAGCATTAACCAGGACGTGTACCTGGGGCGAGCGGAGGAGTTCATCGGGGGGGATGAACAGACCCGGTACTGTCACGGGGGCTTTGGCTACCTGCTCTCCCGTAGCCTGCTGCTGAAGCTCCACCCACACCTGGACAGCTGTCGCAATGAGATACTCAGTGTGCGGCCAGATGAGTGGCTGGGTCGTTGCATCATTGATTTCCTTGGCATCACTTGCATTTCCCAGCTCCAGGTACTACTTCCCAGCTCAGGTTTTGTGTTAGCTGAGCCTGACAGAGCCCATGCTCTTACTTGTTCCCTGCTGTGTAGCAAAGTGGCTTTCTTGTGAGCTGCAGAGGAGGAAAGGGTTGTGTGCTATAGCAGCGTCAAGGAGGGGCCTGAATCACAGCTGTGATGTTGAGGTAGAGAGCACACATGTGACTTAATTTTTGGCTTACTACCAAGGTCTGATCCACAGGTTTTTGGAGGTAGGATAAAGGGCATGTTGGCACCAAGGAGAAAGTGGGAGTTAGGGTGGGAGGGACAACTCATACCTTTTTATCTCAGTCTGCATGGAAAGAGGGATGGGTGCATGTCTGGGATACGGGAAAGCTGCTCCGTGAACTTGGGTTCCATTCCAGTCTTTCTGTCTTTTATCTGCTTCAGGGCCAGCATTATCACACCTATGAACTGGCCAAAAATACTGAGCCAGAGAAGGAGGAAGAAGAAGAGTTCCAAGCAGCTCTTGCAGTGCACCCTGTTTCCGACATGACCCTGATGTACCGGCTGCACAAGCAGTTCAGCAGGATCCAGCTGGACAGAGCTTACCAGGAGATACAGGACCTCCAGGTATGTGGTGAGATATACCTGCATAAACTCCTTGACCAAACAGATTTCCTTCTAGTTTGGTGCAGTAGAAGAAGATTGTTGCTTCCATTTGTGGATGACTGTCAGCCAGACACAGGCTGCAGCCCCATGTCTCACAAACAGCACTTCTGACACCTAAAACTGCTGGTGTGACATTTGTAGGTGGTGAGGTGGGCCTGGAGGGGAGCTGGCCTGGACCCTTTTGAGAACTTGGTGGGGATCAGTTTGTGCTCTCTGTTTGCACAGATGCAGATCAGGAACCTGACAGCACTGACCCCTGCGGGCGAGGCAGGTGTGACCTGGCCTGTGGGCATAAATGCTCCATTCCTTCCAAAGTCCCGCTTTGAGGTGATCAACTGGGACTACTTCACCGAGCAGCACCTCTTCTCCTGTCCTGACGGCTCCCCCAAGTGTGAGCTGTCTGGAGCCAGCAAAGCAGATGTTGGTGAGATCATCGAGTCAGCGCTGGAGCAGCTGAACCATCGGTACCAGCCCCTGCTCCGCTTCAGCAAGCGGCAGCTGCTCAACGGCTACCGGCGCTTTGACCCCACGCGGGGCATGGAGTACACACTGGACCTGCTGCTGGAGGCTGTCACCCAGAAGGGCCACAGTCATGTTCTGGCCAAGCGAGTGAGCTTGGTGCGACCCTTAAGTAAGGTGGAAATTATTCCCATGCCATATGTGACAGAGGCCACACGGGTGCAGCTGGTGCTTCCCTTGACAGTGCAGGACCTGGATTATGTGGCAAACTTCCTGGATATGTTTGCTATGAACACACTGGACACGCATGATAATGCCTTGCTGACTTTGCTTTTTGTCTACCATCCCTATGATGCCCAGAGAGTCAGTCAGGTGGATGTTTTTGCTGGAGTCAAAGCCATGGTAGGAGAGCTGGAGAAACGCTATGCAGAAGTTAAAATCCCATGGATTAGTGTTAAAACAGAGGTGCCATCACAAGTGAAGCTCATGGATATAGTCTCAAAGAAGCACCCTGTGGATACACTGTTCTTCTTGGCCAGCGTCTGGACAGAAATCAACATGGAGTTCCTGAACCGCTGCCGTATGAATACCATCAGCAACTGGCAGGTTTTTTTCCCTGTGCATTTCCAGGAGTTCAACCCTGTGCTGGTGTACCGTGGTGAGCAGACAGCTTCCTCCAGCACTGACTTCCTGAGGGATGGGCATTTTGACAGACATTCCTTTGCTGAGGCCTGCTTTTATAATTCTGACTATATGACAGCACGTACCAAGCTTGCAGCCGATATCCTGGACCGAGATGAGGTTCTGGAGAGCATGGAGGTATTTGATGTCTTCCTCCACTATTCTGGTCTGCACCTGTTCAGGGCTGTGGAGCCGGGGCTGGTGCAGAAGTACACCCTGAGGAGCTGCAACCCCCGGCTCAGTGAGGAGCTGTACCACCGCTGTGTGCTCAGCAACTTGGAAGGACTCGCGTCCCGCTCACATTTGGCCATGGCCCTCTTTGAGCAGGAACAGGCCAACAGCACTTGAGAGATGGAAACATCAAGAGCTTCTCAGCACCTTAACACTTGGCACTTTCCATCCCCTTCCCACCCTTGCCATGGGTGAAGGGCATGTGAGGTCAAGGGAGGAGGAAGACTTTCCAGGCCCCACTCTGAGGCATGTGGGCTATGGAGAGAGGCTGTTTCTGTGGAGGGGTTTGGTTTGTTTGTTTTGGGTTTTTTTAATAAATTTAATTTTCTTTCCAGGCAGACTGATGTGGTCACTTGTAAACTTTGCAGCCTCTGGGATGAGGGAAGTGAGACAAACTGTAGAGCTGACCTTACTTAAAGCTGTGCAATTCTGCTGAGCAATGCAGGGGGAGAGTGACTGTGAGCTACACATGGGGAGAAAATTACCTTGACTTGCTACTCTCTGGGCTGTTGTGCAGCCTCCTGTATGTTTGTGTGTTTATGCATTCACTTTTTCAAGAGACATAAACACAACTTGTCTAATTCAGCTGGGCAAAGCTGTTCAATCACTTTTACTTTGCTGTGTTTGGCTCTTCCAGAGCTTCAGAGCTGTTCCAGTTTAAGTATCTTGGGGATGGAGACTCCACAATCCCTCCTGGTAGTATGCCCTTGTGTGTAGCAACTTTTACAGCTGAAAAGTTCTTTCTCACATTTAATTGAAATTTCTTGCATTTCAGTTTGTGCCTGTTGCCTCTTGCAATGTTACCAGAGACCACTGAGCAGAAGCTGTTTGTGTCTTCCTTATATTTTCCCATCACTGAGACACACATGGATGAGACTGTGCTGAGCCTTTTGTCCAAGTGAAACAATCCCAGCTCTTGCAGTCTCACTGTTAGGACTGACGCTCCCATTACTTAACATCTCCACATCCCTTTGCTGGACTTGCTCCAGTATGTCCATGCCTGTCTTGTACTGGGGAGCCAGACTGGACACAGCACTCCAGGTGTGTCTCACCTGTGCTGAGGAGATAGCTCATTGCCCTTTACCTGCTGGCCACAGCCTTTCTGCTGCAGCCCAGGATGCTGTTGCCACCTTTGCTTGGAAGGAATGCTGCTGGCTTATGTTTAACTTGGTATCCATCCCCACTAATCTTTTTACTTTTTCAGCTTTCCAGCATCATCTTTCCAGTGAATATCCCAGAAATCAAAGCCCTGATGTGACCTTGTGACTTTGTGTGATGAGCCAGCAAGTGTGACTGACCCCGTTCATGGCCACAGGGGTGCTGCTGAAGGAGAGAGGTTGTATTTGCTGTATTCATCTCGTGAGGAGCACGAGGTGGAGCTCTGGTGTTGGCATCAAAAGAGATGCTGAAAAATTAGAAAAGCTTCAAAAGAAGTATTAAAAGACATGGACATTGGTTCAAATTGATAGAAGTCTCGTATTTGTTTGTTTAACAAGTAAGGCACGTTTTGATTACATTTACATGGGGAAGAAGCCAGCTCTCTGCAGTGTCTTAGGGGGATGTGTGTTTGTTGCTAAGCAAACATTTACAGAGTGAGGACAAGGGCAGCTACCTGGGAAACCCTCTGTTTTTGTAAGGGTTGTTTTGCACAGGGAGGTTATGATCCCAGTAGGAAAGGCGGTCATACTGTGTAGGGTACCATTTAAAATATGTGTGAGAGCTAACGCGATAAAGAGAATAGCATACATCATCTCACATCCTTTAAATTCAGGGAACCCCAAGTGGTGCAGTGTCAAATAGGCCTCTGATCCACACCCAGCAACACCATGCAGACCCCACTTGCAGAGAAGGTTCTCTCTTTTTTGCCATTATAACTATTAGAGGACTGCCAGAAAACAGCTCTGTCTGTTATTCCTGCTGTCAGACAGAAAGGATGTTTGCCTGGAAATTTCTTGCCTCAGTTTTAGACAGAGGCCAGGATACAGGAGTGGAGGTGTCTGGTCTGAGAGTTGCCCACAGGCCTTTCTGTATGATGAGCTGGCTGAGGCTGTCCTGTGGGCAAGGGATTTGTGCCGCAAACCCAGGCCTGCCTGTAAGCAGCACAAGCCTGTGCACAGTCGGGTTTACATCGGCTGCCAGGTGGGATCAGGTGCCATGGCAGAGATGGACAGAGCGAGAGCCCCAATGCTGCTCACTGTGGGATGGGGTGCTCAGTGTCTTGAATGCAAAAGAGATTCTGCTGCACGAAAAACACCCTCCTGGTGCCAGAGAGGATGCAGAACTTGAGAGAATCTGGAAGCTGATTCTATTATTTTTTTTTAAATCCAGCTCTTTGGGAAAGGAAAGGCAGGAAATACTGTCAGCAAACTGCCCAGTCCTTAAACTGGAGATTCTGGTTTTTACTAGTCAACACTCTGCATTCCAAGGTGAGATGAGGTGATATGAAATGACCAACTTGGGTCTTGTTTGGTGTAATGCTGGATCAATTTATTCAACATTTAATTTGATTATTTTCTTTCCTCTTTACAGCATTTGCCTTATGGCATTTTTAGTTTACTATCCTCAGGCTGTTCCAGCTCTCGTTTAACTGGGAAAGTGAACGGGTCTGCCCAGGGGGACAGTTCTCCAGCCAGTGTTGTTTCACACTTAATTGATTATTTGGAAGCAAATGTAAGATCTCTACTGATAAAATCTGCAGATGATGTAAAAAATTGCAAAAAAGTCATGAAGAGAAGATAACAGTGGAGAAGAGCAGCAGAGTAAGGCTCTTCACATCAATTTTTGTCTTAAAACAGTCAAGTGCAAACTTACATACTTGCAGAAGATGAAGGTGTATAACTCCTCCAGAGAGGACTCCCTGTTAAAAGACAAAGGTGAGTCTGTAAAGAAATTGACTGTATTAAAGTGCCAGAAGCTTAATTTGTCTAGGACCCACTGTTTTAGACACTAAAATTCAGAGCTGCCCCAGCCCTGTAAAGCTGACAGTATAGGGTTAAGACATAACAGATCTTTACAGGTAGACAGTCTTGGGGAAACAGATGTTGTTAATGTGAGACAGTAAAAAGGGCAGAGCTCACAGCCTTTTTTTTTTAAGGCTTGAAGCGAAAAGAGGAAAAAAAAAAGAATATATGAGAGTTTCACAAAACTTACCCCAAGATTGGAAAAATATTTTATGTGAGATGAACTCCTGTTGTGGTAAAGCCAAGGGGTAATGGCTTTAAACTGAACTTAACGGTTTTAAACTAAAAGAGGGTAGATTCAGACTAGATATAGGAAAGACTATTTTAAAAATGAGAGTAGTGAGGCCCTGGCACTGGTTGCTCAGAGAAGCCAAGGCTGCCCCATCCCTGGAAGTCTCCAAGGCCAGGTTAGACAGAGCTTGGAATGACCTGATTGAGTAGAGATGTCCCTTCCTGTGGTGAGGAGGGAACAGATGGCCTTTAAAAGCCCCTTCCAACCCAAACCTTTATATGATTCTATGAACTCTAATGACTTAGACACTGATTAGAGTGTATGAGTACATGTACTGAGTGAAAACACTGGATTCTAAAGAGGCTTTTAAATGTCCAGGGGTAAGGCACAACAACCACCAAACTAACAGCTTAAAACTGTAACAAATAATTCCAAGGGGAAACAGGCACATGCTTTCAGTGCTGGAAGTGAGTAGTTAGTGAAATTACAGTGGTAACTTTTCCAGTGTACTACAATTTACTTGGTTTGTGTAACAGAGATCATTAGAGGCCTGTGTGAAATTACTTGTCAAATGTAAGTGGACAGAATTAATGGTCCTTCACGGCCTTAAGTTTCATGACTGTCAAAATATAGTGGATGAAAGATACATAAGAGAAATCCATTAAATGCTGTTAACCACAAATCCAACAGCTCTGGCACAGCAGGTCTCTGAACCAGAAATCCCTTGGAGCTATGAGAGCCTTCAGGAAATGAGCACTGTGATGATATTTTCTAGACTTTTAGTGACAGAGTAAATGAGTCAGGTGTGCTTATGATTTAACTCTATACCACTATTTTTGTGTCATTTTGGACTAGGTCTTTTTCAAGGATGCACTTTAGTTCAGCCAGAAATGATGAACAATGTGAGGATCATGATACAGAGTTTGTGGATTACAGTGGGGTCATCTTTGACCTTGTACCCCTGGGGAAATTCATACTCTCATTGGGTGCCTGTGTTACCCCAACACCAGGAGTGTGTACTTTAGTACTTCAGTTTCTTGTACATCACTCCATGCCCTTGGATAGTTTTCTTCCTTGTCATCAGTTGTAGTGAATTTCTTCCACTGCATGTCCTAGACTGGCTGATGTATCCTGTTGCCATAGTCTGTGTTGATCCCAGAGAAAGACCTAGAGTATATGGTACAAACACAGGAAGCTTCTGTCCCTGCTGCATTTTTAACTTCAAGAAACAGGTGAAAACAGACTGTCCATCTTCTCACCTGTGACAGAGCTGCCACTCTATCCCTAACAAGTGTACTTAAAAAAGTACCAAACCCAGATACTGTCAACTCAGATACTGTATCTGATCATAGTGTCCATCAGTCTTCTCCAAGACTGGAATATAAATGATGCGGCTCTGCCATGTGAGTGGGACGTGCAGCCCATCTCCCCTGGGAGAGGGGGCTGTTCCCCCCTCTTCCCTGGGACACACCTGGCACCATTCAGGTGTGTCTGGGCAGGTCCTGGGATGGCTGCACTGAATCACAGCTTACAAGTGCTGGATCTTATCCTTCCAAAGTGGTCCAGAGCCAATTCCCAGCACTCTGGAGAGTGCAAGCCTGGCACTGCATGGTCTAGGCTGTTCCACAAAAGTTTTGGAGTTGCTGTTGGTCAGATCAGATGAGCAGATACAGAGGACACAATACTCTCATTAACAGGTGCACATTTCCCCAGCTACTACAGCAGGGTGTTGTTGCTCAGCAGACTCCTCCATTCTTAACTCCAGCATGAAGAGATCATTTCCGAGGAGCTTGCTCTCTTCTGTTTGGCCTTGAGCGTGGCCTTGTCACACATTCATCATGAAACACTCTGTACAGCACTGCAGAGCATGTCCAGGTACAAGTGCCAGTTGAGTCGCCTGCCAGGAGTCCTGGCCTGAACCACTATACCAGGTGCTTTTGTGCCCTGCTGTCCCAGGGTTTGCCCCTCCCAAGTCCTGTACCTTGGCCAAGGCAGCCACCCTCACATATTCCCATTTCAGGCTCTTTCCTGGATGTTCTAAGCACTTAAGGTACCTTATCTTCTCGGCATGCATGCTGAACCGTTGCTGCTGACAGGTAACGGAAACTCATCTTCCATTTGCAAGTGTTTTGCTGGTGCAAGTAATGGTAGGAAAAAGCTTGAAAATATGACAGGTGAAAAATACAGTGGAAAAGATGAGCATGTGTATAGTCCCCCTTTAAAAACACCCAGAGAGACTTAAATCCACCTTAAAATCTTAACAATGTTTTACTTCATCTTTTAGACTTAAACCCTTTTTGAATATGTGGAGCTGGCAGGATTGCTTGTCTCCTTAGTGGAGCTCAGTCCTTTCACCGCTTCCTCACAGCTCCTTGTAGGATCATCCCAAAGTATTTGCTGTCAGTGCTCATCCTGTCCAAACTTCCCTCCTCCTCTCCTTGGACTGGTCCCACTGAGTGTACCTTCACCTTACTCTGTCAAAGCACACATCGTAGAGATGGTCTGCGTTTGTGAAGCAGTTTTCCTTTTCCCATTGTAATTGGCACCGCACCACAGACCCACGGTCCACCAGGCCCAGCACCCTTATCCTCACCCCTTGGGAATCACCAACTTCTTAAGACAAGGAAAATCGCGTGGATAGTGGATCGCAGCTCTGGGCCGGTTCTGCGTTTGAAGGATCGGTCGTGCCTTTGAGCTACCCTCATCCCACTACGGCCGTGCTGAAATTCTCACCGTGTCCTGGTGAGCCCCGGGCCCGCCGCAGCCGGTGCGAGCCCCGCTGCAGGTGTAGCCTTGAAGCCGGTAGCGCTGTCGAGCTCTACTGCGAGCGGCCCCGGCCGCGACGGGCAGCGCGGGCAGGGCTGGCACCGGTACCGGTACCGGGCACGGGCCGCGCTGGGCGGGGGCTCTGCGGCCGGGCCCGAGCGGGCCCGGCAGGCGGCGCTGTGGAGCGCGCGGAGGCTGCGGCGGGGCGGGAGCGCCTCGAGAGCGGCGGGGCGGGGGCGGCGGTGAGTGCGGGTCAGGGGCGGCAGTGAGTGCGGGTCAGGGGCGGCAGGGGGCGGCGGTGAGTGCGGGTCGGGGGCGGCGGTGAATGCGGGTCAGGGGCGGCAGGGGGCGGCGGTGAGTGCAGGTCAGGGACGGCAAGGGGCGGCGGCGCTACCATGGGGATGGGGCTCTGTCGGCGGTGAGGGGCGTTGGGGGTGGGGGACGCGGGGCTCTGTGGCGGCGGGGCCCAGCGGTGGTAGGAACTGGGGGCCGTGGCGGCCCCGTAGCCCGCCCGTCCCTCTTTCCCGCTTTCCCGAGGCGGCAGGACCGCGGCGGCCGACGGCGCTGGGAGGGTGTGGGCGCTGCTCCCGCCCGTCCCCGGGAGGAGCTCCGCGCCGCGCCGCCCCCACGGGTCTGGGAGGGCGGCAGGGCCCGCGGCCGCACCTCCCTCCCGCCGCAGCGGCGCGGCCCGGGCCGGGCGCTCTCGCAGCGGGACCGTCTCCCCGGCGCAGCGGGCGCGCCGCACTTTGCAGACGCTCCCTCGCCGGTGTCCGCAGCGCCGCGCAGGCGCCCCGCGCTCGGACGGCCCCGGCGGGAGCGGAGCGTGGACGGGACGGTGAGCGCCGCGCGGCCCCGCCGCCCCCGCCCCGGCACCCGCGGGAGCTCTGCCTGCGGGACGACCCCCCCGGCGGCGCCCCAGGCCCAGGCACGGACTCGGGCAGCGCCCGCAGGGTTCGCCCGGCCGGGAGACCGGCGGAGTCGGGGCAGACCCAGCGGTGCCTTCTCCCGCGGAGCCGCAGCTGGAACACCCCGACGGCTGCGGCGCCGGTCTCTCCGTTCTTCCCCGCGGACTTGGCTTTGCGCGGTGCAGCCCCCGCCGGGTGTCCCAGCGCAGGCCCCGCGTCCTCGGCCGAACCGCGGCTTTTCTGCCTCGCAGGGACTCGGCTGGCTCGGAGGGGCAGAGAGGGGGGGAGCCCAATGCTCATTTACCGCTCCCGAATGTGGGCTCCAGGCCCCCTCGGGAGGGTCTCCTTTAGCATGTACTGACTTTCCCGCGGGAGACACCATCACTCATCTGGAATTGCCCATCCTGCCCTGGACACGGTCCTATGGAGAGGAGGGTCCTCCTAACAGGCTGTCCCTGGAGACACTGCACAGCCAGCGCTGCCCTGCGGCTAACTGCCCGCTGTTTCCGATGCTCCAGGAACAACCAGCCTTCACACAGGAGAAGGCAGCTTTTGAGAGAGAGCATTTGTCTTGCTGCCCCACAGTTCTGTCTTCAGAGGGAGATACACGGTCCCAGATAACTCTCTCAGGACTAACTGATCCATGTCTGTAGGAGACTGGTGCTCTGCATGGCCTTCCAGAAGATCTTCCTGACTTCCCACACATACAAACCATCTCACTGGTGCCAGGAGCTTGCTGCTGGGATTGCTGCTCCCTCCCTGCTGTTCCCTGAGGCCTGAACTCTCTTCCGTTTACTGCATCGCCATGGCCTGTGGAGGGTCCCCTGTGTGCAAGTTGCTTCTGGGAAGACTGAGGTAGAATTGAAATGGGGGACTGAGGAGTAAGCAAGGTTATTCACCAGTTAGCATGACCTGGGAGAATGTTTGTGCAGTATCCTCACCTGCTGCTGTCAGCACTGGCCTTATTGGAGAGACTGGCTTCATCCTACTGCCCATCCAAGGGAGTCCTACAGCTTCTGAAAATACTCAGTTACTTGGCGTTGTCTCAGGAGCAATCAGTGACCTGCTGTTTTCCATGGGAACACCAGCGAAGCCAGCCTGTCTTCCCTTGCTGAATCCCCTGACCCCTCTTCTGAGGAGGAACCTTGCAGCCTGGCCTTGCCCCTGAGGCAGGGAGAGGGTGAGATTCCCAACACTCAGCCTTTGCTCTCCTTTTCCTCAGTGCTGCAGTGATGTTCCTTTCTGTACCTTGTGCATTCTCCTTCCTCACTTGCACTGCCTCCACTGCAGTGTTTGCCTTAGCCCCTGCTTGCCTAGGCTCTGTCCTAACTTGACTTCAGCTCTGTTTTAGCAGAACTCACCATGATCTTCTTTCTGCCCTTTGTTCTTCCCTTGTTCTGACCCTGCTAGACCCAGAACCTCGGTTTCTGTGCCTGGTGGAGTTACCTGTGCTTGTGCTGCACGGTACTGGCCAGGCTGGCACTGCCATGCTCATACTTCCCTTTCTTGCCAGTCTGTTCTTTAAACAGTTGTGTCTAACCGCATGCCGAGGTACGAGCTTACACCTGGGAATGCTGCGCGTGCTGGTGACACCTGTTCTGCTGTAATGCTGCTTTTCTTCATCAGCTACAGTACAGAGCTGTAGGAGCAGCAGGGCTTTGTATGTGCACGTGTAGCTGGCTCAGCTCTTCCCAGCTTCTTTTCCTTCTTACCCTTGTTCATCTTCTCTGGGACCTATCATGAGTATGCAGACACTGAAGCTGTCTGAACTATACCCTAAATCTGTGGGATCATTAGTTCTCCCGGTCTGCAACACTCTCACCCTCCTACTGGGGCAGCTGATGGTGGCTGCTGAAACACTGCAGTGTTCTGGTAGCCTTTAAGGAGTTGATTTCTTTAAGGATGAAAGCAAGCAGACTTGGTTGATGCATCTGAACTGGCCTCCCTTCCCAAGGGTGACCAGAGATGTCTGATGGCAGAAACGTAACTGAGAACATCTCTGTGAGAAAAATACCCTTACTTCTTGGTTAGGCCAGGCAAATTCCAGGGATACCCTCCAATCCTACCCACCCTATTGTTCTTATCAGTTTTCTCAATATGTTGACAAGTTGTAGGCAAGTGGTGACTTTCTGCATGCTCTTTTCAATCTTCCCAATTTCAGGCTAGTTCTCGTGGAGAAGCTGAACAGCCCACATGGATTGGCCAGTGCCTGGGAAAAACGGCTGTCCTGACAGCCTGGATGTGCCCCATGTGCAGGGTCTGCAGAGAAGCCCTGAACCACTATGTCAGTTGCATCCTTCCTTTCTTGCTTTTTCTCCCATTTTGTTCCCCCCAAGTTGTGCTGCTTTTGAAGTGTCACCTGAATTGGTGCTGTTCTAGGAAATGTTATTTATACTGTATATTATTTCCCTCTCACCCAGAACGTGCTTTCTCTTTTTCAGAGTTGGATCCAAATGCGTCCTCGTCCCTCTTGCCTTAGAGCTGATCCTGCTTCAGGTCACTGAGAACATCTGCTGCTAATTCAGCATGACATAATATCTGGTCTCCTGCCCCATCCACAGGATAAGTTTCTTGCTTCTTCTTGGTCCGTACAGATGTGACTCCAGGTGTTCAGCTGTCTTGTCTGCTACAGGTAGGTTTTAGCTCTTTGAAAAGTGATCTGTTGTAGTTGGGAAGGATGTGTCCGTGCTTCGTATTGGGGCTGGAAAATGTTTGCCTTTGGACATATGGGAGATATTATGTTGTGAATAAATCCTGAACTGTCAGCTTGCCTAAAGGACCTAAACTGGTCCTTTGAATAGCCAGCTATTTCTGTGATAGTTTGTGGTAGTTCTGGCAGGAAGATGCCGATTTGTCAGAGTAGACTGGCTCAGAGCGCGTGACGTTGGAGGATGCAGTTGCTAAGGGGAGTAGTAGGAGCAGGAATTCTTTGTGGTAATCCATTACTCCATTTGCCACAAGTAAATGTGATTAGTTCTTGTCCATTGCTAATTGTTTTGTAGGGTTCCCACACTTCTCAGAGCAGGTTTAAATTAGCTCTTCCCAGGTGGTAGACTTCTCTAGTATTTGCTGTTGTTGGATGAGCATTGGTCACCTCCATGACAAGGTGCTCAAATCTGCCACTCAGCTATTTATTTTCTACCATTAGTTCCATTCTTCATGTTGCTTCCACTGGTGAATATGCACCTGTATCCATCTGTCTGTTTTCCCAGTCAGTACACAGTATGCCTGTAAGGGACTTTGTTTTTTCACAGCTGTATTGGTGACTTCTCACCTTTCACAGCCTGCACAGGTCACCCTGCTGTTGTGTAAATCATCTGGTAGAAGAAATGCATTCTATTTTGCTGTGGAAATAAGTAGCTTGGGTTATAACTATTTTATTTTTCTGTTTTAAGACACATTAGGCTTGTTATTGTCATCTGATGTGGCCCTTTCCCCACAGTACTGCACAGCCAACTGCAGAATATGCACAGTGCCCAGTGCTGCTGCCTTGCCTGCGTGGTTCTGGGTGAACCAGGGCAAGCCTGGCACAGAGGTACCAGCCCCAGCCTGCCAGTGGGAACTCAGGCGAATTTAAGGACTGTGTGCACTGAGTCAGACCAGAATTTCCCATCTCTGACTGGTATTGGAGGTGTGGAACAGAAACAGGAAAATGAGGCAAATCACAGAATAATTTTTTTCTTGCATATACATTTTAAGTTTTTGCAGTCATCTATGGAATAAACAGTGTTAGCAAATCCCCCATATTCCTAGATCTGCTGGTTAAATGATAAGTTATCCTCTTTGGAAGGAGTTGTTCCAGTTTTCTGTGATTATCTGTTTTGTCACTATTCTGTCCTTTTCTGTTCAGCTGGATGTTCTCTTGGATTCTGAGTCCAGGGAGGATTATAGAACTTTGGCACATCCTTAACGGCAGTGGGTACCTGTATGCAGCTCCCACCTGTCCCTGAGGAAGGGTATGCCTTTTTGAAAGGCAGTTTGGCAGTTCTCCTCATTGAGGTTCCAAATGATTGAAAACTGAGGGTATGAGTTTCCAAATGATTGAAAGCTGGGGCAGGAGAGGGCAGGAGGAGAGACCAGACATAAAGAAACTGGAAGTAAAGACAGTGAGAACAACAACCTGGTAACCAGGAACCGCTCTTGTGATTTTTTTTTCACTTGTGTTTGCACTTTTGGATGGTGTTGGGTTCAAGATGAGCACTGAGTGTCGGGCAGCAAATGTGACAAAAGGCTTCTTCTAGCTGACATCTGGGAAAGTTCCTTTCTTTTCCAGTTCTGACATCCTACTCTTATTTCCTTCTGTTGCCGTACCTATCACATGCCATGTTCTCCGTGCCTATTAGCTTGTTAAGAACCCACTGATGTTAAATGCAGAATATACCTGCTAATGTGTATTCCTGCAGAGAGTCCACAATTCTCACTGGAATCGGAAGAGCTTGTGTATTAAAACTCCTTTAGCTTTTTGATGAAGGTAAGGTATTAATGGTAACCCTCTGTTCCCTCAATCCTTTGGAGCTCTTTCCTCTTTCAGTGCAGTGTTGCCACATCCATTTCCAAACAAAGTGCTTGGGTTAAAACATGGAATTTGCTGGTCTCCCCTTAAACTGAACAGCATTCCAGGAGGTTATCTTTTCTGGAAAGATGCATCTGGAGGAACTGGATTGTGCTTAATTTAAAATGTAAAGGATTAAGAGTTCTAGTGTTATATCCAGGGAGTTATCCAGGTTTTGCATTTATGCAGAAGTGTCCTGAGTGCATTGAAACAAGCAGATATCTACAATTTACATGTCTTCTAGCTCACAGGGTTGTGTCGCGTTCTCTATAAACTGTCATAATGCAGACACTGGCTAGTAGGTCTTGTTCAGTCAACAAGTGAGGTGTGTCTGATTTTTGTGAATTGACAGTCTGAGGTGTCCTTGTCAAATGTTTCTGATGTGTACTGAGTAAATGTGAAAGTAACAGTCATATTGTCGTTCCTGTAACTGGATGTATTTCAGAGCACTGGCAATTCAGTGCTGGACAAGGCCCCCCATGAGCTTTATGTAAAGCTGTTTGGGTCCTCCTTCCATCTTTTTCAAAACTCTATTCATTGGTTCCAATGTTTGAGAGACAAACTTCTGTCCTTTCCAGTATGGCCTCTGACAGTCCCGTAGCATCCTCTGTTCTGTGCTCTGTTCTGGAGTCCCCAGATCTCAAGGTAAGGACTGGGGGAATGAAGTCTTGTCCACTGAAGGAGAAGATCAGGTCCTAGACCATCTGAGGAACATGAACATACACACATCCATGAAAGCTGATGAAACGCATGCCAGGGTCCTGAGGGAACTGGCTGATGGTGAATCCTCTCTCTCTCCTCAGTAATACTCATTAAAGAACATCCCATGATTGTAGAAGCTGAAGCCCTGGCGTCAACACCAGCCCTGAAGCCGAGGGTTGATCTACATTGCTCGTGATTGTTTACAGATTAATGGATCTGATGACTAAAAGAGACTTTTGGATCATGTGACACCCATATTTTACTGAGCACTAATGGATTTCCATTTGTGCTTACTGTGACCCTTATGCTTCCCACAAAGACAACCTGCAGTTTGGTTAACTATTGGAAATTTAAAATTGAATATACTGCTTGTAGACCTTCGAACAATAGAGGGTTTAAGAACTTAGATAAACACCTGTTAAGAATGGCTTTGGCAGGTCTGTACTGACTTGGGGCCAGGAAGGATTTGAAGCTCTAAAGACCATGCCAGCCCCTCTGCTTTGGTTTGTAAATCCCCTGTTTGTGACAGCGAGACTGTCCTGAGGGCCAGGGGTGAAAGCTGGAATGGTGTCGCTGACCTGTGAGGAGAGTGAACTCTGCTGTGCTCCCAACTGGCAGGTGCCGTGTGGCAGCATTTGTGGCAGAGTTTGTTCATGTCATCTCTTGTCCACTGGCTCTTGTTCTGTCTTTCTTTTTCTATCTCATTTTGTAGCTTTTTATCACTTGGGATTTTGTGACTCTACTTATATTGAATGTCTTTAAATGCTATCAGTGCATTCATATCTCAACTTTATGTTTAGATGATTAAACATTTTGCATTACTTAAATCTTTCATGGACAGCATTTTTCAGACTTCTGGACTGTATTGGTACTACTTTATTCAGTGTTCCAACATGGATTTCTCTAGTGATTGACCTATACAGAGAAACTCATCCTACTGTCCTTGCTTTCTGCTCTTCACAAATCCAAAAGTTCTTTTGACTCTCTCTGCCACAGTGCGGCACAGAGTGGCACAGTGTGAGTTGTTTTCCCACTGTGATCTCTACTTCCTTTTCACATTTTCCACTTTTCAAGACATGACCTCCTGCTTAGAGGGATGTTTTTCATTCTTTGTTCTTAGGTCGTTCCTTGCCTTTAAACACACACTTTGAATGGATCTGTCTCAGTAAGGTGGCTTGATCCAGCAGTTCTGCCCTGCACTCCAGTGCATTAGAAAGGACTTTGTATTCATTTCCATGTGCTGAATGATACTGCTGAGTGTTGTCTGACTAGTTACTAACCCTCCCTGTAACTACATTTACTGTTTAACTTGGGCCAGAAAATGAGGGACATTATTGATATTTCATAGCTTATTTGTAATCAGAAAAAAACAGTCTAACAATACCCAGTCATCTCTCTGTCATGGTCTTTCAAATCCCTCATGATTAATGAGGGATTCATTATTGATTAGTAAGCTGCCCTTCAGAAGCATCCTGTTAGTGCCCAGTAGAGCCTGGCTTTTGTTCTGTGGGCTTTTTTTTCTTCACAAAATTTGACATTGTTCTCTTAATACTGAGCATTACAGCTCTGGATATTCTTGTATGAATGAAAGTTTTTTGTCCAAGGGTATCTGTTTGTGGTTTGTAAGTAATCCTTGTGCCAATTTTGTGCTTGGTAGTCCAGATCTACCTTAGAAGGGAAGTGAACCAGCGTGGACTGCCAAAACCAGCATCCCTGGGTTTCTGTGGGATCCAGGGTTGTGCATAGACCAGCTGGGGCTCAAGGCAGTGTGATGGGACATGAGAGACATCTGCTGTCATAACTTTGCTGTGGACTGTCTGGTGCTTTTAGTCTCCATCATCCTCTGAAGTAACTGGTGGTGTGTGTCTTGTGGACGTTTGACATGTACAGATTTTGCTGAGTGGCTCACCAGGTCAGAAACTTGGATACTCCTTACTTATTAACTGCTTTTTACATCTTCAGTGTCTCTTGGAAAGTCCTATGGCAGTTAGTGCCCCAGGCTGACTATTTTGCATCAAAAAGCTTTTGTTGATTTTGAATTACTGTCCTCCGGTTTTGTTGGCAGTCCTTTAGTTCTCCTGTTGCGAGATCATGTGCTCCTTTCTTCTCAGTGATAGTCTTAATTCTGTATGTTTCCCCCCTCCTCTGCAATGTAAACAAGCATTCTGCTTCAGTTCCTCTTCCTAAGAGGATTTTTTTGTACCTGGTCTTTCCATATCTGTATGTTTAGTAATTCTGCTTTTAAAGATGTGACCAGCACCAGCTACAGTGTTATAAAAGTGGGAGACAGCTACTGAGTGATACCGTGTTCTGTAATGTCTTCTGTCAGGCTCTTCAAAACTCAGATTTTATTTTCTGAGTGAATGCTTCTGTCAAGGCTGCAGCCATTCTCATCTGTCAATAACCTTAGTGATGTAAATTGCACATGAAGTTGTAATTAGTGGAGTCCTGTCTTTTGTCCAAATGTTAGCATGCCAGTACGGGTAAGGAGTCAGCATGTCTTCTGTAGAGACAAATGGTATCTCATGAGTCTGTTACATCCTTGTTCTATTCTCTATTGTGCCCCTGTTTTATTAGGATTATAATTCTTTGATAGGTCATATAAATAAGAGCGGGCCTGTCAGCATATTGCACTTCGGTGTTTTGAAAATGCTCTTGTGGCTTCTGGTTCTTTGGATTGCACAGTCACATAGGACTCATCTTCCCTCTCCTCTTCTTTCCCTCCTTGAACTGCTCTGTGGAGGCCTGTTCCACGCATCACACCTTTGGTCTGTGCCAGCTGCACAGCCTGTTGTTCCTGTGCTCCGCTGCCTTCAGTCAGAGCTGGTGGCTGCATACTTTTGCATCAGTATGGAAATGTTACCTGAGTGCTTGTTGGAGCAGTCAGCTTGAGGAAGGGTCAGAAGGCAGAGGAGCAGTGCTGGGCTAGGAAGCAGAGCCTTGAAAAAGGTAGGAAAATACAGAAAAGGACAAGTGATAGAGGTAGGGGTAAGGAGCTCTGGTGAATGACCAGCATTCTGGAAGTGGGCTTGGGGGTTGTTTTGACATAAAATACAGATTAGGAAACAGAAAACAGGCAGAGGCATGGCAGAAGTGCTGTGGAAAAGAGCTGTACATACAGAGAGCTTCTTTATCCAGGACAACTTAACCTCTTTTGCCTGCCTGCCACCTACTCATGCTCCTGTTGGGAAAAAAAGTAGCAAAAGGAAATAGTGGGAAGTCGTTTTGGTTTGTTTAGGTTTTGTCTTCAGGAATGGTCTCAGGTGTTCAGCAAGGCTAAGTGCCCAGGTCCTGCCCTTGGGTCAACACAACCCCCTCCAGGAGCTGGCTGGGGCAGAGTGGCTGTAAAACTGCCCAGTCAGGAAAGGCCCTGGTAGTGCTGGTGATAGCGGCTGAACATGATCCAGGTGTGCCCAGGTGGGCAGGAAGGCCAAGGGCATCTGGGCTGTACAAGTCTCAGTGTGGGCACAGGCCCAGGGCAGTGCCTGTCCCTGTGCTGACACTGCTGAGGCACCTCAAATCCTGGGGGCAGTTCTGCACCCTCCACAAGAAGGACACTGAGGGGCTGGAGGTTGTCCAGGGAAGGGAACGGAGCTGGGGAAGAGGCTGGAGCACCAGGAGTGGCTGAGGGAGGTGGGGGGGCTCAGCCTAGAGAAAAGGAGGCTTGTGGGGATCTTCTCACTCTCTACAACTCCCTGACAGGAGGGGAGAGCTGGGGGGGTCGGGCTCTGCTCCCAGGGAACAAAGGACAGGACAAGAGGAGACAGCCTCTTTAGCAAAAGGGCTGTGAAACCCTGGCACCAGCTGCTCAGGGAAGTGGTGAGATCACCATTCATGTAGGGATTTAAAAGATATGTAGACATGGCACTTGGGGACATGGTTTAGTGGTGGCCTTGGCAATGCTGGGCTTATGTTGGACTTGATGATCTTGAAGGTGTTTTTCCAACCTAAATGATTCTGTAATTCTATTCTGTGATTAATAACTGGACTGTGTTCCCCTTCACTCTTAGGGCACTGCACTCGTTCTATAAATTGAGAGTGGAGAAGGGGCCCCTCTGCTGCCAGAAATGCCAACCCTCCGGGCTCCATTATGGGATATGCTATCCACTGCTCCTTTGGGCCCAGTCTCCAGCTGTCTCCCCTTCCCCACATCAGGTATAGGGGAGCAGTGGACCCCTGTTTCAGTCGACACTCCCTCCCCAAATTGCAAATCTTGACTATCAGTGCAGTTTTTTGAGAAGGATGGGGAAAAAGGTTGTGAGGGAGGAAAGAATGTGGAAAGGGACCATGTCGTACCAGCAGTGCAGTGCGCACTGCGTCCTGCGGCCCAGGGAACTACCTTGCTGCTCCTGTGTGGCTGTGGTGCAGATCCCACCTCCACCCAGGTCCCAGGCTGCATCTCTCCCTGGTGAACTGGCCGAGGTGGCCACAGAGCAGCAGTGGGGATCTGCTGGGGCAGCATCTGTGCTCATCCTCCAGCTGTGCTGACCCAGCTGTGCTGAGCTGCAGTGTCCGTGCTGACCTCAGCTGTATGGACCTGCAGCGGCTGTGCTGACCCTGGCCATGCTGAGCTGTAGTGACTGTGCTGACCCCGGGTGCACAGAGCTGCTCCCACACTGACAGCAAAGCTTGGGAACACAGAGGGAATCTGCCGTGTGCTGCCGTCCGGCACTGCCACCCCGAGGCCTCCAGTGTACAGAGCCCACATTTACAGACGTGTTCAAGTTAAAACTAGTGGAGAAGATGGGGGAGAGATGGACACTGGCTTTGTCAACCAGCTTTTCTCGAAGCACAGGTCTAGACCACAGGAAACCCAAGGAGAGGAAGGAATCAGTTTTACTGCACATTAGATCAGTGAGAGTGAATTGGAAGAGCAGAACAACAGGAGAAAAGATTTGCAGGCATACGGAGGTGTGTAGGTTGGCAATGTAATTTTAAACGTTGATATCAAAACCAGATATTAATCTGACGTATTATAGCAAAATGCTTAAAACATATTCTGAAAAATACGAATGGGAGAATGATTGATGTGTTTAACGTGGGGAGGTGATTATGACTGTATAAAGCTCCTTATGATCTTACAGACGCTGGAATGATTTGGGCACAGTGTTCATCAGTCTCCAAAAGCAGTGGCTGTCTCCTTGGCAACAGGAAGGCATGTGTCTTGTTCCTATGGCAATGGACCAAGGGCTCCTCAGGGAGGCTGTGCAGAGCTCAGCAGCAAAGGCTCCCAGGTCTTTGTTGCTCCTACCTGGAGCAGAGGCTGTTGGCACATTCAGGTGCTCTGATCCTGCATCTGAAAAGAAGGAGTGAGCTGCAATAATGGGGTACTGTTCCTGCTCCCTGTGTAAAACAGATTGTGTTGTTCCATCTGAGGAGTTCCTTCCTGAGTCCCTAATTGCCAGCATTAAAGACTTCTTTACAGCTCTCCATAAGAAAAACAGGACTTTTGCTATCCAGAGAGGCATCAGAGAGTGTCTGATACTGATTCTTCCAAAGGAGTGGACAGACAAATCTGAAAAACAGGAAACAAAGTAAATTCAGGGTGTCTGCATCTCAATAGTCCTTTCTGGTGTCTCAAAGAAGAGAACTGTGCAGAGGCACTGACATGTCTACCTGCACTAGATCCACCACATAAGAACTGCTAATACAGTGAAAAAATTATGTGTAATAGGCACCACTTCTAAACCTGCTGTGATGCTCTTCTAAGGGAGCAAACTTATATTTAGCAGAGACCAGAAGACGAATGCAAGCAGAGTTTAATGTTTTTATCTTTTTTAAATATGAGGCGTGGGATGCAGAAGCACTACGGGAACAGTGATCATTTCAAAGTGATGAACTGGGAAAATTATTTTAGAAGTAACATTTTGCATGCCTTCCTATGCATTTTGTATAGGTACTACTAAGCAGTGTTTGTTTTAATTTTTTTTCATCAACGGCCTGTGTTTCATTCCAGTAGCTTCTTCCTAGTCCTGCCTTCATTATCCTACTGTTTTACCCCCTAATACCTACCTGTTAAGGTAAAAAGCGTTTTCAGTTGTTGCTTCTGAACTGGTGCATATGCTTCCAGGTAAGGGCACTCCAGGTGTTTTATCTTTGCCTTGTTTCTGCTCCAGTCTCCAGGCTGTGGTTTCTCCTGTGAATCAACTGCATGTTGATTGGGCAAGTTGACTGAATTTCTTGTAATGCTTAAATCTTTCCTGAGAGGAATCATAAAATCATAGGTGGTTGAAGTTAAAAGTGATCTCTGGACATAGTGTGGTCCAGCCTCCTTCCTTGGAGCTGGATCAGCATGAACAACTTGCTGAGTACCAAGTTCAGTGAACTTTTGAATATCTGCAGGGATGGAATGGAGTTGGTCTCTGGGCCACCTTTTTTAAGTAAAAACCCGTTCACCTGTTGGGTATGTCCAGCTGGTTTAAACATTCCCTAATCGTGTCTTCCTTCACCTAGGGCAAGTCTTCCTTGCTCCACACTTTCTTACTTGTCTCAGAAGCCTGGGATTTTTGATGGCCAATCTTGCCAGTAAAGAAAGAGGCAAAGAAGGCATTCAGTACTTCAACCTTTTCTGTGTTTGTTCTCAGCAAGTCCTCTCCCAAGTAAGCCCACATTCTCCCATGTCTGTCTTTTGCTGCTGAGATATTTGTAAAAGCCTTTCTGTCTGCCCTTCATGTTCCTCACCAGATTCAACTCCAGGTGGGCTTTTGTTATCCTAATTGCATCCCTGCATGCTTAGACAGTGTATTTGTCCTGCATCACCTGTCCCTGCTTTGGCCTCCTGTAATGCTTGAGCTCAGTCAGGAGCTCCTTGTTCATGCATGCACGCCTCCTGCTGCTTTTGATTAATTTCCTGCCTGTGGGGTGAACCAGCCTTGAGTTCGGAGGAGGTGATCTTTGAAAATCAACCAGATCTCCTGGAACCCTCTTTCCAAGGCCATAACTCAAAAGATTCTTCCAAGCAGATCTCTGAACAGGTCAAAGTCTGCTCTCCAGAAGTCTAGGGCTGTGATTCTGTTTTCTACCCTGCTTCATCCTCTTATGTTCCTGAAATACTCCATCTCATGGTCCAGCCGAGGCTGCTCTGGACCCTCACATTCCTGACCAGTTCTTCCAGCAGACCGCCTCTCCTTGTCTGCTCCTCAGTCATCTTCAGTGTGCCCCAGAAGCCTCAGTTATTCCTTGTGCCTTGCTCTGTTATCCCCACAGCAGATACTGGAGTGGCTGAAGTCTCCCATGAGGACCACAGACCAGAGATTGTGAACTTGGGGATTTTTCCTGCTGTCTGTGGTTTCGCTACTTCATCCACATCAGGTGGTCTGGAGCAGACACCCACCACAGCATATGTGTTGTTCTGCCTCCTAACTCTGGCCCTGCCTCTGGCTATGAGCTCTCGGCTGATTCTCTGTTCATCCCAAGGTGGAGCTCTGTGTGCTCCAGCTGCTCTTGGCTGAAGGGCAGCTCCTCCTCCTCACCCCCAGCCTGCTCTTCCTAAAAAGTCTGTCTTCAGCCATCACAGCACTCCCATCCTGTAGTAGTTAAGTCACCTTGGAATTCAGTGCGTGTTCAGGACGGAAAGGGATCAGAGAGAGCATCAGTGACAGTGTGTGGATGATTGGAAGCTTCCTGTGAGGAGGGAGAGCTTCCTGTCACTCTAGGAGCAGACACTGTGCTATTGTTGTAGGAATCAAGAGAATACATCACAGCTTCACCAGTCCGAAGAGACGGAGTGAGGGCCTTTTGTCCTCCAGCCAGAGGCAAATGGCAGAAAGAGCCTTTGAGGGCTTCCTGCTCTCAGGTACTTTGTTGTAGGGAGGATCCTGGCCATTTTTATTCTGGGAGATTGCAACAGGATCAGGAGCTGAAATACTATTTGACCTATATGTCATCCATTCTTTACCAGGTGCCAGACAAAACAGTCATTTTCTGGGTGTTCAGGGCTTTGTCTGGTTTGAAATGTCAGAGAACTGTATCCTGCAGGCAGGCAAAGAGGGTTCACAGCACTGATCCTTTGGTAGACTAATGGACTTGAAGTATAAGGGGAGATCAACCCTAAGCCTTAAAATAAGGTCATAACAAGAGGTGTAGGTCTGCAACTGATTTTTTTATTAAATTAATTCTTATGGGGAATTGTGACTCTTGACTCTTTGGACGAGACAAAAAATCCTGGAGTTGAGTGGCGTGAGAAGAGTGTGGCAAAGCAGGTGCAGGGCATGGTAAAATCAGCAAATGCGTCAGGCAGACGGATACAGAATTGGGCCTTTTTACTCCTGTTTTTCACATTTAGACAGTTTCAGAGCAAATTTTTGCCAGTGGCATTCCAGGGGGATTTAATCAGAGTGAAAAAAGTATTTGCCAAGTTCAGAAAAGACAGAATTGCAGTGGTGTGATATGCAGTGGCAGGAGCTTGAACTGGGGAAAGGAAGGATTGACTCAAATAGAAGGAGGTGGAGAAAGTGAAAATTTAAAAAAAGAGTAAGCGTTAAGACAAAATCAGCCAAGAGGAATTGTTGATAAAGATTGGATGCAGTAAGAAAGAATCAGTTACATGATAGACAAAAGAAGTTCTGAAGAACAGAAATATAACAAGCTTTTTTTTGTGTTGGAATATTTCTTGGCCCATATTCTGCTCCCCGTATTTCTTATGGTTGGAATAATAGTGATTAATCTTCCATTACATAAACTTTTCACTAATTTTTAAAATTTGTTTTATTGTTTAGATTAGGTGAATACCCTACTGGAAATTAATATCCAATATCTTAACTAAAGGAATTTAAAGAATTTTTTTTTTTTAATTTTCATGGTATCTCAGACTCTTAACTAATAAATTAGAAAGCCTTTATAACCTTAGCAGAGATTTATGTGTTATTATCTGGCATCATATTTATAACTAACACTCAGTGTTGCTGTATCGTATGTCCATATACCAGCTTGGCTGTGGCACTGGAGCCCTCGGGAATCTCTTTGAAGAAGGAACCATAGTTATTTCCCAAGAGAGAACAGGGTACTCAAAATCCCCAAGTGCGTTGTTTCTATGGTTTCAAGTTGCAATCTGGGTATAAATTGATCAGAAAACAGGTGCCAAGGATGGGGTGCACAGGGTAGGAATTTGGTGGCTATTCCAAACAAGTGTAGCCTGACAGCTGTTGTGCCAAGTCCCTGCCTGTCGGGGATGACTGGTGCTCTCTGTTCCACTGTTCTCCTTCTATTTCCATCTGTTAACTTCATCTGAGAGCTGTAAAGGTCAGAGACTACATTGTTCTTAGCTGTATGTCCTCATACTCTCAGGCACCAGAAACTACTGAATCCCAAGAATGGGAAGAATTGTGACATGCAGCAGACGATGTGAAATAAGGTAGAACACACACCTCTCTTCTCCCTTTGAAAGTTCACGGCCGCACACAAACAAGCCCTTCTGCTGTGCGAGTTCTCCACCGTAAACTTTTGCTTTGAAAAGCTCCAAATGCTTTAATGATTTAACTTATGTTTCTTCTGCCTGTGTTTCTTCTACACATGTTTTGAAGTTGATTTAACAAGTAACTTGTGCCACCACTCATGCGCCTTGTCATTCTGACGTGCTGTTTCCTGGGGTCACAGGCAGTGCGTTGTTGTGCACACTGTGCCTGGTGACCCCACTGCTGAGGACAGGCTGTTGCTCTGAGCTGGGAGCTGCCAGCCCACTGTGCCTGTGCTCTGGTGAGGGAGACAGCAGACAAACTGCTGTGTTGTGCTGGAGCCAGACGGTTCCACTGCTGCCAAACTCCGTTGCTCAGAAGGAGCCTCAGTCAAAAGCCCAGCTGGAGCCCAAGCGCCATGATCGTGTCTTGGTGCCACAAACAGCTGTGCTCGTGGTCCTGTGATTTCATACATGTATTTATGTACTGGGTGAATGGACTCTGAAAAGATTAGCCAACCATCCTACCTGCTCAACAGACATAATGCAGTTCTTCCACCTCAGGATTTATCTTCCACCACCAGCTTGAGTTTTTCCAGCTTAAATCTCCTGTCTAACATTTTAGGCCCAGTCAAGGTTTTTTTTTTCCCCTGCCTTGACTGGCTGTGAAACTTCTCCAAAATCTTCTTGTGAGGATTTAATCTACATATCTTTTACTTCCTTCTTTTAGATCTTTGAAGATGGTAAAACAATCTGTATGTAACAATCAACCTTGGAGTCCTTAGTAGCCACTTTCCTTCCACTTGTTTTTATTATTTCTGTATAACCTTTCAGTAATGTTACATACAAATTACATACAAATTACGTTCCTACTAAGAATTTCGGGCATATGATGATGTTTTACTATATTGCCTTTCAGTCACATTTGCCGTTTCCCACTGGCTGCAATCTTCCAAAGCCATTACGTTTGCTGTAATCAGGTACCATTTGAGATTGACTTTTTTGAAGTAATCTGTTTGTAATAGTTGCAATTATTCTGCCAAATAAAATAATTGAAAAAGACATTTGGGCTTGTCTGGCAATGCAGTTTTTTTATGATCACCACTGTTCCTTGTTCTCAATTCCATGATGCTCTAAGGCCGGTGCGATTGTGTTCCCCTGTTAATTTTTCTACCAGTACAGTTGAAGTGAGAGCTAGATTTATGAGACAGTCCATGCCAAGATTGCTGTTTTCCTTCTTTGGTTCTGTGCTTCCTCCAGCCTCCTAGTGCTCAGTTCTTTTGCATATTAATATTTGCATATTAATACTACCTTTGATCTATATTTACTTTCTATTGATTTGCTTAAACTATAGACACTTTTCAAATGATTTTCAGTGAGAACAGGGCATCATTCCTAGCATTACTAATATTAATAAAAATGGACTTTAAATTTGTTTTTCCTGACAAACAGGCAATCGTGTAGGTTTTCTTAAAACACAGAAAGGCAAGAGTACTAAAGACAGTTGCATTAACTTGATCCTAAATCCATGCAAGGTTAAAGAATGATTTTTAAAAGAGTAAATAGCTGAGCACAAGGAGGATATGCATGGTATGAAAAAGCAACCTAAGTTTATTAGCCTACTCTTTCTTAGATAAATAATTTTCTACACAAATGAATTAATGTCTTAGTTGTCTAGACTTGGGTGAGGCCTTTGATACAGTGCTATCTGAAAATCTGGCTGGGACTCAGAAGAGAGGTAATAGCAGAACTGCAGTGTAGGTACGAAGCTCAGTAAAGAAGACATAGAAGACATTGCAGTTTCTTGAGGATTTACCTTGGAATTGATGTAATTGAATATTTTCAGTAATGCCCACAGCACAAAAATAGGCAGTATAATAACTAAATTTGCTGATGACGCAAAATAGACAGGTATAGTTACGTGGGGAGAACCACTTGACTCTCAATTGCACAAACAGAAAACAGCTGGTATCTGGTGACTGGGGTCCTGTCCCAGAAGTCGGCACTGCACGCAAGACATGGTCTAATGGCAGTGATTAAGAAAGAAGAACAGCCCAGTACATAGTCCATGCGCAGGAGAATGTGAGGCTATCACTGCCAGGATGCTGTGGAAGGCAGCTGTGGGCCTAGAGAGGTTTGGAAAATTTCTGCTGGTGAGAGAACTATTAATGCCACACAAGGATGGGGCCTGGAGACTGGAGATGCAGTTCTGTCTGCTCTCATTCTAGCCAGGTTAACTGGGACTGACAGGGAAAAGGCTGATGGAATGATGAGAATTGGGCACTCAATTTTAAGAGAACAAATAACAGTTTCACTTGTTTAGTCTGACAAAAGGAGGAGTTGAGTGTGGGTGTGACTGCTTCAAAGCATAAACATCAGACACAAAAAATAACCATTAAGGATAATGTTGGTAAAATAATAAATGGAAATAGCCACATGTACAAGACCCAAGAATTCATAGCAGCTGTCCCCTGTGAATTTAAAGTGCAGTGGAATAAATTTATGTCAGAAAAGGTTATATGTGACGTGGTTGCTATTGGTTATACATAGAATCAGAGAATCCTAGAATGGTTTGATTTGGAAGGGACCTTAAAAACCATCCAGTCTGACCAGTAGATCAGGTTGCTCCAAGCCTTGTCCAGCCCAAGGTTTGAATACTTCCAGGGATAGGGCAGCCACAGCTTCTCTGGGCAGCCTGTGCCAGGGGATCACCACCCTCACAGGGAAGAACCAGCAGTTCCCAGTTGCTGACCCAGCAGTTCCCTCTGCTGTTTTCTGTCAGTGAGTGACAGCAGGTGAATCCTTTATGATGCTCTTCCAAACATACCCCAAAGTCATTGTTCTAACCATCAAATACAGGGAAGAATACTTTTTCGACTAGGGGCAGTTGGTTTGGGGGTAGTTGCTGATAGGCCTTTTCTCTGCTCCACCGGGATTTCCCACCAAGAATTCCTCTATTTCCTTCACTGAAATCCATATTGCCAACTGTTCTCCTTCCAGGACCAAAGTCTTCCTACTAACTTCTCATACTCAGCTCAGCTCTGCCCTGCCCTGCATCAGCAGATGGGCACTGCGGCCTTGCCTGCAGAGCTCTGGTTCTTTGCTCAGGTGTGTGAACCTTGCACAGCTGTCCCTGCACAGGCTGTATAAAGGAGGTTTGGTGAGGAGGGAAAAGTGGAGGTAAAGGTAGAATAGGGCTGGACAGCTTACCATGACGTCATGCAGAATTGTACACAGCTGGCTAAAATACAAGTATGGTTGATGACATGATAATTCTGATGGCTCATTATTTTGCATCCTACAGCATTACCTATATATTTCCATCTCCTGGCATCCCTGCTGTTGCCTTTGATTACTTTTAAAATGATCAGGAGGTAAATTTGTAATTATCTCTCTACCTCTGCAGCCTAATGTTTGGAATCTCTGAAGACTGAGACAAACACTTTTCTTTGCCTTCACTCATTCTTTTTTTTGCCTTTATTTCAAATCTTCTTTCTTTCTTGATGTGTACTGCAAATTGTTTGTGTTGTTTCTTCTTTTCAGATAGATTTTAGGAACAGTGGAAAGGCCTAACACAGAAAGAAGGGTCTATGGTACAGTGATGCAAGATCTGGGAGTCCAGGAGAGAGCAAAAAGCCGCAGTATAAAAGCTGTATGGCACTTGGAAATCCCCAAAGGATAACTGGTAGCACTTGGCATATGCATATTCCTCATTCTTACATTGCTATTACAATCAGATGAATACTTAAAAAAAAAAAATAATAAGAGACCCTTTTTGATTGGCTTAGACTTTTTTGCATGAGATCTGTGAAATCTGTCAGGGGAAACTACTCTAGATAGAAAAAAAAAAGGCCTATCTTTGTCTTATGAAATTCCATACAGTTTCCATAGGGAAATAAGGCAAAAGGAACTTCTGGAAGTCATGTGGTCCTTTGTCCTGCCCCAAGTCAGAATTTACACCACCTACATTACTCTGGACAGATGCTTGTCTAACCCATTCTTGAAAGATCTTTGGCAATGGAGATTCCCAAGATTCCCATCCTTGCTTGGTGAGCTATCCCAGAACATCTCTACTGTCACTGTTGTGGTCTTCCTTAATATCGAACATAAATCTTCCTGGGAGAAATTTTAATCCATTATTTCCTGTACTGTGTATATGGGGAACAGCTCTTCCTTGTATGTGCAGCACCTGTTTGGATACCTGACGACTGTTGTTTTCTCTTTATTTTTTGGGCCTTACAGTTCTTGTCTCTTCCTGTTCTCCCCTGAACCATGCTGGTGTCTCCCACATTTCCTCTAATGTACAGACACCCAATGCAAAGGCCAGTCTGTTTGGGACACTGATGTTTAATACCACAACAAGATTGCTTTGAAAGAGTTTCTCTGCAGTTCTGGCAAAAATTAATTTTGCAGCCTCGGGGGAGTGTTGAGCTGGGACAGCTTGTGCCCTGGAAAGCTCAAGGGATGCAGGGAAGGAGGAGACACAAAATGAGGAGAAAAAGAAGAATTGAGAGTATTGTTGACACTGCTTATGCTGCCACCAAGGGGATGAGAGCAGTGGGGCAGCATTCCTGCAGTTCCTGCTCTTCTGTGGGTTTATCTGTTTATTTTGTGTCATTGTCGTACTGATAACTCACATTTAGTTTGTGATCTATTATATCCACAGATATTTCTTCTGAAAAAAAACAACCTCTTCAGCCAGTTGTTCCCTGTCTTCTGTTTAGACAGTTTCTGTTCTGATGTGGAACTTCGCACTGTTTCTGATTGAATTGTGGTTTGAAAAAACAGGACATATCTCCAGGTTCTCAGGATTTTAATTTAAATCATCTCTTGTAGCAAACCTGTAACCCCTCCAAACCATATGTTGCTAGGAAATTTAATAAGCATGTTCTCTAGTTGATTATCTGTACTGTTCATGAGAATGTTGAGTAATTTTTAACTCAGGAATAAGTGGTCATTTCTTTAGACTAAGCAGAGCCCCAATCTTTGGATATTTTCTGTCTGGTTTCAGCATGTTTTCTATGCCATATTGCATCATTTGGGAGTATTTTAAGTTACAGTGAACAGAGCACTGCTGACTTTAATGAAAACTGGGTGAGGGAAACCATGCCTGCTTAAGGAAACCAGCACCTTCATGTATTTCTGTAACTACCCACAGATCAAAAAATTGCAAACAGCAGCAAATCTGTGTCCCTAAAACAACAGCTAGGTTCTTCTCTTTTCTAACCTGGCCATCGTAGTTTAACAGCCTGGAAAGCCTGAATAAGGGCACAGAACTAAAACGAAAGCACACACACACAGACAGGAGACCAGGTGGGCTCTTGGGGCCCCAGGAGGTACTGAGGAAGGTACCTTCTCTGAAATCAGACAGGCTGGGAATATGGCATGAAGTGAGCTGGTAGTGACCAGCTGGTGGCATGAACTGGCCCCAGTGTTTGCTCAGCCTTCAAGAACCAGTGGAGGAACAAGAGCCTTGTGGGGAGCTGCGTGGCACGGAGATCTTCCAGGCCAGAGATGGCTGGGAGCTGCCAGGATACTTGCAGCAATTGGGGAAGACTTGGGTTGAACCATGCACTTTTTTAAAGAACATTGACAATTAATTCCAACACTTGTATGGAAAAAAAAGTTGGGAAAATAGAAAAATAATTTAAAATTAAATTATGTGCTGTTTCTCTTAATATGGGAGAAGACATTCTTGCACTGTAACTTCACTCATTTGTGCAAATGCCTGGCACAGTAGTTTTCCTGGTCACTATTGTGGAGAGTGGAAGAATTACAGGAAATGGGTTTAGTTCTCAGCTAGGTGATGCTGGGCAAATCACTTCCATCCATTTTGTACCTTATTTTCCATTTGCAAAACAAAGGAGCTGCTTCTATTGATTTATTTTCTAAAGTACTTGGAGAACTAAAATCATACTAAGAGCTGAGTTTTTATTATGACTTCTTTTATTTTTTTTTTTAAGCTGTCTATGGCTAAAGCGACTCTGCCATTCCTTTATTTTAATGTCTGGCCTTGGAATTTGATGTTCCAAGACTCTGTTTATTCGATGCCTGTTAAGAACAACCAGGTAGATTACAATACATATTGTATGGTTTGTGTTCAGCTGAGATTCGTAGCAGATGTCCTCCTGCTCCAGGAAGCAATCAGTGCCTGCCGCCGGAGATGGGGCAGCTGCGGCTCATTGTTGTATCTACAGCTGAGGAGAAAATTAAGAAAAGCTTAAAACCCGCAGCCGAGCTAACGCCCCGGCCGGGCGACAAAGGGTCGGGGCTCCGCGCCTTCGTCCGTCCCGGGAACCGCCCGACCCCGCTCTCTCCTGCACGGCCCCGGCCCGAGCTCCCTCTCCGGCGGCGGCGCGGCCCCGGCCCCGCGCCTGTACCCGACACGGCCCCGCCGAGCGGTGCTGAGAGTTAAGGCACCGAAAGGGTTAAGCCGCTCCCGCCCGCGCGTCCCCGCCGGCCCGCGCTGACCTTCACGGGGCCGCGCCGGGCATGCGCGCGCCCGGCGCGGGGCCGCGCTCCGCCCGCCGCGGTCCGGCACGCCCGGCCCGGTCCGGCTCGCCCGGCCCGGCCCGGCCCGGCCCAAGGCCAGCGGCCTGGCCCGGCCCCCGCCCGCGGCGCGTCCGGGACCGCGGCCGGCGCGCGCCCTGCCCGTGCCGGGCGCGCCGTTGCCATTCGGTGCCGATGGTGCTGGCGGCTGAGCGCGGGGGGACGCGAGGGGGGACCGCGCGCCGCGCCGAGCCCGGAGCCGCCGCCGCCCCTTCCCGCGCCGGGCGGGCGGGGCCGTCACGGCGGCTGTCGGCCCGGAGCCGCTGCGGCCCCGCCGTGGTGCCATTTCGCGCGATGAGGGTCGGCACGGCGCCCCGCGAGCAGGGGGAACAGCCGCATCCGCACAGGCCGGGGCCGGTGACCCGCCCGCCTGGACCGCCGGCCAGTGCGGCCTGTGAGGACAATGAACGGCGTCTGCCGGGAGCAGGGAAGGGGCTCACACGATGGGAGCCAGCATTTCTTTGTGAGTCTGCGATCTAAAATACATAGCTGGTGCCGGCCCGACGCTGCCCTTCAGATGAGTTAACCCAACGTTACTACGTCTACCAGACACGTAGCAGTTGGTTCCAGATTACACGTGCCTTTAGTTCAGTTACAACTGCTGGAATAGGAGCACTGAGTAAGGCCATGTTACTTTCCTTAGCATGTTCCTTCTGAGGGCTGAGAGAGGGAACAATGCCCACCCTCCCAGAATTTCTGTGATTCCTATGGATGTTGCTACACAGTAGCACTTGGGTTGGAGTGTCCCTAGAAATCAATGGAGCTCACTGTCTCCGTCCCCATGTGATCTTCATGGCTTGCAGTTCACTTGTGGACAATGCAGTGTCTTTTCTGTGCTTGTTTTTATTACTGGTTGAGGGCAGAATTTTATTTATTTGTTTCAGATATGATTCTCTTCTGTTTTCAGTCTTGCCAGAAAAGTCCCAGCCCCCAGACAAGAATTTCAAGCAGAGGAAGAGAATAAACCCCTCTCGTAACCTGGCAACATGTCGCCTGTTGCTGTGCTAAGCAGGCTGGGGAGCATCAGCCCCTGCGAGCCGTGGGCAAGGGGAGCTGTGGGAGCAGAGCAGTGCCCCAGGCCACCACTGTGGGCTCAGCCATCATGGAGGAACCGCGCTCTGCTCGTGGAATGGCTGCCGTGCTGCCAGCGCCATGCTCACCCCCAGCCCTCCAGGGCTGCACAGGAGGCGTCTGCTGCTCTCTTTCCCCTTCCCCTGGGTGGCCCGTGTGCTCCGCTTCCAGCAGCTTCCTGGGATGCCACACGCTGTTGTGCAGGGCTTTGTGTGACAATCGGTGAGCTGCTGATGTCTCATGGCAGCTGTAGTGTTAATAATTTGTCCATGCCTGTCAATCACCTGGGGTCTCTCATGGATCCGTCACAGTGGTACCAGAGCATCCCGAGGGCGGTCACTGGAGAGCGGTGGTGGGCGCAGGAGCATGGAGGCGAGTCGGGAGCTGTGCCGCCATGCTGCCCCCTGCCCCCTCCCTCTGCTGCTCTCACACTCTTTATTTCCCCTCGCTCCCACATGCTGTCCCTCCCTGTTCCCAGCTCCTGCCTCCCGCTGCTTTTCTCTCTTGTCCAGAGGGGTTAGTTCTCATCTCTCATGCTGGAAATACTGCCAGCAAATGTTTCTGTGTGCTGCCTGCCAGGTCCCTGGGGAAAGGGCCTGGAAATGCAGTGCGGGAGGAGCAGTGGGAGCAAGGGAAAACCATTGTTTCTCACTGCTCGCCTGCTGCATTTTCTAATGGGAAAACATCTCTGTGAGGTGCTGAGCTCTGTCACTGCTGGAGTTGCCCCCTCCCCCTTCTTGCCCCAGAATTTCCTATCCCCAGTGCAGAGGAGGAGAGGCTACAACGCCACCATGGAAAAGCTGAGATGTGTTTTCAATTTGCCTCCTGCTTATCTCTGCTGTTTGGACAGAGAGGTTTAAAAAGCTGGATTTTCTGTCCCTGCAGAGTAAACAGACAGAGCCCAGCAGCACAAACTATTTCTGGCTTATCAGTGGAGGAATGCAGCAGCTGAGGCTGAGTGCGAGTGGGCCGTCAGGAAGGCCCTGAAGGGGCCCCCTCCCCACTCCGCGCTATTAGAAGTGTGAGAGCCCAGCAGGACTCAGAGGGGAGAGTTGGAGAAAAAGGCAGAAAAGGGAAAGAAAGAGGAAGAGAGAGAGTGAGAGAGGCTGAGCAGACCCTGATGGCTACAGACGAAGTTACAGGAGGGGCTCGCAAAGCTACGAAAAGCAAACTTTTTGAGTTTCTGGTCCATGGGGTGGTGAGTCGGGAAAGTTAGTGAGCTGGCTGGCTCTGAATAGAGGGATGAGTGGAAACTGGAGGCTCTGTGCTGGGCTGGATCGGCTCCTGCTGTGTGCTCCTGGGGCGCTGGTAGCTGCCTTGCCAGGAGAACACTGGGGTCTGTAGAGCCCCCAGCATATGCACTGATTCATTGATAATATAGGCTTGTGTCTGGGGGGATGTGTGCTGTGCTTTTTGCTGTGATTCTCCATGAATGGCGAATAGCATGCTTTTGAGTCTGATGGTGGTGCAGAATCTGCGCTGGATCTAATCCAAATGGGCTTGTAGGACACTTTGTTCTGTAATCAAACTTGTGTTTTGAAAAACAATTCTGATGAAAGCCTGATGAAGCCTTGTGGTGCTGCCTCTGGTTCTTGTCTCCAATCTTGGCTCGTATGTATCCTCTGGCTACTTAACAGGTGACTTTCAGGGGCTTGAAGAGATTAGCTCTGCAGATCTGTAACAGTCTATGGGAACTCGCCCATGAGAGAATTTCAGGGTGCCATGCTTAATTAAAGCAATCCTTCAGGTCTTTAAAAACGTTCCAGCTTTTGTTTAAGAGTCAGGTCTTCGATCTCCATTTAAGGGGAAATGCTAACCCTGTTTTGCTGCCATTGGAAACGATGTTCTTTAAATGACTCTTGTGTTTGAGAGCAGTCACCATTTATAACATTTGAATTTCTAGTATTGATACACATTTAACAAATAAGGCTGTTAACGAACCCCAAGGAATGCAGATATTGTTTGGATACTGATAGTCCCCAGTGTTTCTCTTTTGAGGAATCTGGCACCTCCTGGGACACCTTCTTGAAGACATCGGGGTGGGGGGGGCTCTTGTGCAGAGATCATAGAAATCTGTGGCGCTCACGGCAGGCTTCTCACTTGTCTCCATGATTCAGGCTTACTCCAGATGTGCGGGATCTTCTGCGTGTCCTGCAGATCCTGGATATGGTGGGACTTGCAAGGTTAAGAGCTTTGAGGTGGCATTCTGTGAGAATGGCATTAGTGAGAGCCGCGGAGAGGTGATGTGGTGCCAGTGCACAGGACAGGATGGGTGAGCCTGGTGGCTGTTTGGGGCTGATGGAGGGCAGGTGTGCAGGTGGGAGCTGTAGTTTTGCTGGGGTCACATGGGATCATCAGGGTGGTCTGAATCAGGATGGCTCTATCTGGGCAGAACCATAGGCAAGCTGGGAGTGTGGCAGATGGGATGGCTTTGCCTTTTCCAAAGTTTCTCTTGACATTTGCCCATCAGTGATCTTCCTTTAGTGTCAAGAAGAGTGGCATAAATGGTTATGTGAATCTGCTTATTCCACATCTAGCTGGACTTCATGTGAAAGCAGGACGGAGGCCTCTTAAGCCTGGGAAATTTTAATTTATACCAGAATGAATATAGCAGAACTCATTTCCATTACTTATTTGGATGGCAGGAAAGTCTGCCTTTTCTGTCCTGGGAGTTTTGTTGCTAGTGGCATCTTACTTGAACGTACGTGTTAGCCTGGAATATCTGCATGTGTTTGTCGTCTTCCTGTTCCTTGTTGCTGAGGCTTCTTGGCTGTTGTTCTGAGGCCTGAACATCTCTTGTATCACCCTCTCCTCCATTAATATCTCCCTTAATTCTGCTTTGTTGCCTGGTTTGTTATTTCGTTTTGTTTCTTCCTCATCTCAGGTTCATTTTGATCATAGCATGGGTTAGTGTGATCACTCTTCCATTGTTTAAAAAAGATGAAAAAAGTTATAACTTCATTTTATCTCTTTAGGCCTTGTATCCTATCAAATAAGAGAATGTACCATGCCAGCCATTACCTTGAGTTTACGTAGTGCTGGCTCCTGCATTTAATTACCACCCAAAGTGTGTCAACATCTGAATTAATTCCTTGAAAAATCAAGTTACATAGCAAACTGTAGTGGAATTCCTTGGAGTCAGATTCTGCTCTAATTTCAGGGACAAGTCTTCTCTTCAAATGACTTACTTTTATTCTATCTATGATAGCATTATTTAATTTGATTATTAAAAATTATTTTCTTTACCTCCTCAAAAAATGTGGAGAAGCAAGTAATGGTAGAATGTTGAGAGAAATATTTTTTTTCTCTGTGAGTACTTAAATGAACAGGGTAATCTGCAGTATTTCCTAGGGGCAGTCAGCTTCTAGATTCACTTGATCTTTCTGAAAACATATGTTCCTTTGGTAAGGTCACTTTACCCTTTGCTCTTGTGCACCTGATCCTGCCTTTGTTCTTTTCTATATTGCCAGCTTAGAAGATGTCTTCTTCCTTGTTTGTCCTGGGCAAATAGGATCCCCTTGAAAGGTGAAATCTCTTAACAGTTAAAAATCTCAAGTTGGATGCTTCGTTCTCCTCCTTCTTGAGTCCTCCTTCTTGAGTCCTTGATAATTTGCTACACCTCTAGTTAGCACTTGGGCTTTTAAAAAGGTTAAATTTCTTTCAGTTATTTATTTTTACAGTGCTTTACAATGTTTTTACTCTCGTTTCATTGTTTTGCACATTGTTTTTGTGTGAAGAGAGGTTTTCCTCCCCCGCCCCCCCAAAGGCTTCATCCTATATTTTGTTCTTTCTTTCCTTTTTTATTTCTAGCATTTTTATGGATAAATATGGCTTTAATCAACTCATTTATGTTGATTTATCTCTTTATTGATGCATTTTCTGCTATCCAGTAGTACATTTCAGGCAGTCTTTATGACATCTCTCTAGGTGTCCAGCTGTTGCCTTATATTTTGTTCACCAAGTTATTAATCTTCCTGCAGGCCATTCCTTTCCTCAGTTTCCTCTATCCCCTAGGCCCTACCATAGGCCTCACTCTGGCTGGATCCCTTCAGTGGATCCTACTTTTGTCTTCCTCCCCCATCTTTTTTTGTTTCTTTTTTTTTTTTTTTTTTTTTCTTACTCAAACAGGTATCTGCCCGTTTAGCCTTGGGAAGGTCCACGGTGCAGGTCTCGTCAAAGCTCTTGTACAGACATCTGTGCTCTTACGACTCAATTGCAACCGCCTTTCCTGAGTGCTGGTGACCTTGTCTGTGTCATCTGCACACAAGAACCTGCTGAGAGGTTCGTTTTCTTGTCCTGTTTTTCTGACCTTTTTAATCTGCTTCTGTGTCCTTTTTCGGTTCCCACTTTATCTTCCTTCCAAAGCCAATCTTCTTGCCTTTTATTCACCAGATACCCCTATAAAGGTCTATGTCCCTCTCTTAACTATCGAGTCATAGCTGTATTTACAATATACTTGTTGTCAGTTCAAATCACCTTCTTTTTCCCATAATCATCTTGGTCTTTGTCCTCTGTGCTATGCTTAGGAAGCTCTCCGTGGTAATATAAGTCCTTATGCATATTTTTTTTCTGCTAATAGGTGTTATTTCATGGTTCCTGCTAATCTCTACAGTTTAATATTAGTTACACACCTAGATTGCTAATCATACAAATCTGTGTATAACTGATGTGACTCCTTTGCTTATCCTCAGTCCTCTTGTTTGCTTACCTACCTGTCAAATCTGGTCATAGAATTTTATGATAACTACAGAAAATATTTATTAAATGGCATTTAATACAGTGAAAGGAGGTTCTCAGAGCATACTAGCATGTAAATGAGTGTTTAATATAGTGACAAATAACTTGTTGCCAATGTTAGAACAGACAAAACAACAGGTCTGGTGTCTCGAAGATGGGTATGGAAATGTCTAATAGATTTATCAGTGATTTGGAAAAGGGCACGAGCAATGCAATTCATAAACAAATTTTGCATCTTCTGATATGTTGCTGGGTTTAAATCAACTGTTACCATTCAGGAGGGAGGCTTGGATGTCCTGTGAGCTGCCTTAGTGTGTAGCTAATAAGAAATCAAGTAAACTGTCAGCCTAATTGGGAAGTGGGGCAGGGAATAATGCAAAAGCAATTGTAAATCCATGGCATACACTTACAAGAATGTTTTTCTGATTTTGGTAATCTGTATGACTAACAAGCCAAAAGAATGGGAACTTGGAGGGCAGTAGTAGTGGGAGGCCTCTGAAGACTTCACCAATAAGAGAATAGGATTTTTTTGTTTTATTTGTAGTATCTAAGCATAGAGATTGATTATGAAGGTTGTAAAATCTCTGTCACTGGAGATTCTTAGGCACTGGTTAAAGAACTAAACATCTTTCAAAGAGGATGGAGATACTGGTGATACTTCTTTGAGACGAGGAAGGACTGGGTGACATCAAGGGCTTGTAGTTCAGTATATTATGAAAATTATGTTTGATCTGTTTTAAGTGGGTAAAAGTGACTATTTCTTCCAGCCAGTCACAGGTTTATAGAGATCGCTACTGGGAGTAGCAAGGGGAGGAGAGTATGGTGAGGTTGGAAAAAAGTAGAGCTTTGCTAATGAAAAATATCCCACTAATTTTTATATTGTCTTGTCAGAGCGTAAGTCAGCTGACACTAGAATAACTAGAAAAGAGCGTCATGAACTGTTGGTTTTGGACAGTTTGTTCCACTTCCCTACCACAGGGCAGTTCTCTCTGTGAGGGCATCCTCTGGGAATGGGGCCTGGAACAGAGGCACTGGTTTGCTGTGTGTGTATTCCCTGTGTTGTAGAGAAGGAGATGTTTGGGGTGTGTAGGGCAGCCTGGAGAAATCAAGGGAGCTTACTGCAGGCAAGGAATTTGATTGGGAAGGTACTTGCAGGGCACTGTTAGAGTGAAAACTTCATACAGCATTTAACTGTGTGAGCAAGCTGCTGGTAGAGACTGAAGGTTTGTCCTTTCCTAAGCCCTGGACTGATTGCAGGCTGACAAATAGGGAAAAGTTCACACATAACTAAGAAAAGAAAATCACATTAATTCTAGCCAAGGCTTTAATAGAGATCAGTGCGATTTTGTGCAATATGGGCTTCTTAAACAAATTTGAGTTGCTGATTAAGAGAACCTGTATTTGCTGATGAATGTAGGTGCACAGATGTAATTCATATGTGAGATGTTTGAATTGCTCTTTTTAAAAAAACAACAAATACTGTAGGAATGAAAAACCAGTCACAGTGGATCATTTAGCTCAGTGTCCCTGGTTACAGGGAGCACAGAAGGCTGCAGGGAAGTACAGGAGCAAGGCAAAACCTTAGTGATGCTTCATACAAATACTCTGTGATTTGCAGCTCAGGAGCTTTCTGACCCAGAGCTGCCCGCTGTGTAGTAAAATTCATTTATATGAATTTTATTTATGGACATTAGTCCAATGATGTCTTCCTTAACCCATATAAACTTTTAGCATTCAGTGTTTTCTATCAGGGATTTTTGATTTTTGTGGTTTATCTTACATAAGAAATTACCTGATCTTGCCAACTGTCGTCTGATTCTTGTAGGGGAAGAGACAATGAGGTCTTGACCAACCTCTCCTCTCTCCATGCTAGTCACAGTGCTGCAGAGCTCTGTTTTTCCTCTCCCTCCCAAACCCATCCTTTTCACAGAGCCAAGAGGTGCATTCTTGTAGTTCCCTTCCATACATTAGACCACAGCAATGATGTGATCGGGTCTGTTAAAGCTGGTGGAACTCAAAGCTGGTCTCTAGGGTTTGTTCCAAATAATGTGGTTTTTTTCTTGGTTGCATCCAAAGTGTTCCACTTGAGGTTGGTGGCTGATTACTGTGAGCTGTGAAGAGACACTCGTGAATTAGAAGGATGGTCCCTGAAATTTGGTGTGTTACAATTCACAGTTCTGTAAATGGGATGTTTTCTAAGTTAAAGACTTTTGGATTGTCGTGAATATGATATAAAAAGGGGTGGAACCTGGAACACTTGGATTTCTAGGTTGTGAGAGCTTTTGGGAAATGGAGAAAGGTGAATATGACAGAGAAGCAAGAATTGCAATACTGAATCTCTAAAAGATTCATAGACATTAAAGAAAAAGGAACTCATGAGGTAGTATTTGTAGTTATAGGGGAGGAGAGAAGCTTTGTACAACTTTTGTTTCTTGTACTTCTAAGAGTCCCTTTTGAAATAACACATCAAACTATGAAACCATTTGTGCAGTCAGAAACCTGTTGCCATCAGACAATATCAGTCTAGTCTAAATTTCTTGAAGGTTCCAGGTACTTCTAGTGACCCATTCTTGCCTCCAGACAGCATCTGATGTCTCCTCCTGCTTATGTTTATGCCTTATAGAAATCATAGAATGATGAAATGGTTTGGGTTGGAAAGGCCCTTAAAGGTAATCCAGTCCCACGCCCTGCCATGAGTGGGGACACCTTCCACTATCCCAAGTTGCTCCAAGCCCTGCCCAGCCTGGTCTTCGACACTTCTAGGGATGGGGCAGCCAGAGCTTCTCGGTGCAACCTGTGCCAGGGCCTCTCTGCTCTGTCAGGGAAGAATTCCTTCCCAATATCCCATCTAACCCTGCCCTCTGGCAGTGGGAAGCCATTTCCCCCTTGTCCTGTCACTCATGCCCTTGTAAATAGTCTCTATCTTTATTGTAGACTCCCTTCAGTAGCTCGTGTAACACCTTGACAAGGTCTGTTGTCTAGCCAAGGTAGCTTCTATTTTTAGTTAAAAAATATGCTGTTTGTGTACTTGGTGGTGAATGTTCTCAAGATCTGTCAGTGTCTCTGTTAACAAGAAGCCAGAGGCTGCTGTTCACAACGAGCCATCGGAGCCTCCAATGCAGTGCCAAGGTGGATGGAGCCTGTCAGGACAGGACATTGCTGTAGGTGCAGGCCAGCACTCCACTGCAATGCAGCGACTCCCCACTCTCTGTTCAATCCCTTTTTGAGGATTTTGTAGGTGTTTTTGATTTTCTTTTCTTGATAGTTTCTTTCTGTCCAGGGCAGTATTTGCACAAGGTAGTATCTGTAAATGGAATCAGTATAGGTAAAAAGGAGATAGGTCTGTGGGTAAGAACAGAGATGTGTTGGGGAGACGGGGTCTAGGGTAGATGATTTCCAAGGAAGGAGGATGTGTCAGTGCTGTTTGACACTGCAGCCTTCCCCATGGATGCTACTTGATTAGGACAGATTCCATTCCTCTGAGGAAGAGGGGAGAGACAGATCCTAACCCACAGACAAATGCACCTCCAAGATCTCTTTCAAAAGACATAATGATATGAGAATACTCTTTAGTATCAAGACTTCCTTTTTTTTTATGTCAGCATTGTGAAAAATATGATGTATTGTCCATCACTGTCTTGTCTTGCACATGCATTTGAGAGCAAAATAAGCTTTTGGATACGGTACGGTACTGCTTCTATGTTCTTCTTTTATAAGAGTTTAGAGAGAGAAAGCATTTTTGTATCTTGAGCTTGCAGCAGGGAGGTGGTGTAGTGAGTAATGTTTTATCTCTGGGTGATATCGGAGATAGGAATGTGAGAACAGAGGGGAAGAAATGAGGCAGTGGAGGGATGAGATCAAACGTGCTTTTGCTGGAGCTCTCTCCTTGTTCTCATGTTTGTCCTTTCTCTCCATTTCTCTATTTTGATGCTTAACAAAGGGAACTGAAGGAAGTTCAAAGAAGTCAGACCAAGATTGAGAGTAGATTTGGCTTTCTGACTTGGTTCTCCAAGCCTTAAGGTGTCCTTTAGAGCAGCAGCAAAGTGGCCCTAGAGTTTGATCCATGTGGCCAGTCAGTGTCCATGAGATGGCTGTGCTCAGGATCCGGGCTCTTCTGAATGACTGTCAGTGGTCTCTGGCTGACTGACGGGCAGCAGCTGGCCCCGTGGTCTGCCCTTTGCTGGAAGAAGGCCACAGTGTGTGGCTTGACAGATGACAGAGAGATCTTAAATGCAGACTCAAGAGAGAAGCATTTTCTGGACCATTTCTGTCTGCTGACTCTGCCTGGGTCAGAGGGTGGGGGCGAGTACGTGGGAACGGAGAGCACTCTTCCCTTCCAGCTGTTCTCAAGGCTTCGTGCTCATGGCAGAAGGCGTTTCCAGCTTTGCTCAAAGCTGCAGTTTTGCATGTTTGCTGCCTGCTGCTCTCTCCATGGCCACACCCACCATTAGTTTCTTACATGCACACTTGCTGAATTCACCTGAACTCACCTTCCTGCGCTGGTCACTCCCACACCTCAGCCTTGCTTCTCTGTACCGGTTATGGCCCATATTGGTTCTTTGCTGATCATTCGTTCCCCTCCTTTCTCTGGTTTCCTTTATAGATTCAAGCACAAGGAGTGTCCAAGACGTGATCAGGGAGAGAGCACTGAACTAGAGCTTTGGGGGCTACAATGGAGTTGGGTGGTTAATAGGAGATATAGGTCCTATAATGTTTTCTAATTTAAATTATATTTAAAATTATGTTTTATTATATATAATAATTATTTAGATATTATAAAAAGGGTGAGATAGGGATGAAATAAACTTTTTAATAATTATTATTTTATTTATTAACTGTGCACAAACCATTTTCTTCCCACCCCCAGTGGCTTGCATACCCTCAGGGGTGTACGCACCCCACTTTAGAGACCACTAGTGTACTTCTCCCAAGTACTTTCTCAGTCTGTAACTGTTGTGCCAGGTATGTCTTCCATGTCATTAGCACTCCTTTGGAAGGGGGTTCCATAGCCTTGATAGCCACAGTGGGGCAAAGTCACCCCTTCCGTGGTCTTAGAGCCTGACCCCTCTGCTGGTGGCCGGGGTTCACTGTTCTGGCAAGGGCAGTGAACAATCAATCCCCAGCTGCCCTCTCCAGGCCACACCTGATTCTGCAGAGCTCTGGCAAATGCCCCCTTAGATCACCTTGGATCACCTCTTTCCAGATGGAAAACACATTTGTACTATTACTTTTACTTTACTTCCATGGATGGGGTTCCATACATTAAGAATTTCTGTGCCATTTTCTTATCCTTATTTGAGCTCTGCTCTGCCATCACTGAGCTGCAGGAGACAGAACTGCAGCCTTCACATGTAGGCACACCATGGGCAGTAGCACACTGATACTCTCTGTTCCCCCCATGCTCATTTCTTTTGTTTAATGGCTTTTTTGACCTCTAGTAAGCAGTGAACTGATGTTTTTTTTCTGGAAGTGTCTGTTTGAACAAGATCTTGCTTCTGTGGGCAGCAGTCAGCTTAGGGCCCATTGCTTTGTATGTGATACTTGGATTGTTTTTTCCCCATTCACTTCAATATGTATTGAAATACATTTTCATCTTGCTGTTAAGTTTTAAATCTGGCTCAGGAAGTCCTTCTGAAGTTCTTTGAAGCTGGCCTTCGTCCTTGCCAGTGTGAATAACTTAGCATTACCAACAAACCTTTTCACTTCCTTGCTTTTTTCATGCCTTTTTTTTGTTCTTCCCCCTCCCCCCCCAAGTTGTTAAGAACATGTTGAAAAGCAGGAGGCCCAGCAAAATTTTGCATGTGCCTTCATTTTCAGAACCAATTACTTTAACCTCATTTCTATCCTTTAAACAATTATTTATCCATAATGGATTCCATTGCCTTTTGATTTCATTAAAAGAGTTTGTAGATGGACTTGACTTTCAAAGGACTTTTGTGTATGGTTATTCTTATTCACATCCTGGTTCAAATGCCTAGAGAGTGTGTGTGTCTATTTCTGCATATACATAGACATATAGTAAACATCTTGGTAACTCTTAGTATGAAACTAAGCTCTTCTCTCTGTTTTAAATTGCATTTTAGAGGTGGTAATTGTTCTAGTGATGTTTTTCCTTGATGACGATAAACTTTTAGAATTTAGAATTGGGTTTACTGCGTGTCTTGTGCAATTTTAAGCTTGTGATTTGACCCAGAGCACACTGAAGTCAACATAAATGTCAGGGCTTTAAATGCCTATGGGGCCTGATGAAAAACTACCGCATCCATTCCATTGTTTTCTTTATTTCAAAAGCTTGATCAGAGGCGTGACCTTTTCTTAAAGGATTTGTGTCACGTTACGAACTTACGCTGCTCTCTGGTGTAGGTGAAGGAAAAAGCGCTTAATGGAGAGTGTTTATTGCTGTGTTTCTGTGTTTTGCCTGTGCTGGTTCCTGTCTCCAGCTGCTCAGAGCAGCCTGATCGGCAGTGCAGAGCCTGCAGTGGGAGCTGAGCAGCTCTGAGCAGCATATGAGCTGCACCACTTTGGGCTGTGCGTCGCTGCCATGGGGCGTTTCCTTTGGGCTAGACGTAGAGCTTTCAGCTGTAACGTGGCCTGGATATGTTAGTGAACACAGAGTGTTTTCCCAAGCCTAGTATTTTTCATCCCTGTTTCCTGTCTACTTTATCCCTGAATGCCTTTCTATGACGTCCAGGAAACACCAGTCACAGAGCTCAAGTGCTTTGTGTTGCTGCTTAGTGCTTGTCAGGACGATCAAAATGGGGAACCCGCTAGAGCCAGTGTCTCATGATGTACAAATGTCCTGGCAGCTGGAGAAACAGGGACCAGACTGGCTCTTATTTCTGTTTCGCTTTTCCTCCAGCGCCCTGGGATGCCATCAGGAGCTCGAATGCCCCATCAGGGGGCTCCCATGGGTCCTCCAGGCCCCCCATACGTCGGAAGCCCCTCTGTGCGACCTGGGATGCCCCAGACTGTGATGGAAACAACAAGAAAACGCACTGCACCACAGCAGGTCCAGCAGCAGCAGGTGCAGCAGCAGGTGCAGCAGCAGCAGCAAGCCACCCAGAACCGAGCTAGGAGGTGAGTGTTCTGGGAAGAAAACATGGGAGGACAATCTGAGGAAGAAAAAGCAGTATCTTTTTTAGAAGTAGGTAAGACCTTTAAGATCAAATGAGACATAGTAGAAGATGTATGTACTGTTAGTTTTTTAAAGCAGAAAAAACACTGACAAATTTTACTTTTTACTTTGTTTGTGAATGGTCTTGAACAAACTGACCTTCACTAATGTCTGGTTTTGTAGTTACACTGCTTTTACCTTGCAGGTTTGTCGGGCCATAAATCAGTCGAGTATATTTAGCCTTTAGAGTTAATGAACAGTTCTCTTCTAATATAGTACAATTATTGTATTATTTGTTACCTGTTCTATATTGTTGCTCTGATTCTGACTGGCTAACAAAATGGTCTGTAAATGAGACAAGTGGAAAAAATGTTGGTTGGTCATGTGAATATGGGTACTGTGGTCACTCAGGAAAGTGGCCATAAAACTTGCAGTTGTCTCAGGCATTTGTACATATAAAGTAAAGAAATATGCACAGGAAGTAATTTCATAGAATTAGAGGGATTTTTATAAGGAGTTATCTTCTTTAAATATGCCTACTTTGTACGTTGCTGAGTGCATCCTCTGTTAAGTAAGTTAGCTAATTTCTTTTTGCAACTTAGACCTTAGCAATCTGGAGTATTATTGAGGGTGCTCCACTCACATGCAGTCACCTAGGTGGGCTGCCTTTTGCAAAATCCTTATAGGTATATATACAGCTTCAGACAGTGTTCTGGTGGTGTCATGGAATGCAGTTGTAGGTAAAACATGACTCTCTAAGCTCAGTGCTTCAGGAGCTCTGCTCTGCCCAGGTTATATGCCTTGGATCAGCAAGCCAGACTTGGGCATACTTGTATCTGGGATGCATCTGGAAAGGGCACCAATCTTGAGAGTATTATTACATTATGGTTAAAAAAGATTGAACACAGAAGGAATGTGTGTGAGTGCAGCATGTGAGCACAAGTGATGCATGTGTGCCTTGGAGGCCTTGCCCAGCACCAACCAAAATGCATATTCCACAGCACCTCCCAGGATACTGTCCAGGAAACTGCACAAAATAATGCCCAGCCTTCAGGCATGCAGGGTGGATATAATGTGAAAACTTGCCCCTGCTGGATAATTATGGTAAACTTTAGTCACTAATTAGTTTCCAGGGAGCATTAAAGGACAGTATTTTCTAAAAGTTAATGGCGTAACTCACAGAAGAAAGCAGTTCCCCTCCCCAGTTCTTAACTGCAGTGCTTCTGGTTTAGAACCTAGCAATGGTCTCTACTGCCTTGAGCCCAGCTCACACCAGTGCTCTCTGGGTACCCAGGAATGTTTCTCCGTTCCTTCTGCCATGCCTTCCCTCCAGATAACTGTTGAATGTTTTCCCTTTGTTTATTTCCACCTCCCTGTCACTTCTCGTTCTGCTTTTTCAGGCACACTTTTCTGGCACCTTGGGTCCAATTCTGGGAGTAACCGAGTTCTGTGTTTTTTAGCACAAACAGGCCAAGAAGGTTGTACTTGTCCTTTCTTGCCAAGTTTGATGGAGACAAAAATCTCATTTCTGTAACAGACTCTTGAAGAAATGGTTGAGACCCAAATTGTTTGGGGATGTTGGTTTGTTACTTGCTTTTTAACTGCAAGCCTGTGGGGTTTTGCAGGTTGTTGCATATCCCGCTCCCTTTGGGAGGCTGGGACTTGCTCAACCTTTACTTCCAGATTCTGTGAAGTGTTTCAGTGCAGATTTGATTTTGTAAGCTGTGGAAGGTGTTGGAGGTTCACACCGAGTAACATTCCAGTCCCATTATTCCTGCACTTTTAAAAAGGGACATTGTTTACCTATCTACCCCCAAGGAAGGATAGAGTTTGCACCTCCAGGCAGGAAGAGTTCCTCAGCCTTGGCTTATATGGGGATGGGGAATCTGGTGTTTCAGGCCAGGCTTATTATTAACAAACATAGGAAGAGAGTATGTCACACCAGTGTGTGGAAAGAGCTTTTATGTGGACATGGCTGATGACTGACTTCCTGTATGAAGACAGCAGGTGCTTTGCTTTCTCTGATTTGTCTGTCATAGATGGAGTGATTCATCTCCTACTTAAGATAAAGGCTTCACAAATTACAGAGGTGAAGAATAAGGCCTGAATTCCCTCTTGGCCCTGTTAGAGAAAGCTGGGTGACAGGTTTGGTGGGCACAAATGGGTCTTAGAATCTGAAGAATTCAAAAGACAGTGTATTTGACAGTTTTCCTTACAGTGTCATTTCTCAGGCACATATACATTTGTGTGTAACTACAGGAGCACAAGTGTATTTTTCAGAGCATCGATATAGAAATGGGCCTATGTATGGGTATGGAAACAGTGTGTATATACACTGCAGGCACACATACATCTTCCTTCATGTGCGTTCATAAAGATGAAAAAACACGGAAACGTAAGGCGTCTTGCCTTTGTACATCACTCATGCAGATACGTTACGGTCTAACCGGTGTAAGTACATAGGGAAGTGTGTGCATGTGTGTGCTTTCATACATCATATGAAATGCACGCATATATGCGTGTTTGCCTCAGTACTCGATTTTGGGCATGACTGAGCAAACGCGTGTGATCTGTTTGAACAAGTTCACGTGCTGTTTGCAGGCACTCAGCCAGAAGTGCACACGCACAGGGGTGTCTGTGCTCACCAGACGAGACTGTCCTGCACACTCGTCTGTACCCAGAGGCAGCGTGTGCACATGCACTTGCATATGTTGCCATCCTGCACCACAGAAGGTGCTCTGATCAAAGAACTTGCAGACTTCTTTCCAGGATGCATAACAGACAGCCCTGATTTGTTCTTAGCTAACTGCCTCCCCAGGCTGCTGAGAGAAGGGGTCTGAGGTCCTGGGCATGGGTGAGGCCCTTTTGCTGATGCATGCACAGCTGTGCACCAGCATGTGGAGATGTCAGGATAATTTAGCAGGTGGCCTCGTTACTCCTAGATCTGTCACCATGGTAACGTGTTTTTTTCTTTAAAAAATGTACAGTGCCAAGAGGAGGAAGATGGCTGACAAAATTCTCCCTCAGAGGGTGAGTCGCTTTCATTTCCTATTCCCTTCACAATCAGTTCAGCATCTTAGTGTAATTAGAGGGATTTTAGAAAATTCTCTCACTTTTTGTTTAAAAATCTAATTAAAAAGTAAGTAGGCAGTGGGTGAAAGTCTGGAGAGCCAGGCTGGGGCTGGGCTGGAGGCTGGGAGTGTGGAGCAGCCTGGCCTGCACGGCCTCGCGCCTGGGTTGGCCGAGCCAGCACTGCCGCTTGCTGGAGGGACCGCAGTGCTGGGCCACCAGGCAACGGCTGCACCAGGGCTCTCAGGTCTCCATCATGCTTTTGATCCATTTTTGGGACTGCCCAAAACATGGTCCAGAGAACAGCTGTGCCCGAGGGGAAAGTCTCAGCCTCAGATCTCTGGCTCAGTAGAGATGCCAGGTCCTGATTTTTGTGGTTGTGTCCCAGTAGGACTGAAGTGCACCCATATAAACAGCAGAATTCAAGGGGTCTGTATTGTCTGGAGACTTACTAATTCTCTTATCCCTGGGGATATGTCTGGCTTTTGGTGTCTACCTATGCTTGATCCTCAATGCTTAAATCTTCTAATTCCTTTCTAGACATTGAAATTTCTCTCTGCTCCCCCTCTCTTTCATTATTCCCAGAGTTTTCCCTTCCTTTACCCTCTTCAGTATGGTTCCCGAAGAACCTGCTTGGTCCCAAAAGGCGAGCTTCCTTAGGCTTCAAAATACACACCCTTATCACATCCTAGTCCCAGTTTCTTTGACTGCTGGTGCTGTTTCTGGGCTCAGAATCCCTTGGACAGGTGTGCCTTTTTACTCCACATCTTTTTCAAGCTTACCTCTCCACTGCTCATGTGAGCCCAAACTTACTGGCAGACTCCAGAGTCTCCTCTGTGACTGTTCCACAGGTGCCTTCTACCAGCCACCAGAGGAGGTGAGCCCACTTTAGTACTCCTGGTGTCATGTTATTACTTCTTCTCTTGTCATTCCTGCCAGCTTCTGAAAGCAAAGCCTCTCATAGGTCGGCCATTAGATCTCTCATGCTGCAGTCTTGAAAGGACCGAGCTACTATTAAACCCAGACCTTTGAACCATTTGCAGCCTCTCTGGTATTTGTGTTGAAGCCTCATTCCTGCTCTGCTGAGGGTCTGTACTTTTATAATGAAAGCTAAGTGTCTTGTACTGTCATTTTTGTCTGTCCCACACAAACTGTTTTCACAGACAACGATACATCCTGGATGATGAGGCTGTCCCTGGAAATATATGTCCATTTCAAGGCACTTTTTGTTTAATTCTTTTGAGTTTTTTGGTTGGTTGGTTGTGGGGGTGTTTTGTTTTGTTTGTTTGGTTTTTTGTCTGGCGCTTTTATAAGATGGGTCTCGTAACAGAGGTAACCAAACTTTTTTGGCAGCAGAAGACCAGTGCCTGCATTTGTCAAGTCCATAATAATTCTTTCATGGGTAGAGCCTTATTTTGGTATGTCAAAAAGCTCTACAGATGTTTTCAGAACCATGCTGTCACCAAGTCTTCTTACCTCTCAGTATCTTTGTTGGTGTCAGCCAATAGTTTTAACTGATGGAGTGATAAAGGGAACACAAATTGCTAGAGATCTGCCTGCAGTGGGGTTTTTATCAGGGCAGTTGCAGTGCTGGTGTCAATGATGTGACGCTCTGTCTGGGTTAAGGTTCTCTGTTAGGCTGCTAGTCAGTGTGTCAGAAACCCCTTACTCTCACTATTTGTGGGATGGGGAGATCCTGTGCTGTCAAGTGGAGGATTTGCACTGGTGGATGTGGAATGCATGTGAAACACAGGGTAAAACTTCCAGCTTTCTGGAACTACCTCTGGAGTGTTTTCCAGCCAGTCAGCATCTGTTACCCACAGACTTTTTGCAGACTCTTGCTTATGTTTTCTGGGAACTGCAAAGGGGAGAGAGGAAGATATTAAATACACTTTACTCTTTAAAACCATCTTTATGTAGTAGTGGAAAAGGAGATGGGTTCTCAGAGTTCCTCGCTTGTGATAGTGACTCAGGCAGTTGGCACAGATAACCACTGTTGGATTTCCAAGCTCTCTGGTGAAGCCTGTGCCACAGCGCTGGAGCATATCACTGGTCAGTAGGGTCACTCAGCTGCTACAGGTCAGCTATCTGAGAAGGATTTAATTTTGCAGGAATCTATTTTGCAGCAAACTATTACACATAGGAAAACTGGATTATGGTACTGCATGGGACCTCCTGGCACATCCAGACTGGTTCCCTCTGTTATGGAAGCCATGACACAATTGCCACCTTGAGAATAGTTAGGTTCTTTACTTCTGATATACCTAGATCTGTCAGCTTGCGCTTTTTTTCTGTTTTGTTAGGCAAGGCACATCTTTTAGCTTGACAAGTAAAAGGGGCTCCCCTCTTGAAATCCTTACGGTTTTTTATCTATTCCAAGTTAAATTCATATCTTTCAAACCTTTTTAAATCTACTTCTCAAGAAATCAGAACTATGCATAGTATTACAGATTACTAGTATTACAGATTACTAGTATTACCAGTGGTAGTTCTGTGATAGACTTACAAGTATTTCTGCTTTCTGTTATTTGCAACTGATGAATTCCCATATTAGAGCAGGAATTAGACTCTGAGGAATATGATCCTATGCTTTTGTAATGCTGTATTTCATTCCATTTCCATTCTAGAGTTCTGAGCTTCCTTACCTTCTCTGTACTATCCTTTGCCCTGTGATGACAGTGCCACCCAAATTTGTCATTATTAAGTTTTGTTAGCATATTTCTCCTTTTTGTACAGGAACTATTAATGAATGCATTTAAAATAAAATCAGTTTCAGAAGTGGTCCATGAGGTACTTCCTGCTTAATACTTTTTTCCTATCCCAGTTCTTTACCATATATAGTTCTTGTTCTCATCCCCATTTTTCAGTCTTAAGCAGTGGGTCCCTTTATGACTGTATGTCAAATGCTTTACTTAAATGCAAGTCAGTTGTATCAACTGCATCTCTTTTGTCTAAAATGCAGTTTTAGTGACCACAAAGACTTGGTTAAGCCCGGGCTGGCATACTGTAGTGAAACAAGGTCTAGTATTTTTTATAGCATATTCAACATTAACTCCAGTTCTGTGCAGCAGGCTGTTTCCCACCCTATTTTCCTCACGTCTGGATCCTTCCCATGTTCTCATGTCACTGTAACAAGGTTCATTCAGTTTTAGAGCAGTTCACAGGCGTCGTCATTCATAGCTGGGGACCTAAATCTGTGGAGCTGATGTGGCCTACCCTTCTTGCCTACCCTTTCTGATACAAGAATCTGAGCTGAGAGCTATTCTGGCTCTAGAGCTGTGTGTCTCTGCTTTTCCTGTTTAACTTGCTGAGTGGAGGGCAACTTTGAAACAGCAAACTGCTCCTCCTTCAGTGGCATGCGCATCTCTCAGTATTGGCCACTGTTCTTCTCACTGGGCCTCAAATTCCTGTGAGGACTTTTAGTCTAGTTGTGCTGACAGGTTTTTGTACAGCTACCCTGCCCTTCGTTTTCCTTTACACAAATACTTAGTCAACTTCTGCTGCTGCTGTTCACTGACCACCACGTGGGATTCTCTGCACAGATCCCATGCCATAATAGCTGTCCTGTTCTGGTTTGGTCACTGCATGTGTGTTGTGCACCTCTTTCTCTGAGCCAACCAGGGGTTAAGAACACCTGGATCTGCCTTTCACTCATAAGAAAGAAATGGTTGGGAATGTGATAATCAGCGGTAGCAACTGTGAAATAATGAAGATCAAGATCTTGCAGGGAATGAGGAAGGAGAATAGCCAAGTACAGACCCTGGACTTCAGACAAGCAGAGTTTGGCTTATTCAGGGAACTGAATAAGTAGGTGTGGTGCCTTGGGAAGCAGTTCGGAATGGCAGTGGCCCGGCGCAGCTGGCAGGTCTTTAAGGATGTTTAAGAGCAGCCTGTGTTGAAATGCAGGAAAATGAGCAGATTTATGAGGAGCCCAGCGCAGGGAACTCACAGTGGTGGTCCCAACATCAAAAGGTAGCATAGGAGAGATGGAAGCAGGGACAAGCTACAAAGGAGGAGTTTAGAAATGTTGCATGGGTATATAGGGAATGGTACTGGCAAAGTCAAAGCTCAGCTGTAGTTGAGATCTTCAAGGGACATCAAGGACAAGAAAAGCTTCTACTATTATGTTGGTAATAAAGGCTGACCAAGGAGAATGTGTGCTCATGCTGAGTGGGCTGGGTGACACAGTGACAACAGAGACAGTAAGTCTGAAGCACTCAAAACCTTCTTTGTCTCAGTCTGCACTAACGATGTCTCCCATACCTTGTGATCAGTGAACACATCCAAGAGGAGCAGCTGACAGTGGACAGGGATTGAGCCACGGATTTCTTGAGAAAACTTGATTTGTACAACCCCATGGTACCCAGCAGGCTGCAGCTGAGGGACTGAGGGTGCTGGCCCATGTCCTTGCAAGGCCACTCTCTCACACATAATAGTCTTGTATCCAGGCTGGGACATTTTGATCTAGATGGGCTGACAACCATCTTAGAGGGTAGTGGCTAATGGTTGCACTCATCCAGGTAGACACTGACATCAGAGTACTGCAGGGATCTGTTCCCCACCGGGTGGGGAAACCAGTCAATATGCTTGTGGACCGGCTGGAGGAATGAGCCAACAAGAAATTTCCAACAACTTTCAAAGATGGAAATTCTGTGGTAGCTTAATTCTAAAGGAGCTGCCAAATCTCTATTTATTAGTGATTTTTTTTTTTTAAAAAGCAAATTGCTGGAACTGTTTTGCTTGTCCTGCTTAGGCAGTGAAGAACCCAGCTCTTGTTGTTCCTAGGTCCAATTTTATTTGTTGGGCTTTTTTCTGAGACCTTGGAGGTGCATGACAATAGGATGAGAGGCAGCAGAAACACACAGCAGCATGGGCAGTTGACTCCCTATAAGGGACTGCTATAAAAAAACCTCCGACAAAACAAACAAAACATATGATGATATCAAAACATGGGAACAGGCTGCCAAAAGACGCTGTGAGGTGTCCATCCTTGGAGGTATTCAGAGCCTGGCTGGACAAGGTCCTGAGCAAGCTGATGTAATTTGAACCTGCTTTGTGCAACAGTTGGCCTGCATGACTTGCAGAGGTCCTTTGAATCCAAATTATTTTGTGATTACTGGGGCCTAAACACTTGTCTACACAAATCATGGCTTTGCCATGAATCCTTTGTGTGTTTGAGGACTATTCATCAGCATAATTCCGGAGGTTCAAACGTGTCGGTCCCAGGATGTTGGTGCACTTGGTCTTGCCTGCTGTTGGATGGAACTGTGATGGGGGCTTCTGATATGTCTTCACTAGCAAAGAAGCAGAGACTGCCTTAACGCCGGAGACTTGGGGAGGTCAAGGAAGGCTGAGCTGCAGATAGACTTTTTTAGTACCCAGCAGGGCTCCTGTCAGGTCTCCACTTGAAGAAGCTCAAATTCCTTCAGAATTCAATATCTTACAATGTGACATCAATGGCAGAATGGCTTATACTCAGTCAGCAGGAAAGGTTTGATAATGCAGTCATGCTGGAGGTCAGTGAGACTGACAGAGACCTATTCCTTAGGTTTGTTGGTATCCATACTTCACTTGAGGATGCAAAGGAAAACCTAAACAATCTCCTCTAGAAAACTGTCTATGGCAAAAATGTACTTTCCAGATTCTCTGTTTTCTGATGGCAGAAGCTGCAGAAATGATTACTATAACTTTTTTTTCAACAGGCGGGAATCAAGAACTGATTAATCCATTTGCAGTAGGAGAATGCTGGAGATCTATTCTTTAATCTGTCTATGTAGTGTTGTGAATGTGGGAGATGGCTTTGTCCTGTGCAGAAATGGAAAATTTCACATCTGTTCCTCCTCACACCTCTGGTGTTGGGTCTGTCAGGGGCAATGAGCACAGCTCAGGAAAAGCTCTATCTCCAGCTTAAGCTCAGATTTGCTGTCACTGACACTGATTTTTTCCTGTCAGTTCCTACCAGCATTCTGTCTGTTCTTTATGGTCTGCATACTTGTATATCAGCTCCTAATAGTTGTATTAAGAGGTCTTTTTATTTTACTAGAGTGGCAAGCCTTCTTATGAAGACTCTGAAAAGAAGGAGCACATATTTGATCTTCTGGGAGAAAAAAAAAAAAGTAATAGTTTATTTTTAGTGTCATGCAACTAGACAATCTGAAGTCCAACCCTATCATGAGAACTTACTGCTACTTTGTTTTGGTTTAGGTCTGCAAGACAGACCTTAGAGTATTGAAAATCACTACTGATGAAATATTCTCTGCAGTCATTGTCAATGTTTTTCAGTATTCGGCTACACTCACCCCTAAGAATTTTCACCTTACTTCTGAACAATTTTAATTGTTCAGAATTAAATACCTCTTAAACAATTTTAGGATCATTATGTTATCACTTTTATAGGCAAAAAACCTATTTTTTCTTTCTGTATAGGTAGATACATACTCGTAAGTGAAGCAACTGATTTGCTTTATGGAACTTTGTATTATAGAGAATAATTTCCTGTCTCCTAATATTCTCAATAACTTTTCTCAGAATTTTCTGGAATTCTCTCGAGTTTGTCAGTAGGTTTCTTCATTTATGACTCTGGTGTTCTTTTGGTGATTAGTGTATTGCCAAGCATGGCAGTAATTGTAAAATCCTTAATCTTTTTCCAGGTGTTTTCGCTCATGTATTTTAAGAACTGCTCTGACCTGTTAGGTTACAGTGGTATTCTGGGCTATTGTTTCCTCCCCTACCATTTCCTAAATCCTTTCAAGATTTCCTTGGGAAGCAGTGAGAGTCCCCATGCTCTAGCTATGCCATAGAATCATAGAATCACAGAATGGTTTGTGTTGGAAGGGACCTTAAACCTCATCCCATTCCACCTCCTGCTGTGGGTAGGGACACCTTCCTTAGACCAGGTTGCTCCAAACCCCATCTAACCTTGCCCTGAACACTTCCAGGGTTGGGGCAGCTACAGCTTCTCTGGACTCTACCTCTTTTTTTTTTTTAATTGTACAACTACCTTTAATAATTTGTATTGTTTTCTTTCTCCCAGTTTGCCATGGTATGAATCCATATCCTATCCTCTCCTTTTTTCCCCTGATTTCCCCATCCTGTGTCACTTGTAGATTCTGCTCTTTACATGCAGGTTACATTATAAAACCCCCAGCACCATTCCTGTTCTTTATACCTGGCATCTTTGGCTATTTGTTGCTGCTCATGCAGATGACTTTGCTAACTTACCTGCAGTGAGTTTGGACCACTGTCATCGGCAGCTGTGGTCTCACCAGTACCCTCCCATACAGATAAATTGCTTTACTGGGCATTCCACTGGATGTGTTCATTGTTGCAGCTCAGTCAGTGAACTCAGAAAAAGCCTTTTCTAAGGGGTCTTACAGCCTTTTCAGGTTCTGATGGCAGGAGCAGGACTTTGTCTTCACTATGTTGAGCTACCATCCTGTTCCTGCAGCCTGTCAGGGTCCCTCTGAACAGCCCTGCTGCCCTGAATGATGCAGGCTCGGGGCCCTGGAAGGGCTGAGGCCAGGGCTTAACCAGGAGCAATGGAGCCAAAGACGACACGGAGTGCCATGGCCTTCTCCAGGGCTTTGGACATGAGTGGTAGAACCAGACCCAGACCTAGGTTTTCCTGAGCCTTCCTTCTGTTGCTGATCCACTTGCAGAAGGCTTTCTTGTTGTCTTCCCTGGCCTGCAGCCTGCTGTCATTGCCTTCCAAGCTGTTGTGCTGTGGCAGCTGTAGAAGCTATCCCATGATGTTGTTCATATCCCAGAATTTATAGTGGTGCAGCTGTTCCCTCCTCTCTGATTCTGTCTTGCGAGCCTTGCACATCTGTTTTACAGACAGCTGTGGTGGGGCCCCCACATTGTGCTGCTTCTACAAGGAAATCGTGAAAGCCTCTTCCGTTATGCCATTCCCTCCATGCTCTCCTCAGTGCTCCCGCTTGCAAGTTTGCCATTCCTTTGTCACCATCAGTAAAAATAAACCCATGGAAATCAAGGATAAAAGTGCAGAATTTAATAATAATCCGTTCTTACTAATTTTTAAAAGTTTGAAACATTTGTATATTCACAGTAAGAAAAAAAATAACCCCAACATCTAGAAAGACACTATTTTACTAATGTTATTTGTAATCTCTTCCAGTTATCTCTGTAATTCTAAGATAAGGCATAACAGACATGCGTCAAAACCTTAGCCAATGAGATGCTGCTAATAGGTGCTTTTTGGAGTTCTTTCAAATAGATAAAGGCAAGAATGGAGAATTCAAGTACTGAAATTCTCCTAACACATTTGTAGTTAGAACTTTAGTAGAACAGTGGAGACTTTCATGGAGCTTTCATGAACTTTTCAGTTAGGGCAAACAACGCAAGAAGAAGGAACACCCAGATAACTGGGGTTCAGTTACCTGTGAAGAAAACTGAAAATCAATTATGTACTACTGACTGGGAGTGTAAGAGTACCCTTATCTTTTGGAGCTTAGGTATAACAAAACCTAAGAAAATTCTTCATTGTGATGTGATACTGCTGGGGTTCCTCTTTAATTTTCCTGAGGGGAAATTGGGAAAGAGTAGGAAATGGGAACATTATCGTGCCTCCAAAAGATTATTCCACTAGTAGAGTGAGAAACCAAAAGACTGTAAGAGCTGCCAAAACTGGCCTGAGTGAGCCTTTGGCCTAGCCCAAAATCCCATCTTTGCTATGACCATAACACATCCCTAGAGAAGAGTACAAACACAGCAAGTACAATTCTTCTCTCAAATGCTCTCCCAACTTGTGGCTATTTGCAGTTCATGGAATTATATGCAGTATTGTCTTCGGCTGATTTTAACGTGTTTGTGTTTTTTAGCATCTGTAATATTTAACATCCAGTTTGGTTATAGGAATAGAATAGGAAATACCATTTCACTTTCATGTGGTAAAAGATGTAAAGGTGTGGAATAGAAATATTTATTGAAGGTTACTGCTCTTTCTACAAACTTACTAGATATCTCATTAGATCCTGGCTTTAGTAACCTGCGAACCAGCTGGCAAGGCTGTATCACCTGCGTGGTATAGCCTGTATCCTAAAGGCTGTGTAAGCCTCTCCCTGCATCACCATGGGACTAGGGATTCATGAACTGACTTTGATGGAACTCGGTGTTAAAGGCCTGAAACTGTTTTCTCAGTCCAGAATGTTTAATTGACTGCAGTACGCCACAATTAATTTCCTCAGTCAAGGAACTGAGGAATCTTTTCATCAGTGTGGGATGAAATAAAAGCACTGGGGTATTTTGTTGGGTCCAAAGCTTTGTACTCACTGGGAGGAAGCACCGCTGACCTTTGCAAGCTGTCTGGCAGCTCCTTGATGTTTCCAGGGTAATGCTTGCTCTACGTACTTTACTCTTAAAAATGTTCATGCTCTTTTATTATTCTGCTAGTGCTAAACTTTGAGAAAGCATATAAGCAGTTAAAAAAAAAATGATTCAGTTAAAGCTGAAAGAGTTTTTGGCTCTGTGGTTTAGGTTTCTCCGAAGTGTCAGTCTTACTGTAAACAGAGGAGGTGTTCTAGTATCTCAAAAACCAAACAAATAGAGTAGGTTAGAAGAGACATTTATTTGATAATCTTAATCAGTCTAAATATAGCAGGGAGCAATTGTTTGTCTTCAGGCTGGAAAAGAAAATTATTAAGAAAGGGATGACAAAAAACTGTAAGATGTATGGAGAAGGTGCCTGACCACTGCTGCCCCAGCTGTGCACAGGGATGGCATCAAATGAAACTCATTGGTGGCAGGTTCCAAATGAGCAAAAGGAGGTAGTTCCTCCCACACTGCCTGGTGAGGTTCTGGAATGCCGAGCCTTGGGCTGTTATGGGTACTAAAAGGCAGCAACTTTCAACTGCTGTCAGAGATGTAATGCTAGAAGATATGGCTGTTGGGATGAGCTCATGCAAGAGTTCTCATGTCCTTACAGAACACAGTGAACAGATATATACCTGGTGTTTCTCACGTAAGTGTTTGTGTCTTACACCAAATTTAAACTGTAGACTTCTGATTCTAAAGCAAAACAGGAATACCAACTGACTTTTAATTCCTATAGATGTATTCTAACAGTTAAATGTATTATTTAAAAAATTTAAATATATTAGTTATGTAGGTGACAGTTAGGGTGAGTACTATAGAAATAGACAAGGCAGTCCCATAGATTTATTTTAATTATTTACAGTTCCTTTCTTACATGGTTTGCCTGCACGAGGTATTCCAAATATTCCAAAGAACGAACTTTTTCATTTAAGGGTATACTTGCCCATTTCTAAGTTCAGATCATGAGGTCTTTCTTCCAACCTACTTCATATTCTCTTCTCTACTAACTTCTCCGTAAAACAGAAAACCAAAAGGGTGTTTGTCAATAGAACTAACGTAGTTTAGCTAATGTATTAAAATATCAGTAAAAGTTGGCAGGATCATAGGTTGACACCTGATAGCTGGTCATGTTGAAACTTTGATGTGAAGGTCAGTTTTACCTCAACCAGGAAGATGTACTGGCAAAGGCTGGCATCCTGTGTGGCAGTTTTTACCTACAATGGGTAATAATTGTTTTTGAAACATCAGATGAACATCCCCTCTTTTTTAGTCTAGAGGGATGCAGCACTATTTTCATCTGAACAGGACAAATTTACTGTACTTTGGATTGCTGACAGGAGTAGCTCCTGGGCTGCTGGTAGCTAAGCCTCACTTGAAAAAAAGCAGCTATGGTTCAGGCCTTGTGGATCTCACAAGGGTCTTCCAGAATCCATTAGCTTCAGTTCTGTGCTCCCACTCTTCAGTCTGTGCTTGTCCCATGCCCCTGAGACCTGCCTCACTGTCTGGGAACTGCTGGAGGGAGAACAGCTCTAGGCACATCTGTCTGAGGGCTGGGAATGGGTCAGTATTGCTGCTCTGTAACACGGCAGATTCATGCTTCCAGTGCTTGGATATTCCTTACTTCCTTCTCAGATCCGGGAGCTGGTTCCTGAGTCCCAGGCCTACATGGATCTCTTGGCCTTTGAACGCAAGCTAGACCAGACCATTATGCGGAAGCGTGTGGATATTCAGGAAGCGCTGAAGAGGCCAATGAAGGTATGTTGTGAAAAATTTATAGATTGTGTTGAGTGGAGAAATAATTCTTGTATTGAATGGTGAAATGATCTTTCCAATAAAAGTCCTGTTACAGGAGTGTTTTGGAGTGGGTCAGACAAAGCTCTTAAGATTCAGCAGCTGGGAATCAGCATGCATGGAAAAGTGGTAGAGAATTCTGTGGGTATTGCCAGCTCTAGCTTCTGAAACCCTTTAATAAAGGGAATAATAGCTTAGGGATAAATAAACACTGATTTGGGATTTTTTTATCAGAACGAGTAAAACCAAGAAAATTAGAGATTAGAGGGGTGTGCTGAATTTTGACATATCTGCTTTCTGCTTCTCTGGGTGAGAGATGCCTCTATATTTCAGTTCTCATATGGACACTCTCCATGGAGCTGGACGTCGTTGTTACTGACTTGGTTTTAGGTGAACTGTATGAGGCAGCTAGAGCCTGGACACCGGGAGAAAGGGAGGCACCTAAAATACTCAGATTTGAATAAGGATGTTATTGCAGAGGATTATCTTGGTGATAAAATGTCAGACTTCTGAGGAAACAGATACAGTTCCTATCTGGATATTGGGAGATAGAAGAAAAGACGGAGTTTCCAGGGCAAGGGGAGAATGGAGATAATGTCTTTGGAATTTGAAAGAAGAGGAAATGGAATAAGTGATATAAACCTGAAATATTAGTAGAGTATCTATGAGGAACTATTAAGTAAAAATGCTGTTTATGTATATAGGTACAGTTCTGCAAGCAATCCATGTGGGGATAAAGTTTAGGACTGGTTCATAAAATGGACAAGATAATTTGAAAAGTTATGAATCTAGAAATGTGAAGTCCTTCACAAGTCCATCACACCAAACAGAGATTCTGGTCATTAAAGAAAATAGGTATTATGAAAGAGCATTTTAGCAACAGAAATCCTGTGGGAAAGGATGGAGAAAGAATATAGATTCCCAAGAATATTTTTCTACCTGTCTGCCTATTCTTACCTGTGTCAACCTGTCACTTTCTGGACTCATGGCACTTTGGAAAATCCTGTTCCCTGTCAGTGCATACTACTGACACTACATTTCCATCAAACCTTCCTGTCACTGTCATCTCCATATTTGGCAAAATGTAGTAATTTTCTTGTTCCTTTTCAGTCATAAATCTCTACCTTTCCCATTCCTCCATCACAGATTATGCTCTAGTAACATGCTGTCTCTAACTTCCTTCTCTCCTTTGAGTGTGAAAGCTTTACAAGGCTACTCCTTTCTTATATCATATGAAGGTTGTTTTGTCTGCATTAACTTGACAACTGTAGCCTTTTTGTCATTGTATTATAAATAGATATTGGAGATTAGAGTCCCAGAGTAATTTTTGGCAATATCTTGTCTGGAATCTGTGCATCAGACTTCATGGCTGGGTTTTCCACATGGTGCATGGGAGGAAAGGTGCTGAGAAATGACACAGCCAAAAGGCACCACAGTGATTGGAAACCTCAGGTAGACTGTAAAAATGGCAACAGGTAGGGACAATTGTATCTCTCACAGACTTGAGCGCCTGGGTTAGGAATGAAGTGTGGTGCCCTCCTCCACTCAGGTCTCACAGCAAGGTGGAGCTGCAACCTTTGCTGAACATGAAGGAAGTTAAAGAGGAGGGTAAGGCAGCAGGGGTGTGTGTGTCTGTGTATTCAGGTGTGTCTGCAGGAGGACTGTTACCAGATGCTGCATAACTGTAGAATGTAGATGGGCAGAGACGTGCAGGGCAGGTAGTTGGCAGCATAAGCTGTATTTGTGGCTGTCATTTACAAATCTGAACTGATTCAGCTTTGAAAGGCATTCATGTTGAAAGAAGTTTGCAGCTGAGTTTTAGCAATCTAGGTAGGTCCAGCTAGGACCTTCCAGCCAGGAAGGACATCGTATCATGCTTTTCTTAAAATGATTTCTCAGATATCTAATCCAGAAGTAGAGGATGTATTGCCTCTTGGGCTTGGCCCTGCAACCTCCTGTCTTCCTCCACTTACAGTGAATTTTAGTATGTTTGTACAGCCAAGAAAGGAAGTTTCACATTCAGCTCTTCAGTGTATTTTCTTACAGGTAACCAAATCCTATATTCTAGTATAACCTGGTGCAACTGTACTAAACATGTAGATTCTCTACTAAATGTGACTGTCGCCTTTCCTGTGGCTTCCTCAGGTCTTGAACTTTAACTGGAATTGTCCTTTTCTTTTTTCTGTGTGTGCAACAGCAAAAGCGGAAACTGAGACTTTACATCTCCAACACATTCAATCCTGCAAAGTCGGATGCCGAGGACTCCGACGGCAGCATTGCTTCGTGGGAGCTGCGCGTGGAAGGGAAGCTTCTGGATGATGTATGACTGAGCTGTGCTTCACTGGGGCTGTGAGGGCTCTAGAGATTGTCCTGTGGGGTGGTGGGGACATCAGCTGAGACAAGACATCTCTGAATGGCAGTGCTGGCTTGCTGCTGCTGGGAAGGCACCATGTCTAACTGGAGTGAGGGATAAGACCCTAGTGGGAGTGTTGGGGAGAGCAGCAGTAAATGAAGCAGACTTAAAGACAGGACAGATAGGAGGAGGTGGAGAGAAGAGGGCTGAGATGATTCCTTCAAAAGAGATGGCAGGGTTCAGGTCACAAAAGATATGAAAAGTCAGGCCTACAGTAGGCATTGCATCTTGTGAAGAGCAGCATAACAAGGAGAAGGAAGTACTTCATATTCCTAGGGAGAACAATATGGTGTATGGATGGTGAGAGCAAGGATGGGAGAAACGTTTCATCATTATGAAGTCCTCAGAAACCTCACTGATGGATTTAGCTTTCCTTGGGGAAGGCTGGACTTTCCTAATAAAGGTGTCACCTATTTGAATAGACTTCACAAGCTGAGTATTTACAGGCTAAACAGATTAAGAACTTGCATGCATGCAGAGGGCAAGGCTTTCGGCTGTCTGGAGGTAACTGTACATGAATCAGAATCATGATCTTCCTGGAGGATGAAGTGGTGACAAAGTGCAGCATCTAGGAATTGAAGTTAGACAAATTCATTTTAGAAATTAGAGGATATATTTTAACAAAGAAAGAGATTCTTTATTGGAACAAAATATCTTTTCAATTACTGGCATATTTTAATAAAATATTATCTTCATTAAATACAAAGAAATAAACTGGAAACACATAGACTATATTCCATGGAAAGTCAGATTATGTGGTTATAAACCTTACAGTTTTTAATGTAGACAGTATGAGCTGTGGAGTAAACAGTGAATATGGGTAATTAAATGGAAAGACAAAATGTAAAAGAAAATAGTTTTACCTAGTGTATGATAAATCTGTAAAATTTACTGTTATCTGATAAATCAGACCAAGAAATTAGTATTCACTAAAAAAACCCATACTGTTCAAATGAAAGGTATACTGTGGCCTTAGGATCATAGAATGGTTTGGGTTGGACGGGACCTTCAAGACCACCCAGTTCCACCCCCTCCCGTGGGCAGGGGCACACTATCCCAGGTTGCTCCAAGCCCTGCCCAACCTGGCCCTGGAGGCTTCCAGGGATGGGGCAGTCACAGCTTCCCTGGGCAACCTGTGCCAGGGCCTCCTCACCCTCTGAGTAAAAAATGACCAGTTTAAACCTACTGTCTTTCATTTTAATACTGTTTCCCCTTGTCCCATCACTACGGGCCTTGGTAAAAAGTCTCTCTCCATCTTTCTTACAAGCCCCTTTTAAATATCCCCCAGACCCTTCTCTTCTCTGGGTTGAACAACCCCAGCTCTCCTAGCCTCTCCTCAGGAGAGGTGCTCCAGCCCTCAGATAATTCTCATGCCCTTCTCTGGACCTGCTCTCACGAGTGCCATGTTCACATGACAAGCCAGTCCTTTCCAATAACATTAAGAGAGTCAGGGAAATCTTCCCTACTGTTCTGTTTTATTGTTCCACCACTGTTGAGATTTTTGCATCTTATCCCGTGTTTATCAGAGGGAAAACTCAATTAGAGTGACCACACTTGTGGTCTACATGGGATTTAATGTTAAAGACAAAGAGAGAGGCTGAGAAGGAAGCCTAGGACACAAGCTAATATACACAGCCGTAAACATGTCTGGTTCTTCTGCTTGTACAGCTCAGCAAACAGAAACGGAAGTTTTCGTCTTTTTTTAAGAGTTTGGTTATTGAACTGGACAAAGATCTTTATGGACCTGACAACCATCTTGTGGAGGTGAGAGGGTCGTGCACACTTGCATACACACGTGATAGTGGCACACGTAAGCACCCAGGTGCCTGTTGTCTCCCTTGTTTAGGTGACCTTGCATTTGTTATCTCATTTAAGGTATTTTCAAAGTTTTCAAAATTCCATTCTTCTTAAGAATGTTTGCTAATAGAATCTAGTCTAAAAACATAGATTAATAGTGATTTAGTGCACATCTTGAACAGAATGTGCAAAAAGATGAAAAAATTATGCACATTTTTCTTGTCAAGTAAAGTGTAACAGCAGTACAGATTCTGCACTAAAGCTGAATTGAAATGATTTAGGGCGGGTTGTTGTGGTTTGGTTTTGTTGTTGTTGGGTTTCTTTTTTAAATTGCCAGATCTTCAGAAGGCTTGTACTTGTTTTATTCTGGTATGGTGTGCTGTGCAAGATGCACCTCCATGGACATCAGTGAAAAAAAGGCTGACTCTCTTGTTTCTCCCTTTGTCAGTGGCACAGAACTCCCACAACCCAGGAAACGGACGGATTCCAGGTGAAGAGACCTGGGGATGTCAGTGTGCGATGCACGTTACTCCTCATGTTGGACTACCAGGTCAGTACAGCCACTGGGACATGGTGCAACAGAGCAAATTCATCCTGTCACACAGATCAAAAAACAATAGACTTGGGCTCAGAATGTCACATGGTCCGTTGAAGTTAGAATGGTACCAAACTGACAGATTACTTAAAGGGGACACATCAAGTGTGCTTCTCATATAGTCTAGCAAAATAATAGGTCTTGGCACTGTACTAATTAGTATTTTTATTGCCCACCTACGGAAAGAATATGCATTTCCTCCACTGGCTTTTTAGAGAATAGTCAGATAAGTTGAACACAAGTTACATGTGTGGTTCTTTAAAAACATTCAAAGGAGTGGCTTTTGCTAGTTCAGTGGTACCTGAACTAGATGTGTAATTCCAAATTATCCAGGGAATTTATATTACTAGGGCTGCAGACCAGGGTAGTTGAGTTGTATCACAGAGATCAGGAGAAGAAATATATTCTTATTGACTGGTTGTGGTTGGGTAAATGTTCTGGTATGCACCAGAATGGTGGGAACATACCTGAAAAAACAGACTTCCGAGACAGTTTGTTGATGTGAGGCAGCTGAGCAGTCATTACAACAGTGAAAGAATCATCATGACTTCCTTTCCTCTCTGTAGTTAACCTTCAGTAGTTCAGAGGAAGGGCTATTCTGTTTCTTCTCCCACTCCTTACAATATAATTATGCATCAATGTTGAAAAGGAGAATTCTTTCCTCAGTCTTTGTGCAAGTTGTTATTATTTAAAGGTAAGTCTGTGTGCATGGCACAGATCCTTCTTCCAGAGCATCAACAGGAGGATACAGAAATACAAACTTGTGTTTTTTCAATCTCTGCCACTGAATGGGGTGCTTCTCCAAGGAACAGAGTGCCCTGAGAATTAATACTGAAACTTTACACCTGTGTATCTGTCTGCTTTCCTCTCCACTGCCCCCTCCTTCTCTTCCTGTTCCAGCCCCCGCAGTTCAAGCTGGACCCACGGCTGGCTCGGCTGCTGGGGATCCACACGCAGACACGCTCGGCCATCATCCAGGCACTCTGGCAGTACATCAAAACTAACAAGCTGCAGGACTCTCACGATAAAGAATACATCAACTGCGACAAGTACTTCCAGCAGGTAACTCCTTTTTGGACACAGTAGCTCTTTAGAAGCAAACTGTTAACATCCATCCACAAGTTTGGGATGAGTTGGAATTGGAATGAAAATTACTGATTTTTATCTTCCCTTAATGATTTTGATTGTCAAATCATATGTAGACCTGTTTTCTTCCCTTCTCTTTCCCTGTTCATGAAGGATAGAAGACATGGAAGATATAATTAGAAAAGTTATTTTTTCCTAAGCCTGCTTCAGACAATAAAATACCCTTAAATGATCTGCATGATATTTTGAAAGCTGCATGTTGGGACTTTTTGTCCTTCATGGCAACTTCTAGAATTAACTACGAAAGTCACTTAAAAGCATCTCCACCCTTTCTGTAGATATGATTATATTTATTTTGTAAAGATAATGTTATCTGAGCTATCACTGTCATAATTGACTTCGTTTTCCTGTACGTTTAGGCTTACAGGATTTGTAGCAGATTGTTTGTCTAAAAAAGTACACACGTTCGTATCTTACTTTTGGTGAGCAGGGTGACCTTCTCATTTTTTTTAAAATTTTTTGTTTAAGAGCTTTGCTAGAATAAGAAGTTGCTGAAGCCACCTTCTCTTTGTGTATCTCATTAGGGGCTTATTAGCTTGTAGGTCTCCTTTGTGTTAGAACTCTTCAGGGATGTCATCACACCTGGTACTTGTCTTCTCATTCTCAGAAGATGAGTCAGATGAGAGAGTTGGGAAGTAGCTGATTGCCTTTCTAAAAGACTGAACCTCACACTCTGCAAGAGCTGGCTAAGCTGGAATAGTTGCATAAGAATGCAGCACTTGCATAGATTTCAATCATAAATGGGATTGATTTGAGTGTTTCTGTTTTTCTTAGGTCTCTGGCAAAATTGTCCTAATTAGCTAATGTCTTGTTTTCAAAACTTGACATTAGTGCTTAGAAATACGAATCCCATTCATCAAATGAAACATTTCATGATAGTTTTTTTTGGGTTTTCACTCTAATACTCTTATATTGAGAGATGGAGGGTAAAGGAATTGGGTTAGTAGTGCCTTCCAGTCTGATAATATTTCTGTAGACTAAATAGTTTTAGTCATGTAACTCCTGGAAAAAACGTGGTCCTAGCTGGAAGTGTGCAGATCCCTTAGGGGAGCAGTATATAACACATTCCATTCATTTAGATACATGTCTTCTCATTCACTGTGCCAGCTCTTCTGAGTCATGCGCTGGTGTGCTTGTGGTTGTATCTAAAAAAATACTGCTGAATGAGTTACCTGACACACCAGTATCACTGTGGCCAGAGAGCCTTCAGAGCCAGGGATTACAATTTTATACCATTAACTCCATTCAGAAGGAATGTGAGAAGTTTTAGGAAAATTCCATGTAGCCTTAGTTTCCAGGCTCCCACGCTCCTCTCACTAGTGTGTATCCTTGATCCCTTTTCCATTCTTCAAGCTCTTGTCTCTTGGTCAAACTCCATGTTAGGAGTTTGACAGGAGTGTTGAGCCAGTGGTGACAGCAGATTGGATGTAGTTTGGTATGCAGAGATTTTGGATGGGAATTCCACAGTTGTCTCTATCAAGTGTCAGAATTCGGAACTGAAATAAAGAGTGAGCTGCAGACTCAGTAGATCTTGTTCTTTAGAAAGTAGCTGGCTGAATTCCTGGATGCAGGCAAGTCCAACAAATCAGACAAATTGTAGAGTTGATGAAGATGGATCCTTTTCTGTTTAGAAACACTGTTTGCATCAACAGCGAGATTTGAAATCCACTGTGTTACAAGTGAAAGCAAGAAAAATGGTTCAAAGGTATTTCAAAAGTCATAGGTGGCTTCTAGGTGTTTGTGCTGCTGAATTCCCTCACTTTCTCACTGAGAAAATTATGGATTTCAGAAGATAACTGTATCTGGGGAATCACAGCATCTGAGTTTGTATGTCTGTCCTGCAACTTGATAGTCCTTTTTTTTTCAACACTGCCTGCATCCTTTGTCTCTGAAGCTACAAAGCTTGTCTCTGTTTATAGATACAAGTATACACTACACAAGTAGTGTATCTCTTCTATCAGGTGAAAATAGTTTCCCTAACATTTGCACAGGCTTCAACATTTTCACAGATTGCCTTTACATAAGGGCATGTTTTAAGGCAAATGGTAATATTGGGGGGGGGGGGTGTGAGGGAGGCTTAAATCAGTTTAAATGGAATACCCTTAGAGAAAAGCCTGTTCACCTGTTCAGAGCATTAAAAATCCCAGTAGGAAAAAAAGATGGTAATAATTATATTTCTGGAAATTCCAGGTGCGAGGAGTGTTTCTAGATTTATGGCAATGTACTGCAGTTACTCACAGAAAATTTCCAAAACCTACACCTTTTAACCTTTTCAGAATAATTTTTTTTCTGAAGTCAGTACCTATTTGTGATGTGATTTTCAGGGTTGTCCTATGCATGACCAGAAGTTGGACTTGATGACCCTTGTGGGTCCCTTCCAACCTGGGATATTCAATGAGTCCATGATTCTGTTTAGCTTCTGGACCATAGTGAAGAGACGGTAACTGTGAATTGTTGTTCAGAAAGGGGGGGGGTCCTTCAAGAGGCTGTTCAGGCTTTGGTTAAAAATATGTAATACCACACTGAGTTTATTTTTTCCTTAATCTTAAAAAAAATAAATTGCAAATAGTTTTAAAATTCAGAAATGTTTTCTTGTATTTTTCTTTACCACAAAATACTGCAGGAAACATTCCTTGGGGAAAAAAAAAAAGCAATGTTTTTATGTTTCCTCTGGTAAAAAAATTTTAATAGAATTTTCTTTGCCATGTGCTGCTGCAAACACTCAGTGAGAAAGGGAGTGTTTGCATCTCTCCCGTCATTGATACAGTTGATCCTTATATCCCATTAAAATGTCCTGTGCCCTTCAGCAGTTGAACCAAAAATGGAACACCTGAAATTGTCATCATCTGATACGTCTGTCTGCGAGCCCAGATGTAAGTACAGCAGCAGTTTCCAAGGACAGAAGTGACCAAAAATTTATTCTGTGCAAGGAACCTGAATTACAGTTTTCAAAATCACCTTCCTTATGAACTGCTGATTTCTTACTTTCTCATTTAATTGCAAGTTAAGTTTTGGACAGACACCGTTTTTTGTTTATTGTGTTGTAGATCTTTGACTGTCCACGGCTAAAGTTTTCTGAAATTCCTCAGAGACTCACTAACCTACTGCTGCCACCAGACCCAATAGTGATAAACCACATCATCAGGTAAGCTGGTCAGTCAAGTTCAGCACTGTCATGTGCAAAACACTCACTAGATAAAGTACAGAAACAGCTGTAGTAGCAGGCACCAGAATTCAGTTTTTATAACTTCCATGTGAGTACCTAGGACTTTTTTGCATGCTCATTCTCTGTGTCATTCTAGTCTGTGTAATTCTGAATTATTTTCAGTAGAATGGCACCATTTCTCTAGAAGTTTGCAAAACAATTTTTTTTTTCCTTCTAGAATACCACTGAGAGAGTTGGTTGGGTTTCTTTCCTAAGGGGAGAGGAATGAGAGTTTGAACCCACAAAAAGAGATAAAAAAGGAATTGAAGTAAGACATTATGGGCAATCCTATAAATCACTGAGTTCTTATGTAAAGTGTACAACAGCATTACAGTTTCAAATGCAGTAGCCAGTCCATGCATGCTTTGTTGGTATTGGGTCAGCTGTTTGGGTGTCAGTCTTACCCTGAGAATTCCAAGGAGCCAAGAGATAGAATCATAGAATCAGCCGGGTTGGAAAGGACCTCTGAGATCGTCAAGTCCAACCCCTGATCCACTACCACCGCGGTTACTACACTATGGCACTAAGTGCCACATCCAGTCTCTTCTTATATACCTCTAGGGATGGAGAATCCACCACTTCCCTGGGCAGCCCATTCCAGTGCCTGATTACGCTCTCTGTAAAGAATTTCTTCCTAATATCCAACCTAAACCTCCCCTGGCAGAGCTTAAGACCGTGCCCTCTTGTCTTACTGGTAGTTGCCTGGGAGAAGAGACCGACCCCCACCTGGCTACAACCTCCTTTCAGGTAGTTTTGGGAGTGATGAGGTCTCCCTTGAGCCTCCTCTTCTCAAGGCTAAACAACCCCAGCTCCCTCATCTCCCTCCTCACAGGACTTGTGTTTGAGTCCCTTCCCCAGCCTTGTTGCTCTTCTCTGGACCTGCTCCAGCACCTCAATATCCTTCCTGACCTGAGGGGCCCAGAGCTGGACACAGCACTCCAGGTGTGGCCTCACCAGCGCTGAGTACAGGGCAAGAATCCCTTCCCTGCTCCTGCTGCCACACTGTTCCTGAGCCAGGCCAGGATGCCATTGGCCCTCTTGTCCCCCTGGGCACACTCGGGCTCATGTCCAGCTTCCTGTCACTCCACACTCCCAGCTCCCTTCCTGCCTGGCTGCTCTCCAGCCACTCTGTGCCCAGCCTGTAGCACTGCCAAGGGTTGCTGTGGCCAAAGAGCAGGACCTGCACTTGGCCTGGTTGAACCTCATCCCCTTGGAATCAGCCCAACTCTCAAGTCTATCCAGGTACCTCTGCAGAGCCCTCCTGCCTTCCAGCTGATTAACACTCCCCCCCCAGCTTGGTGTCATCTGATCTCCAGAGATTTACAACAAAAAATGCCTGGATTCAGAGGAGGCCATTGTGACCAAGATACCGAGCTCTCGCATCCTTGTCAAAACAGATGGTTTTCTGGATATCAGATAAAATACAGCTTTAGGCTGTCTGGGACACTTCAAGCACATGCCGTATTTAAGTGACAACTGTGTGGAGGAGGGGAACAAAGAGACTTCTGAGGATTGCAGTCTTACTGTTTAGATATTTCAGTCCTTCGCAAGCTTCTTTGTGGTCTTGGTCAAAACTCTGATTCTGGGTGTTTAAACATTATTGTTACTTGAATGTAGTGATTTGATTTCCTACAGAATATTGACAACAAATTTCTGAATATACTTAAATTGTGATCCTTTATTTTAAATTTGTAACGTGATATAAAGTTTAAATACTACATAGGATATGAAATAAAATTGGCTTTTTGATTCATTCATTCATATCAAACAGAGTAATTAAGAAGCATCTTGGCTGCCATGCACATTTATAACTGTGTATTTACTGTCATCAGTCACAACCCAGTGACCTCTCTGATGGACCACAAAAATGCTGAGGTCCTCAGAGATAATGTAGTCATTGCTTAGAGAAAAATGACAAGGAACTGGTGGTTATGTGTGACAGTGACTGAAGTCTGATTTACCAACTACAGGATTGAAAACAGTTTGCTTGTTAAGAAACTTTAAAGATAAAGTAAATGTTATGTCTAAATGCCAACAAATATAAATATAAATTTAGAACAGGACAAGCCAAAGAATGATACTGGTATTTAGGTTATTAATAGGTCTCAGGAGGATGTTAGGCAATTTAATGAACACTATGTCTATCAGTAGCTTTTAAATTTGGTGGTCTGGACAAAAGCTCCAGCTTAAAAATCTGTGAAATCTGATGGATGAAAGAGGAGAGAATATACTAGAATATACATATGTATAAAGATACCCTGTTCTTACAATCTTCTCCCAGCATCTGCAACAGGCTTTGTCAAAGATTATATTCTGGGCTGGGTGGCTATTTATTCTGACTCATTTTGGCTGTTCTCATGATCTTGTGTTGTGCTCTCTGTAGTGTTGATCCCAATGACCAGAAGAAGACAGCGTGTTATGACATAGATGTAGAAGTTGAAGACCCATTAAAAGGCCAGATGAGTAGTTTTCTTCTCTCAACAGCAAACCAACAGGAGATTACAGCATTGGACAACAAGGTACTAGCCCAATAGTAAAGGATCCTATGGTTCATGTACTCGTGTAGCTTCATATGGGTTTGGTGTCACATGTCAAAGACAGTAATGTCTTGAGACAGGGACTTCTCAAGGAAATGTGCTTTCAAGGAATGAATCGACCACATGCAGTGGGAATACACAGGGGTGAGTGGTGTTCCCACTCAGGATTTGATCCAGGGCCTGACATGGTTATCAAGGTGACAGAAGTAGAGTTTCACAGGTAGTGTAATGAGTACCCTGACATTCGAGAACCACCTGAACTGTATGACTGTAAATTTTTGTTGAGGGGTCCTGATATCTTGCTAAATTGCTAAGGCAAAGCTGTCAGAATCTCATACTCAGATGTGGTGTTTGTATCCATAACTGCAGAACAGCTCTCTGCAGTAGGTGCAAATATGGAACATGCATGGCAGGAAAATCACTTGGAGCAGTTTGGCGGTTTTAAGTGTTATTGAAAGAGGATCATGTGCACTTCAAATAATAGTATCTGTCTTAGGGCAGTGGTGGGCTCTGCAGGCTGTACGGGGGGTTCATGTCACTGTTGGCCAGCTTCTGCCATGTGTCAGTGGCTGATTTGGCTTGGTAAGGGATAAACAAAAGTGGCTTTTCAGAGCAAGGCTCAGCTTCTGTTTGTTTGCCTCTAATACAAAAAAATATAGTAAACTCTTGTGTTCACGCATTTTTAAAGGGGGTCTGAACACCAGCAATCCAGTGGATTCTGGTAACTGTTGCAGCATCTTTTATGGCTCTCCAGGAAGGTCCTATTCAGCAGAGCAGCTGCTCAGTCAGTTGGTTCCCAGCCTGTATAAGCTTGCAAACAGCATGCATGATGATATTCTGTTTCCAGTCCAGCTCACCTTTTTCTGTGTCTTGTCTCACCTCTTTTTTGATTATTTGCTATTACCACAGCACAGGGCAAGCTGTGATAAGAGAAGTTAAAATCACTGCTGGGTGGATGGGCATGAGCTGCTGCTGTTACCCCTCTGTGCCATGCATTGCTGTGCTGACACACAGATCCTGTCCTGGGAACTCGGTGTGTGCCAGTGGAGTTTACTCCACACAACTGTAGCGTTTTCCCAAAGAAGGAATGATTTTAAGTTGACAGCAGTTCACTTTTGTTAATTTATCCTGTATTGCCTACATTAGTGGCCTTGATGGCATAGTCAGGGGAGAATTATTTTCTCCCATGTGCTTGGCCCCGTTAGCTGCTTTGACAAAAAAAGATGAATACATGAAACTAAACAAGATAGGTTTACTATCTCAAACTAGAAAGTTAGAAGAGCAGGGTAGCAAAAGTTTGTTTCTCTGTGTGTGTATGTGCAGATGATTCATTAACTGTACTCCTACTGATCATACTTGATGTTGATATCCAGGAACATTGTAGGACCCCGACTTCTCTTCATTCTTCCCTGCTAGTTAGTGCTAATTTCCTTCATAATACTTCTGAATATATGATTGATTTTCTGTAAACCTTCCATACTCCCGATTTCTCACTGTTCACACTCTGCTTCCTTTTGCAGCCAGTGTGACTTTATTAGGCTTTCTCTTAAGAAAAAGTTTAGAAGTCATGGCTGTTCATTTAACATGGACTTGATCAAGAAGTTGCTAGAACTTTTAAGGATTACAGTAGGCTATGGAAGATATGGTGATGATGATAACCGGAGGAATAACTGCTTTCTTGCATTGGGCACTGTTTAAAGATGTATTTATGTAGCACTTTTCCCCAAAGATCCCAGACTAGGCAGAAAGAGTGATTCTACACAGAAAATTATTACTTTGCTTGGTGACGTGACTTAGCTCTGCGAGCCATGCAGCGCTTCAGTGCAGGAAGTGGAGGAGAATCCTGTACATACTTGTATTGCAGAAGTACAAGTGAAACCAAAATGTAATGGCACGATTGCAGTTAAGTTGCTGCTCTTTGAAGTGAAAAAGCCCTAGGAAGCTGCACAAGTCTGTGGTGTAGAATTGTGACCTTTGTACATTACCAGGAATACAAAGATGCTAACATACCTGACCTGAGGGTCACTGGAGAATGGTAGAAATTAAGTAACATATTTTGGTTTTTTTTTACTGTTAGATTCATGAGACAATTGAGTCCATAAATCAGCTAAAAATACAACGTGATTTCATGCTGAGTTTCTCCAAAGATCCCAAAGGATACATCCAAGACCTTCTCCGGTCCCAAAGTAGGGATCTTAAGGTAAGCTAAGGTTTGAAAAAGAATGAATAGTGGAACCAGAATCGAAGAATTTTATCTAAATGTATACAGAGTGTATAGCTAAACATCCAGGATGGATAATTGGTGGAAGACAAACAATTAGTGGAGTACTGCAATCCCAGAGCAGACAGCATGCAGGAAAAACAGTTTAGGTTGTAATCCATTTCCAGTGAAACAACAGTGCTTGGTGGGGATGGTAGGTGGATTTGTGGTCGGACAGTAGGATCGAAGTGCAGGGCTGTGTTGATATACTCTGTAAAATCAAAGCTATATAAAACTCAGTAGGAGCCTTCTATAGTACAAGAACACAATTTTGGGGTGTTTTGTTAGTTCATAATTTAATCTTATTTAAGAAATAGGCAGGTTAAATGTCAGCTGCCTTAGAGCTTATCTTTGAGATATGCGAGAAATGGAATGTAAAGAAGTTCAGTTGTTTGACAGCAAAAACGAATAATTTCTTCTTCATAAAGTTTCACATTTTCTGTCTTTAACTGACATGCCTCGAAATCAGTCATATTAATGAATAAGTGAAATTATTTTATTAAAATCATTGTGTCTTTCATATGTAAATGCCTTGTTTGTTAGTCAATAGTCTTACAAAAATCTACTGTTGAGATTATGATTATTATTATTTATATTGTTTTCAAAAGGGGATAGCAAGAATGTTTAAATAAAGCAGCCTTTGGCTTGAGGAGCTTTCAAACAAAAGTGTTGTGGGGTTTCTCTAGCTGCATACATAGAATAGTTGTTCAGAGTTTTCCCTGACCAACAACCAGTCCCATAAGAGCCTTCTCCATGATGTTCTGTCCTGCTGGCATCAGAGTTGTGATTGTACAATACTGCTCTGCAAAATATGCTAATAACTTTATATTTACCTGTGATTCTATGATGCTGGAGACTTAGTCATCAGAATTCTATTTTTTGTAGAATCATAGAATGGTTCCAACCCCCTACTGCCCCATCCCTGGAAGTTGCACAGGGCCTGGAGCAACCTGGTCTAGTGGAAGGTGTCTGCCTATAGTCAGGGGTGGAACAAGATGAGCTTTAAGGTCCCTTTTCCAACACAAACCATTTGATGATTCTGTGATCTTGTTTTGGTAGTAGGCACGCATCGTCCATTTGCTTTGGGCTTTCAGAACAGTTCTGAACATTTTTTATGTAGTAATGTAGATAAATTTTGACTCTACCTAAACCTGAAAGTTTGTCTATGTGGTAGATGGGCTATTGTGAAAAATGTTGTTTTTATCACAGGTGATGACTGATGTTGTGGGAAACCCAGAGGAAGAACGCAGAGCCGAATTTTATCACGAGCCATGGTCTCAAGAGGCTGTGAGCAGATATTTCTACTGCAAGGTATGAAAGAAGTATCCACACTGCTGGCTTATAAATGCATCTTCTGCCACTGAACAATTGAATCTGCTGAACTGTACTTTTTCTTTCAGATCCAGCAGCGTCGACAGGAATTGGAACAATCTCTGGGAGTGCGTAACACATAAGTCTGCTCACAAGATCCCATTGGCATCATGACCACCAAACCAGTGGACTTTTCAGTGTTACTAGCTCACTGTTACACATGGACCTGCTTCCTGACTGGATGGGAATGTACCATTAACACACCAGTCAGAACACCAGCTTTACAGTGACCCTTGAAAATCTTGCCCCTGGTGGGTGTCTCAAACCATCCCAGGCCAGAGGCAGCACCATACCACTGTCAATGTGAAAGAAGACTAAAGGTTCATTCATCAGCGCTCATTGTTACGTTTTAGTGGAAAGTTCAGACACTACACAGCAAATCCTAATGGGCTAAGCTTAGAGTCATGGGTGGCACTGGTGGGGGAGGTTGAGGTAGGTGTTCTAGACGATTACAGATTTAGAGAAATAAATGCAGTTCTCATTCTACAGTACCCAAGAGTCTCAAATAGTAACTTATCTGGAATTAGACAAGATAGTTGTTCTTATAGCTGTGGAATGTTTTATACTCCTGAAGAGAGTTTTTATTACAGATGGGCCAGTGAAAGAAGCTGTCTCACCATCTGAAAGAACAAACTACGAGGATTTTCATTCTCGTAGGAATGTGGAGCCCCTCTCAAAGAAAGACGTACAGTCAGGACATCTCTTCTGCAGATGCAATTCCTTCCTCTTCCCCTTGTCTTGGCAGTGAAAGGTAGACTGTGTCACATATCACTAGATGGGTATGATCAATGTCCTTTACCAAGAGGATGATCCCTGCAATAAGAGCTTCTTAGGCATCCTTAATATCAGTGGTAATAGCAACAAATGAGGCATTCTGAGAAAATGAAAATAACATAAAGGTGCTTTGCTTGAACACAGCAAATACTAACAATGAACATATATGTAAAGTATCAAATTTCTTAAATGTTTCTCTGTGTGTGCCTGCGGGATTCATCATTGAAAAGAACTTTCTAATTGTTGGTGCTGAATCCAAGAAGCTTAATTTCATGTAACATGGTAGTTTTCTCTTTTCTTCACAATGTTAACAGAGTCCCTGGATTGGTCTCACATTTTGATCATGGGTGAACTGCCTCTTACTATGAAATACTTAGTTCCCCCATACATGATATGTGCTGGTTATGTGGAATGTTCTTGAGTTATAAAGCTCTATCAACCTTAAATAGCACAAAGAACATATCCCTTAGAAATCATCATCTTTGTAAATGTATGACAAATTCAGACTATGGGAATTTATAGCACATTTACTTGGAAGCAGGGACATCTTCCTTAAATCCTTCCTCATTTTTTGTAATGGTAATTAATGGCCCAACATGAATTCTAGTCCAAAAATCAGCTGCCAAATATAACTGTCCTTTAACATCTTTGCTTTCACATTAATAGTGCCATAGCTTTTACTCTGTCCATTGTGTTCAGAGATGTCTTGGGTATATATTTACTTTTGATTGTAGTCACGTGAGGGCAGTCCTGTCACAAAAAAAAGTTGGTGTGAGAAAAAGAATAGCTCTAACTCTTTTCCTGGGGATGGCTTCATTTGGAACTATTTTTTTTGTGTTAAAACCTCTTTTCATAGTAAAATGTGAAATCCTGCAGTCTTAAACTGGTTATAGTGAGGGGCTGTGAGGCTGCCAGACAGTGATTGGCTTGAAATCTTGCTTAATTTAGGATTCCACTAATTGGACTACAGGAAAGCAATGTGAGGGAAAACAGTGGGTGTCATCTGCTACTGTGCTTCCATATTTGTTCCGCTGCTCTGTCAGTTGTGTGCACTGTGCTGCCCAGTGTATAAAACTCTTTTCTGTACGTGGCAAACAGAGCAGCTATGTTCAGGTGTTGATTTCAGTCTGCAGGAATAGGAAATGCAGAGAAAGATATGAAAGGATGTGAGAAGGAAATGAGACTGAGATAGATGCCTGCAGGATGTCTACCAGGGAATTCTGGGGTTTGAGAGCCTTCCCACTGAAGTGGCAAATATTTTACAGAGAAATATCAGTCATGTGCCACAGCTGGCGACATACTGGAGTCCAGCCTGCTTTTAGGGCCTCTCTGTAGAATTAATTGGATGGATGTGGTTCCAAGTCTCTTTCAGAGCAAATTAACAAAACTAATGTGGTGTTGCTGCCCTGTGTTCACAACTGCGTCACTGAAAGCTGAATCTGTGTTAAGCAGCAATGCTGTACTGAAGTGTGTGTGTGCATGAATCAGCCACTGCAGATGGCAATCCAGAATCTAAATTCTTATATCCCACCAGCCTATAAAAAGACTGGTCACCAACAGTGAGTCTTAGGAATAGCTGTCAGGTGTCTTTCCTTTGGCTAAACTGGGGTTTGATAGTTTGATGCCTTTTTCCTGTGTTCAGGAGCAGTTCCGGTCTTTTACGGAAGAGGCATAGTGAGAAATTTTGTCCTCTGTTCCAGGAGTGCAGCTGGGAGCTTGCTTTTTTGCAAAACAAAGAGAAATTTTATTTGAAGAGAAGTGATGGAGGAAGGAACTGGAAGGAAATAGACCAAGTGCTGATTGGGAGTACAAAAATTAAAGGTAGTGGCACTGAACAAGCAGGTAATTGTGGCAGACTGTGAATGAGAAATTCATTTGAAGTTCAGGATGGTTGTCTTTTTGTGTGTATAAGAGGTGATAAGAAGATGTTTTGGAGTCTTATTGCCACAGTACAATACAAATCTGTGCATACTTAAAAAAACACATTCTGTGCATAGAAGGAGTTCATGTATACATGACAATATAGATCGTTAGAAAATAGAGCATCAAACTAGGAAAGGGTTCAGCAGAATTCTGGAGTACCAGTAGAAAGGAAAAACATACTGGAGCAGAAGTGTTGACATGGCAGGTTAGAAACAGTCTTTTTAGTCTTTTGTGCTGTTGGCCATGAGTCAGGACTCAGATCAAGTGTTTCGTAGAGATTAAAGAGGAAACAAATGTTTGGTTATGGAATAAAGAGAAAAATACAACAGTGGGAAAGGCAATAAAAAGATGGAGCAGGGTGCCACTGAAGTGCCAGTAAGACATGGCACAAGATAATGCGCAGAGTACTGTTGGAAATAGCACAGTCCATGTGAGTCAGTGTGTTCTGTGTGCATGTGTGTGTGTATACAGGGAGAGAGCCCGTGGGAGAGCCAGGCTCAGCTGGTGTGTAGCCTGGAAATGGTCATGCAGGACAGAACCAAAAGTTCTGCAAATAACTTTAAGACACACTGTCAAAACATTTTCCACTGTTACCAGCAGGGATTCAGTTGTTCAATGTAGCAGGTTGGTAGTTGTAGTGCAGGCATTGTCTCAGCTGGCAGGTTTTTTAAACCACATTGTTAAGAATTTATCCTAGGGAAGCCGAGTGAAAATATTAGTGCATACATCAATATTGGTGCATATCCTAGGGCTCCTAATTTGAGAAAATGCTCATCAGGTATTTGGGGTTTGTTAGCCTGGTTTTGTGTGGAGAACCCTTTTATGGCAGTGCAAAGGGATGAGGAGGAAAAGAATGCTATTTTTTCCTAAAGAAAGAGGTCTCCTTCCTGTAACTGCTCTGTTGTTTAACAGGATGTATCTGTTTTGCCAGATCCTGTATGATATGTTTAAATCTCATTGAAGAAAGGAACTCCATTTAAAAAATACAACAGTGGGTTTGTGACAGTGAGCAAATACCTGTATAAAGAATGAGGGGAAGAGAGAGACTCCCTCTACTCTCTAGCCACCATGTCCTCATTGTATGATGCCAAGTGATTCGTAGAAAAGCTTTTAACAATAAATACTTTGTTTCTTTGTATCTCTTGCACTAACCTTATGCGTCTTAACAAAGGCAGGTGTTGGTTTCTTTCTGCCCCGATAATGACCTGAGTGTTTGGATTTCTGCTCACTTGTGAATGCACACACAGACACGCAGAGGTGTAGGGGCAAATGCCATTTTTAATGGGATTTCACAAAAGTGAGAACCATTGCTCTTTAGATCTTTCTTACGTGAATTCATTTCTTCACTGAATTCCACCTTCAGCCATTTCCATACTGAGTAAGTGAGAAATCCTTACCAGTGGAGAGGTCTGGCTCCTCTCCTGTACAGTTTAGAGCTAGAGCTTGGATGCCGAGACGTGTTATAGGAATTAACACAGTTGCCACCAACACTGTGGTAGGAATTACATGTATAGCACCTCAAAGAGCTTGTCCTTAGGTTCCATTTAAATAAAAGAATCAAATGGGGTTTCTTCTACTATGTATAATGTTACCAGCAATGCCTTAAAGGAATTGAAGAAGCCAATTTACAGTAGCAAGCAAATTTATTAATAAGCGGTAGATAGACAATCGGCGCGCCGGGAGGGGGGGGCTGTTTAGAACAAAAGAAAGCTCTTTCACAGCTCGCCGCCGCCCCCCCAAGCTCTCAAACTTCCCCTTTTGAACCCTCCGGGTTCCCGTTCAGTCATGCTCAGTACATAGGTTCTTATCCATACATAGTCCGGGGCATGAGCTCTTTGCACATGCTCAGTTGCAAAGTTTTCCCCATGCATGTTCCTGGGCTGTGTTACCGGCGTCCGTGGTCTGGGGTTTCTTGTAG